>NC_042621.1:167397612-167703432 GCF_901001135.1 Rhinatrema bivittatum
AGATTTCCAAAATGTTGTGGTGGTGGTGATGTTGAAGAAGATGGAAACAGAGCTACTTGATTTCTATACTGCAGAAGCTGCTGCAAGCCTTTTTTTTTCTTTTGCTTTGTTTTGTGAAAAGCCATATGAGAATCAGGCTCTGCAGTTTGAGTTTCACGTAAAGCAGAACCCCAAAGGGAGAAGGGAAGACATTTGTAATGTTACTTTCTGGAAAGATAAAGTGCCAGTACTCACGAGAAGGATGCATGTGTTTTTTTGTTTGTTTTTTTTTTTTTTTTTTAAGGGACCACAGGGCAAATTAAACTACTGGAAGTAAAAGATTCCAGAACTCAGTACTGGCAAGTACCCACTAAAAAAAAAAGCCTTGCTTTTATGACTGCTAGGCGTGCCCAGTCTGAACTTAAAAGACTAGAAGTTTCTATTTGTTTGAGCTGTTGATGAAGTATGCCTCACGGCTTGTATAAATTACCTCCTGCATGCATACCCTAGTCAGCCTGCTGCATATCATATGCCATGAAATTTCCATGCCTTCTAGGATTTTCGTTGCAGAGAGATCCCCCAAAGCCACTAAAGCTGTATGCATCTCAGAAGTAACATGAGACACCCTATTACTCCAAACTACCAGAAATATAGCTTAAGTGCATTCCAGACTCTCATAAACCAACGTGATGTCAAAATTCTCATTTAAGTTTGCTGGTGAAAGAAGACGTCATCACCATGGTACAGAATAGGCCCCCGCCACCAGGCCATGGAGAGATGAGGTCACTGCTAGCAGCAAAGGTAAGCCAATACTGCGGGGCTTGTGAGAAAGAAATCTGCCACTGCAGCAGCCAAGGGCAGGCACCTGCCACCTGCCACTGGGCCAGTGAAAGGAGTCCTGGCACTGGAGAACAGGGAAGGAAGCGTGTGGCAGCAGAAGAGGAAAGGTCGGAGGGAATGAGAGGTGAAAAGTAGTAAAAACAAACGTAACACTTGCCAAAAATGAGCACAATCAGAGCAAATAAAAAAAAAAAAAAAGTAAATTAAACACAAAAATCATATTTTTCCCTGCTTCCTAAGGTTATTTTAAATTACCCTTTCAACCACTGACTGATATATGACAGATGCATATCAGCTGGAATGACTCTCTGTCAATGAAGCTTAAATGCTGTGAAGGTATACAGTACCAAAATATAGTGCTATATTCCAAAAAAATGGAATTGCCCCTCCATGATTTGGGGGCTTGGTGTATTCCCTTCCCACTTGCACATACAGTCCTGTAGAACCTGTCGTGGACCAGCAAATGTTATTTTCAGTGACACTGCATCGGTCAGAGAGTGGGACGTATGCATGGAGATGAAAAAAGGTGGATGATATGGAAGGCTGCCTGCTCATTAGCACCAGTATGTCAAGGGAGCAAAGCTTGAGCAATCCACTGGCAGGTTTTCGGTAGGATTCTTGAGGATTGATCTTGTCGGGCATCTTTGAAATAGACAAGTAAACGTAGTAAAACAGAGATGCAATACAGTAAGTAAAGCAATAGAACAGCACAGGAACAGCGAATGGAACACAACTATACTCGTATGACAAACAACATGATATAGGGGTGGCCAACTCTGGTCCTCGAGAGCCACAAACAGGCCTGGCTTTTAGGATATCCACTAAGAATATGCATGAGATAGATCTGCATACAATGGAGGCAGTACATGCAAATCTCTCTCATGCATATTCACTATGGATATACTGAAAACCTGGCCTGTTTGTGGCTCTCAAGGACCAGAGTTGGCCACCCCTGACGCAATACAAGCTGTCTGGGAAGGGATAACAGTTTTTGCTCTGCAAACAGTTGATCCTAAATGTTATTACATTTTAATGGTGGCTATATCTACTCATAGGTGGCATGGGTTTTTTAACTCCAAGGAAGGCCTTTTTTCTTAGATTGCTTATAGAGAAATAAAAGTTAAATATATATTCATATATTTTTCACTAAACTTTTGAGAGCTGGGTTTTATTTCTATGTATCTAAGTGGACTAAAAAGGATGCCACATTTTATTTTTAGATTACTAAAATGTCTCAGTCACAGGGTCCAGTATCTAATTAACCATGGAAATAAACTACTCTTATATACATGCAGCATGCCACAATGTGTATGATAAACATAACTAGTAGGCCATGTAACAGGGAAATATGGCAAAAGGACAAATTCTTCAATCCCTTAAAAATCCTAAATCAAACCCTACCATATCCCTTTGCTAAACTGTAACAGTACTACAAACGAAGGGGGTCATCCATCATTTTGCGACAGGCATGCATTATGGCGCTATCGCATGTGATAACACCGTAATGCGCATGATAATGGCCTTTCACAAATCACGTATGCAAATTAAAAATAAATTATTCAACAGGGAAGAGTTTGGGCAAGGTTTATGGAGATTAGGGGCTGCCAGCACTGTGTGCAATAAGCCACACAACACTAGTGCAGGCATTGTCGTGGGAAATAGCTACAGCTTTTCCCGGGCATTACAGGGGTGAAAATGACTAGCATGGCCAATATCGCCGCATGTGTTAACATATGCTGCGATGCGACTGCTGCTCATTTCCCTGCCCATGCCCCTTTTCCTATCACGGGCAATCATTTCACTATAATTATAGTGAAATGATGAATGTAAGCCTAACTTCCTAATAAATTCAGGCAACCTCATGACTGATTTGAGTACTATTTAAACTCAGTGAATTGGTTTGGGGGGGGGGGGGGTTTCTTTACTTAGCAGCTGAAGGGAGCAAAGCTCTTGAAAGTTATTCACAAACGTATTAAGTTAGTCCCATAAAAATTATCACCTACAACTTATTTGTTCACTCGTATTTCTACGTATTCAAATAACATACTAACATAATAAATGATGGCAATCAAAGATCAAAATGGTCCATTCAGACTGCCCAGCAAGTTGTTTGGGGTAATAAATGCCACTTCATGCAGGATACCTATACGCCTTCTGGTACTCCATGTGGGTTACTATCCCCCCGCCCCCAATGACTAATATGGCAACCACACTATTTTACACAAAAATCTGGAAACCTTGGGTCTAAACATACTCCTCAGATACCACCAGTGTCTTCCTTCACCTAAATTATTGCCTATTAACTTGATTATCAACTCTGTGCTGCTGATTCCTTAGGACTCTCTTTTTTTTTTTTTTTTAATTCATCTAAAACCAGGCCTGGATTTTCCAATAGGCATGCTAGGCCTATGCTTAGAGGTGGCAAAAATATAGGGGGGGGGGCAGCTGAAGAATTGCTGCCTCCCAGCTGATTTGAATCTCACTCAGCAGAGAACCATCCTCTGCTTCTTGCTTCAGCCCATCTCCTCCCAGGCAATGTTCAGGGAACAGGAGGGGAGGGGCTGAAGCTGTAGCAGACAAAGTACGGAGGAACTGCTCTATTCACTATTCTAGCCCCTCTCCTCCTATCATTCATGGACAACGGGGAAAGGGTGAGCCTGGAGCAGATCAAGCAAAGGGAAATCATTTTGTGGAGATTAGGAGGGTATGAGAAAGGGATCATTGGGGGTGAGGAAAGTGCTAGGAGATGAGAGGGGATCAGCGGGAGGTGGTGCCCATGAGAGAGAGGAGAATGGGGTGGGGGCAGTGTTCTGTATGCGTGTGAGAGAGAAGGGATTAGGGATGTGGTGTGGTGCGATATGTGAATGCTAGATTGGGTGCAAGATTAGAGAGGGGATAGGGATGCAATGGGGCAAAAGACAGGGACAAGGCAGGAGCACCTCCCTCCTCTTCCACTGCAATTAGGATGCCATCACCCTTGATCTCAGACTCTATCCCCCAGGTCCTGGAACAACCATTCCTACCTTTCCCTTCTCCCCAGATCCTGGAAACCCCCCCCCTCCCAGCCCCTGTTCCCCATCCTACTCCCTTCACAATTCCAAAACCTCCCTTCTCCCTATCCCAGTTTCCCAATGCTTCCCCTCTTCCTCAGTCTTCCCTTTCTCCCCATCTCCAGTCCTCTCCCCCTATCCTCCATCCTTCCCTTCTCTACTCTCCCCATCCTTGGTCCTTTCACACTCTCCTTCTCTCTCCATCCCCGAGATCTCCTATCTGTACTGATACTTGAAATTACTTTTTCCTTACCCAATAAACATAAAAAAAATTATACAGACAAGCAAAATTAGAAAATTATTTTTATAACAAAATAAAAGATGGAAACATTTGTCAATGTGCTACAGAATATTCAAATGTTTTCCTCAGAATCTACCACGAGATGCCACAGCAAACTGTGGGGCTGTGCTTTAGACCTTCTCTCCTTTGTTGTCTGACTTTAAGTGGACAAGGTAGGTATGATGGGTGACAACAACAGTGCCTAGGGTGGCAAAATCTTAAATCCATCGCTGTCTAAAACTACTTCATTTTCTAGTGTTTGTTTGTTTTTTAAGGGAAGGGCAATAAAACGTGCACACTCTTCGTTATGAACACTAAATGAGATCTACTTCCTTGTAAACAATTTGCATAAAGCATACTATTTGGTTCAAATAAACAGTCTGCTATATTGTACATCTTTTATCAACAGATCACTGTAATATTGTATTGAAAATTAATATGCATCAGAACAATCCTAGAACAGTATCATCACTATTTAATTAGAGCTATAAAATGGAGGACAACTCAGGTGATGGCGCAATGACAAACAAAAATTTGTTATTTCTTGAAAATTAAATGAAAAAAGCTGAACTGTAATTGTTGCCATTAAATAAAACTGGAACCATATTTTTCAGCATGTCCTTATTTATTTATTTAAAAGACTTCTTTACCCGCCCTTCCATGGTTCAGGGCAGGGTACAATAAAAACATCCATAGCAGATCAGAGACAAAGTACAACAGAAAAATATACAAATACAAATCTTGACAGCCATGAGCATTGCAATAAAAAGATCAGCCAGTTGAACTGTATGCCTTCTGAAATAGTAAGTCTTAAGAGCTTTCCTGAAGAACTTTGTATTGTGATTGGGGAGGGAATTCCACAGCAAAGGTCCAGCTATCAAAAAGCACGTTCCCTGGTTTCATCAAGGTGAACCAGATTTGGTGAGGGAACATCCAATAACCCTTGATTTGAGGATGTCAATGGCCAACAAAGGACGTAAAGCCTGTAATCCATGGTGAGGAAATATTCTGTAGAGTATGAATTGTTATTGCAAGTTTATATTGAAGACAATAAGTGATAGGTAACCAATGAAGGGATTGCAGTTCAGGGATGATGTGATTATGCATATTTGTAAAACTTATCCACCACAGATTACAAATAAAATTGAACTACGCATAGGAGTATTTTCTAAAAGAAAAACAGCTGAGTTTTGTATTATTAGTAAAGGCGGAGAGCACAGACAAGACCAGTGAAAAGAGAATTACATTGGTCAAGCCAAGAAAAAAAGAAGAGATTGAACTACCGTGCAAAAATCAGGTGGATCTTTAAAAGGTTTCAAATGATGCAATAATCAAAGCTTGAAGAATGAGGATTGAAAGTGTGCTTTAATGTGAGCATGCATGGACATGAATAAATCTATGACTCCAAGTTTACAAACAGTATTGGAAATAGCGATCTTTTACCCTCTGAAGACTATTTTATCCGGAGTATTTGTAGTGGGAAAGGGTGAGATCACAACAATTTGTTTTATTGATATTAGAGCAAGCTTATTGTGTTGCAAACAGACATGGATGAAGGATAGACATAATGAAATTAATTATTCAGTTAATGCCCATAAGGAACTCAAGGGAAAGAAAAATTGTATGTCATCCACATACAATTTTATAGGGTACCCCAAGGTCCGCAAGTATTCGGCAAAGAGGAGTTAGGTAAATAGTGAAAAGGACTGCCAACAGTGCTGAATCTTGGGGTACATTAGAGGAGAGTGCAATCCAGGAAGATCCATAAGAATGTTAGTGTCGTGTTGGGAACAATTTGTGAAATAGGAAGAGAATCATGAAAGGACAATACAATAACACCCTGAGAAGCAAGACAAGAAAGAAGAATAGAGTGATCACTGGTGTGAAAGGCACAGGAAATGACCAAAAGAATGAGAGCAAAAGAAGTACCACCGTGAACAGTACTGAAAGAAGAGAGAAGTATTTCGGTATTATGGTATTTGCAAAATCCAAATTGATATTCATCAAGGGTTGAATGTGAGTCATGAAAATTAAGTTGTAATACTGTATTTTCTACATTCTTAGGCAAATATGATAAGGATGAAATAGAACAGTAATTTGAAAGTAGGTTTGGATAAGCTGTTTTTTTTTGTTTTTTTTTAAATATGGACAAACTGATGTTCTTTTCAAGGTATCAGGAAAAATGACAGAGAAGAGAGAAGAAGTGACGAAGCTTACAGTTTGAACAGTTTCATAAGGACTGTGAAACTGGGGTTCAATTGACTAGTAAATAATTTAAGTATCAGTTGTGTGAATGACTTCGGATTCTGACATTACATCAAAACAATCCCATCTTGTTCCATCTGAAAAAAAAAAGATTGTCAATATTGTGATTTTTATTTACTCTTAATTCTACCCTAGTAGATGGAGACTTAGGTTATACTGTAATATTATGAAATTTTCCTTTGTATTTGTTTTCTGAAGGATCCATGGATAGTGGATTTGTTTCTTTTTCTTTATGTAAAAAAAAAAAAAAAAAAAAGGCTGTCAACTGATTGGTGAGACACACTGAGACACTACCCTGATTGATGCAACTTTTTTCAGTAAAATATACTACAAATGTATCAGCCAAGTTTAGTCCAGAAAAAGGAGTGGGAGGGGCAAAAAAAACTGAGGCTGGGGTAATGATTTAACGGAGTTGAAAGGCTTTCTCTGGATGTTCAACGAGTTTAGTATAAAGATACAATATTTTAGTAGCAGTAAAAGGATTGTTAATTTGATAGTAAACAATGGTAATTGGATAAATTTCCATCTGTAAGGGAGTAGCTCCACTTACTTTTCACTAACCGTTTTAGTTGCTATTTGTCATGAATGAACCACACTTACACAGTTAAACCAGCAATTCAACTGCTAAAATGGTTAGAGGCCAATGCACTAAACTGAAAGCAACTATAAACATGCATGTGATGTTTTTGCATGAAAGCCCTTTTTTGTGAAAAAAAAATTCACAAAAAAAGAACTTTATAGCGGTAATAATTAAAGGGACCTCATGGCCTGTATAAACTCATCCCCAAAGAGTAGCATAAATTACTTGATAGTTGCAGTGATCCCCCAACCGGAACTCTCTCAAGGGCCATAAATGTAAAACGGAAGGCCTATTTGGAAGCCCTGCCCCTATACACCCTCAAAATTTATGAAATATTTATAGGTAGTGCTAAAAAAGTCTAGGCAGTGTACAATAAAGCTTACGTAATTCTATTAAAATGTGTTAAAAAGCCAATTTGGTGTCGTTCCCCCCCCCCCCCCCCCAATCAGAACCACAGTTTTCCCCATACTAGCAGCTGTCTTCTTGGAGCAGGAATGATCTCCATTTGCTCTTACTCTGCCAATGCCGGGTTTCCAAATGGCACCAGTAGACTTCCTGATCTCTTTTGCACATAACACAGGAGGAGATCATGATGTCAACCAGTGCCATTTTGAAATCTGGCATTGACAGAGCCGGAACAAGTGGGGGATCACTCCTGCCCTGAGAAGAATACCTTTTGATGGGGTAAGCTTAGAGACATGGGGTGAACACCAAATAGGCATTTTATTGCTTTCTGGAAGGCACACAGGCACCAACAGGGGTTTCATTTTACATTTACAGCCCATAAGTGGCTTGTATGTTTCGGAGGAGGGGCCATTGTAAACACAAGGCAATTTCTGCTAAACTTGGGTAGCAGAAGATCACATGCGCCACAACACCCTTTTAACTACAAAACGCCAGTTCACATGCTGCCAGAGCTGGGAGCTCATGAAATTCTTGGCCATGGCAACATGCAAAAAATCTCTCACGCAATTTTGCTACGGATGCTGATAAGCTCATCAGTGGCCATAGCAAAATTGTGTGTGAACGGGCCTCTAATCTAACCCAAGATAAAAAAAACAAAAAACAAAAAAACTGTGGTTTTGTACATCGGCCTCTTAGACACCTAATGTTAAATACTGTCATTGGAGATATCCACTCTTAAAACGGGTGTAAAGGAAATTTTTGTTTGGTTCACGTATTCTCATAATATTAAAATACACCAAAAAGTTAAACACAATATGAAATCCTGCTTGAATATGTATCAAACAGAACAAAAACCCACCCTTATTTACACAATTTTGTTTAACAAAATTATCTAATGCCTTCCAGACTTCATGAAAACGGATTAATCTACTAAACTGCTCAACTACAAAAGTTTCATACTTCTATGTAGATCATACATTCATTTTGAATCTGCAAACTATATTTCCAATTATTTAGTGTTTGCTTCACAGCTAACAAAATAAATATATCCAAAAACTTCTTTTCAGGGATACTACTCTTGTACTAGAACAAGCAATTTCCAAATAATTTATGTCAATTCTTCTTGAATGCTCAGAATAGCACATATTCTACCCCACAAGAGCCTCCAACAGACTTTTATATTAGGACAATAAAACACAGGAAAGCATTCCAACTATAACTACATAGATCAAAATCAACACTTACTATCACTCTGTGCAATTGTTCCTGCCTTACAAGGGGTCCAAACTGCCCTATGTGCCATAAAATATAATTTTTGTATAACTGCTGCTGAGAGAAATACCAGCATTGTCTAGTCCCAAAATCAAGCCCATTTTTTAACCTCTAACTTGGCATTAGGTCATGTTCACATACTTTTTCTATACCCATACAACTTATTTTCTGACAACTTTGTGCTGTCTCGTAGAAGCGTAATGCTTTCTAGGGAAAATCAAATATTTTCCAGCAGACTGTTATATAATCAGGCTCTGTCACTAGTGATGGCAAGTCTGCTTTAGCAGCTAGGATGCACTGCCTTAGCTGATCCACTGAAACTTCTGTGAATTGGAAGTTCATATTGCAATTGCAGATTTTTAAATGCCACTATTTTACCTAGTTTCAGAATTTAGCCCTAGGAGCACATACACATTTCTTGCCAAGCCCTCCAATTTATTGTCTTATGCTGAATTTTGAAAATGGTGCTATTCCATAACGGTAAATTTTCTGATTTAGACCATGAATTACCTAAATTTATCTCAAGGTTTCAAAATGTTTTACGGATAGCATAAATGTCAGCATAGGATTATTACATGGCAAATAAACTGTGCAGGGGGAATGAAACTCTGTTCTTCTAATCTTAGCCAACTTGGGGCTTCAATCAACTCAAAGTATTGGGACTACTGTTCCCCATAACACAGAATAAAGGCTAAATAGTAGTCCTTAAAACTTGGAGTTCACGCCCCCCTCTCTTTCCTTAATTTTCATTAGCTATGTATGGTATTTTTCACTTGTCAGGGCATACTGATAAATTTATGACCTCCAAACAAGTAGTGAACTGGACACAGACAAGACAGGAATGAAAAGGATTGAATACAAGGAGTCTTCTGCTTCTAGCAGACATCTTCTTCTCAGGTTGAGCCCTCAGGTGCAAGAGGCTGGCAAGGCTTAAACAGCAGGAGCAGGAACACTCACATCAGAGTAGCTGAAGGTGCTCATAGGAACAGGGCAGAGCTAGTCCCTATGAGAAATATGAAACAAAAAAGATACCCATAGAAACAAAAACAATATTAGGACTAGTCAAAACCACAAAGGCAAAACAAGGCCAGACAGGAAACACCGGAACAGACCAGAAGAACAGGACAGCAAGAACAGGACAGCACAAGAACAGGACAGCAAGAACTCAGAATGTGTGAGTCCAGAGCTGCAAATTAGGGCCACAAGGCCAGAGTCAAACCCAAGTCACAAGACATTGAGTTGACTAAAGTTCTGGCAAAGTCCAGACTGAGACACTGGAATAATAGTAATATGAAAGGAACACCAAGGCCACCTGCAGGAAGTACAAACAATAGTGTTAGGCGGACTAGACAGGCAGTGCACAGGCCCACTGAGGACCCCTGCTGGTAGAAGGCAAGAACTGCCCAACAAGTTCTCACACCCCTTTCACAAGAATTTTCATATAAATAATGTATTTTTTTTATAATATATACTTGGGAACAAAAGCAGAAACATACTCAATAGATAGCATCTTCACTGCTTCTAACTTCTCTCCCACCATGACAGGCATAATTATAAAGGCGACCATTTGGATGTTAAATCTTGATTCATCATCATTAGAACTCTATCCACTTATCCCCTAAACCACACCCCCAAATATTTAATGCTGTCATATTTATAAAAATATTGAGCCAAGTCTTCCTTTACACAGTATCAATTTAGAAATTACACTTCCGACTTTAACCAAGACACCTTATGCCCAGTCTTTTTTTTTTTTTTTAAACTACTCAGTTGTTTGTAACAAGGCAGGTATAGAGTCAACCAAAATGTAAAATATATTATAGACACTGAAAATTGAGATTATATAGTGCTAGCCATTATCCTACTTAAAACATCTGCCTGTGCCATTACGGTACTCATGTGACTGAGAAACTTTAAGCAGGACAAGCGCTTTTACACAAATTATGAATTTGATCAGACAAAATATTTACATATTACTATTGTTGCCCAAAGAACTATAAGGTTGATTTTAAAAGCATTGCTCATGCAAAAATGCCCACGTACATACTTATGTGGGCCCACGTGTGAGCAACACGGTTTGTAAAAGCTGTGATTCAAGCACATATCTACCCATGTGTACACTGAAAATAAGGGGGTGGAGTCAGCACTTACACATGTAACTTCATATTTTAAAACTGGAGGCTGTAGCATGCATCAGCTTGTTAGCTGCATAACTTTACTGCGACTTCTGATGAGGAGCATGTCCATAGATCTCACATCTTAGGGCTTACTAGACAGGGTCAATTGGGGACCACGCAGGATGAAGAACTAGAGGGGTCTGGAAGACCTTGATATTGACTGGGCAAACTAGTAGTCTGATTTGAAAAACTGGGAATGTCTCTCGCACGAGCATGTTTTAAAATCTGCTTACATACATGCATTAAAGCTGGCAAAGTCCTATGGAAAATATGCAGAGTAGGTATGATCGAGTAACCTCTTAAAATTTGGAGTATACTTATGTGAGGTAGGCGTATTTTAAATCATACGCACACAAGTGTGCGCATGATTTAAAATTCCAGCATCTAACCACTTGCGCGCCAATACACGTGTATATGGGCGCACGTGCATTTTAAAATTGGCCTGTTAGAATGCATACTTATGAACCTATGATACCGTCTGGGCAACTGTGACATTTCAATTATAAATTTGCAAAGCTAACTTTTCATATTTAAAAACAAAACTATTTTTTTTTCAGAAAAACATTTTTTAAGCGTCTTGCACCTAAAATTTATTCTCCTGCTATGCATGTCAATGAGGAATTAAGACATCTCCCTTTCCCCTCATCAAATGTCACTTTTAAGAGCTATAGCAACCATATTCTTGGTGAAAATAAAGTGGATTCTTTGCAGAATATGAGGACTTCCGTACTTGGAGCAAATTAAAAATTATTGGAAAATGATGTACATAATCTTTCCAGATCCACAAGTCCCTTTTTCAGATATTATAGTAAAGGTGAAGGAAGGAAGCATTCATACTAGGTAGTTGTGAATGAATGCTCATGGCCCCATAGCCCAACAGAAGTCAGTTCAGATTTGGCTGGGAGCTCAAAAGTAGCGGCGTGAAACTGCCAGGTCACACAAAATGTAGATACGAGAAGAATGCAAAATAACGCCATGAAATCAATATTTTTACTAAAATATGTAAAGCCTTAAGGTATTAAGAATTTGCTACAAAGGTAGAAAAAAAAAACAGGAGAACATTTCTATCACCAGAGACATCCAGCAGAAATTCTGATTGGAAAGTCCCCTAATGAGGAGAGGGCTCAAAATATAGAACAAGATGTAAAAGTATCACAGCTGAGACCCCCAGGCACACAATGCAACAAAACACATGAAATTCTGATCATTTATGTTTACATTTCTTTTCAGGTTAAGATCAATTGCTGTTTTAAATGAATTCTAATAAAAAAAAAAAAAAAAACCAACCGTGTAGACATCTGAAGTTTATTGGATAGGTTTGTAGCATTCTGCACATGAAAAAAGTTCCGCATTCCTCCACAGTTATATAAAAATACCATTGTATGCTCTGCTTCATTAACACACCCTTCTAAAACTGGGGACTGCATATTTGAAGCTGCAAAGAAGTCCAGCACACTAAAGTACTACCAATATCTTTCATATTTCCCTTTTTTAAAGGATACTTTTGGTGAAAATATATACACACGCATCCCTTAGTTCATGTGAAAAAAAAAAAAAACCAAAACAATAAGCTACTTTAAATAAATAAATAAATAAATAAATAAATAAATAAAAAGCAGTTCTTGTTAGCAGTTTGTTAATGTAAAGAAAATGGATTTGAAACACCCATCTGGAATCCTAACCAGGTCAGAGGTGAACGGAAGACTGTTCAATGTAACCCTGGTCTGACCTGGGGAGAAGAACAGAAAGGAGAGCAAGGCAGCAGGGGATTTTTGGCCCAGCAGCCATAATTGGCCATAAATGCACCAAACATCTGGGAGGGAGTAGGTGGAGAAGACATTAACGTGTACCATCCAGGAGCAAAACAGAGATATGAAGGCTACATCAAAAGTTCAGAGATAAGCATTATGATGCATCAGAAATATGCTATCAAATTTCTGCGGTGTGCAGCTCTGGTCTCCCTTCAGCCATGATGCTTGTGTTACCCCCCTCTGGTTTCAGAAGCTGTCATAATTATGTGCTCGGGCAATCTCCCTGGCCTAAATTCAATCAACAGCCAGTGCTTGTTAAACTACTAATGGGTGAGAATGTTAACAGCCAGCCTGAGACTTTCCAGCATGTTGTGGTATGGAGCAAAAGCTTCAGAGTCAATTGTTCCACGACAATGGATTTTGTGCAGCAAGAACCAGGGCATTATTTGATTCGGCTCCTAGTCAAGTGGCCAATTCCTCCAGCAATCAATACTAATCAACAGGCTGGCACCTTCTGAGAAATCAGACGGTATTTATATTTAAATCCTTCCGCCTACCGATCTCCAAGCACACTGTAACCCGCACCTCTCTGCAGTTAACAATCACATTATGGTAAAATAGAAAAAGCCTTTAACTATGGGAATGTTTCTTGCTGTTAAGATTAATTTATACTGTATAATAAGCAATACATTTATTGAAACTCATACAGCAAAACAGCAAACTGTCAGATCTGCTGTGTTCAGATTAAAAAAAAAACCCCATCAAATGTTACGAAACTATCAAGGACTAACGAAATGTATCTTCAGCATTATCACACACACACCTCTAAAATTTTCCTCATTACACTATACTATACTGTGCTAACAAAATTAATTCCTGCCTTTACAATACTGTCCATTTCGGCCATTTAATCCACCAAATTCATTTTCTGCTAAAATATAAACCGTCTGCACAAAAGTTTATTGAAGAATCTCACATTTGTATTCTGATACAGATATATAAGGTGAGAGAGACAAAGAGATGCAGGAAAACATTGCTGTTATGGATGCCCGACTACTCACAAAATGTTTCAAAGGCTGCCCAATGGCTCAGTGGACAGTGTTGTGCACTTCCATGCAAAAGGTTCCACGCTCAATCCCAGAGTTGTGCTGTCTGCTCCCAAAGTTGGCTGGGGGTGCAGAGGCAGCGCTCACAGCCCCCCCCCCCCCAAGGAGAGGGAATCGTGGTCATTGCATAAGGGAGATGCCTACCCAGTGTCTGGATTCAGAGCCCATGATTTCAGAGTTCCAGGAATCCTGGAGCATGGTCCCTGGCCCAGGATTGTGGCTGCAATGACTAAATTAAGGTGCATTTGGATACAAAGGAAGAAAAAACCTACAGAGTGAAGAAAAAAAAAAAGAATTCCATCTCTTTGCATGTGCCCAATATATATCATATACCTTTCTACGTAGACAAGAAACGCTGCTAGCCACTGTCAGATGGCATACTACATAGCCAGGCAACAGCTAGACAGAATGTTTTCAACTCTTGGACCAAGGTGACAAAATGCAAATATTTCTATAGACAGATCACACAGGAAGGTCTCTAGGGAATTCAGCAATTTAAACGGACGTCAGTTAATTTTTCCAATCTTTTGTTGTGCGTGGAATGAGTTGTGTACCATTGCCAGTCAGCTCACTGAACACAGGCCGGCTTTGCATCTTGACAGCCAAGTTGTTCAGCTCGACTGTGCTTTTTCCGACTTTCACACAACGGAACTGCCATTCTATCCCAGCATGCACTTTGAACCTTCCACCTGAGCATCCTCAAAAGATCTTTCCTCTATGGGGATGGGCAGGGAAAGCAAAAGGAAGATAGACACATAATGGTTTCAGCTTGTGTGTCTCCCAACAGTAAACCACTCAAAACGTTACGTATTTACAGTCAAATGACTGAGGCAACTTAGAGCGTGTTGCTTTAGAAAAAGCAATTCTCAAATAAATTAGCCAAGTCAATCACATTTTGTCTATCATGGAGTTGCTGGTGTATTTTCAGTATCAAGCAGCTCCATAAAAGAAAGCTAGGGAAAGTTACAATCATCCAATGACTTCAGCATTATGCGTCAATATTCCCCAGGCTAGAGCCGTTTGCTTCAGCAGAAGGAGAGGAAGCAAGCAAGCAGGTGAACAGATTGGGTAGGATACAGATTAGTTTTAAAGATTAGCACCACATTACAGACCACTTCTCAGATTCATTGTGTTTCAACCCCTCAAAAGAAGGAAATTATGAAAGCAGTATGCTATCACTACATGTAGTACTCCATGATAATTCAGTGCAACCCTGATGAAAAAATATAAAACATGTAGTAATTTGTTTCCCTAAAATAGATTTTTAATCTTATTAAAATGTCACAATACCTTCATAATTATATTTGGATATATTATTTCTTCTGTATGACTAACTCCCTTTGATTCTGGCAGAGCAATTTATAGCTTTGCAAGCACTGTAAAGACTACACTGCAATTAGTGACCAAACATTGGCAAATACGATTCTATCGTGATAATGACGACTTTAGTACGGGTATGGGATCATATCTGTTACTTTTCCAAGACATAGTCTGCGTACCTTTCTAACCCAAAAACATTTGTGCGATCCTGTAATTCATCTTTCTTCTTCCAAAACAGCTATTGTAATGGAATATGCTTCAAACTTTAACTGGATGTGCATGAAAATTAATTATCTTTTGCTGCCCAGTTCAAATACAGAAATGTTTAAACAAAATAATTTAGTATTTTGGACTCTTGTGGCTCAGAAAAAGATTCTGACGACACAATAATTGAATAGGAAAGGAATGTCGGGTGGTTCTCACTCCATAACAAAAGGCATGGGAGTAACTTGCATGGAGCGGCAGTTACTACCCTTAATGGGAGGCATGATGATAATCTGTACTGAGCAGCAGTTACTACCCTTAACAGAACACATGGGAGTAACCTGCACAGAATGGCAGTTACTACCCTTAATGGGAGGCATGAGGATAATCTGTACTGAGCAGCAGTTACTACCCTTAATGGGAGGCATGAGGATAATCTGTACTGAGCAGCAGTTACTACCCTTAACAAAAGGCATGAGGATAATCTGTACTGAGCAGCAGTTACTACCCTTAACAAAAGGCATGAGGATAATCTGTACTGAGCAGCAGTTACTATCCTTAACAGAACGCATGGGAGTAACCTGCACAGAGTGGCAGTTACTTCCCTTAACAGAATGCACGGGAGTAACCTGCAAAGAGCGGCGGTTACTACCCTTAACAAAAGGCATGAGGATAATCTGTACTGAACAACAGTTACTATCCTTAACAGAATGCATGGGAGTAACCTATACGGAGCGGCAGTTACTACCCTTAATGGGAGGCATGAGGATAATCTGTTCTGAGCAGCAGTTACTACACTTAACAGAACGCATGGGAGTAACCTGCACGGAGCGGCGGTTACTACCACAAGCAACTTGCTGAGCAGACTGGATGAACCATCTGGTCTTTATCTGCCATTATCACTATGTTACTTTTTCTTTTGAGGATGAAATTATACTTATCAATGTGCATAGGGTTCTTTCCTTTCTGTGCTTATTAAAGAAGAAACACTAGCTAGCAAACTTTTCAAACTACAACCCCCTTCCATCCATGCAATTGGTTGGGGTCCCCATCAAGTTAGGTTACCTCATTTTATTTGTATGTGTAAGTAAGTAAATATATTGGATAGATACATGTTCTGCCTTTGCAGTATATTTGAAAATATTTATATATGTTTCTTTGTTATGCTGTCACTCTATGTGATCTTATTGTTACTGCACAGCTTGGGGGTCTCTACTTGCTGTACAGCTCTCTTTCCTGATTGGTTGTCTTTTGATTGATTCTAAGCCCTTTATTGGATCTTTCCTGTTTTGCTTTGTTTCTCTGTCTGCTTTCTCTTGCAGCTAGGAATGCCTGGGATAATTTGCTTCCTGTCGTTTTCCTCAGTTGGAAGGCCAGCAGCTCCTCCTAAAGCATTGCTTTTCACCATTCACATTCTACAGCTTCTATCTCTGCTCCAGTTGTCTCCTTCAGAGTTCTGAGCTTCCAGACAGAACTTATCACAGCTGTAACAGACTCTCCTTTCTGTGCGGCTACTCTTGATACTTCTCATTACATGAGTGTTTGAACTGTTCATCATTCAAATAAAAGTTTGGTATTCAAGGACAGAGTTTCTCTGGTATATGAAGCTGGGAATAAGGTTTAACTGACTACATAGGCACTCAACCTTAGGTTACACACAACACACATACACAAAAGTATCCTGGATTCCTGGCCCAGTATCAAATTATCTTGCCAACCAAGCAGCTCTTAAACCTCTTGCCAAGCCACCAAGGAGCAGAACTGCTAACAGAGGCTCAAAGTCCCTGTTTGTTTCTCTTCAAGTTGCTGAAAGAAGCCAAAATACACACACAAACATGGACACAGAAAGGCAGACACCCCACACCCAGACGCAGGCAGATACCCCACTCCCAAACAGGCAGACAGACCCTATCATACACAGAGGCTCAGACTACAGCACACCAGAGACACCGAGACCAGAAACACCCCCTCCACACCCAACGCAAAGGCACAGCACACACAAATGGTTAGGGATGGAACAGTTTTCAAAAATGTTTAGGTGCCTGTCAAAATTTTTAAGAGCAAAGAAATAGTGGGCCACACTGCCAACCACTGTCTTTTGCATTTTTACCTTTTTTTTTTTTGTTGTTTTGTAACTAACTTTTCTCTTTATTTTTGTATTTTTCTTAGCTTGCTCATGTTATTTGTTTTTATTTTGTCATGCTTTGTTTTATTTATTAAACTTAAAAAAACAAACAAAAAAAAACTTTTGCTTTTATTCTCCCTCTTTAGCACCTCGTCCCCACCGTGTCCCTCTCCAGCTTCTCTGCCTATTCCCCTCCCTTTCTTCAACAGGTCGCAGCCCGCCCCACCCCTCAAATGGGCAGCAGCTGCAATGTCTCTCCCTTGCTAGGGACCCTGCAGCGGGAACGCCTCCCAGATTGAGGCCTGAGGGTGGCAGCTCTTCTTAGATTGGGGAATACCACCACAGCCCCCTCCCATGTTCTGGCTCACTGCAGTGGAAGCAGCTCCTTTCCCAGGCAGCTCTTCGCTGGGGTCTGCTAAGAGAGACATGTGGCTAAGCTATGATAGACTAATGACCTCACTTAGCTCCCTCATTCCTGAGCTTGCAGTGCCTCCACTGCAGCAAGACTACACAGCATAAGCCTTTTTTTTTTCTTCTTCCTTGAGCAGCCAGCCTGCATGCCCCTTTTAAGATCATTCACACACACCCATTTGTGCATTCCTTGATGCAAAGCATCTTGACCATTGCATTCCCATGTGGATTCAGTTCCTTTTCTTATTTCCTATTATATTTTAATTTATACATGAGGGGGAAATAAATCATAACCGTGCACTTAATACAGTCAAAGCCCCTGTTTTTAAAAAAAAAAATGTCCGTAAATTCAATTTCCTGCTAGTTGTGCTATATTAATTCTTTGTATCAGTGTGAGCGAAGACTCCAAGAAGCTCTGATGAAGCTCGGCACAGCGACACTCTGATCTGCTTTTATTCACAATGGACCACACGGTTAAGGAGGCGGCACTTTCAAAAACAGAATAATATGACCTCAAAATAAAAATCTGAGCAAGCAAAAGGTGTCTCAGTGTTCTTGTGCGAATCACCAATGGATTCTACTAGTATGTCACATTAAAGACCCCACACATTTTCCGCCCAGCTTGCTCCTGTTGCAGTAAAATAAACAGTGGATGTAAGATTCTGCTGCAATAAATCTTCCAAACTTCACACATGTCCCTTCGAAGGCAGGTGTAGTATAATAGTTAAGTGGCCATAGGGTTTCAATATCTTACTCCTTCAATGTGTGAACCTGAGCAAATCACGCTCTCTGTACACTTTCACTTACCAAATGTAAGTTCTTCCTTCCTTTTGTGCTCTAGAACAGAAATGGTAGCAGACCCTGATCTTAAAACTTTCACGAGCTGTAGAGTAGAGAGGAATCCCATTTGCTAGCTAAACAAATCCAGATTATTAACATTTAGGAAAGGGTTTTTCTAAGCAGACTCAAACCTGGAGAAAATCTGCACTAAAACCACCTAACAGGATGGTCTTTAAGTTTGCACAGAACACACACTGTCATCATTTCCCATCAAATTAACCAACTAGTTTATTTTGTAAGAAGTTTCCTTCTATACTTGCTTTATATTACAAACAGTCCTAAATTAATTAATTCCATCATAAATTATTTCCCTGTTGGAAACAAAGATAACAATAAACAGCTTAATATTCTTAAATTGCATTATGTTTCACTTTTTAAACAGTGAGGCTTCATCAGCCATTGCTTGGCCTTGCAAAGTGAATTACTGCAGCCCTCTTTGCTGTGCAAGCCCAGGTCCCCAACCAATTCTATGGAAGCTCTATAAAAGGGTTAGTAACCAGTAAAAGGGATATTTTTCATTCTTACAGCAAACATCTTCCATGTTTTATTAATTACAGCCTGACACAGCCACTAATAATGCCTTAACTTCCATTTAATCTCATCAGTTTAGAACGAGAAGAGATGTTGGTTTGAAACTTTTTTTTTATTGAAAATTTGTACTCTTACTGGCTATATGGTTAATTGCATACACCTCTAAAAGAACAAAAATAGTAATCTAATATATCTTTCAAAGTAGTTCCAGGGGGGGGGGGGGGAAATCTATAAATCTTTCTTCATAAACCAGTTCCCTAGATTTTTTTTTTTTAATTACAGTCTCAGGTTGGATCTATAGCTCAGGTTACTGCTCTGTGGGTTTTGGCACAAGAGACAGTTTTGAATCTTTTGTAATATGTGGCTGTCAGGGCTTGGGCATGCTATGCAGCCAATGGGCTTGAGCCCCGAAAGGGAGATAAGACAACAGCGTGGCACTGAGGGTTTGTCTCAAGGGAGCCTCCAGTCTGACTGGGGTTCCACTCTTGCTTGGGGATGTGGAGGGCGAGTGATGGAGGCAGGGCTGGAAAGAATCAATAGAATCAACACATATATTCATTAATCAACTTTTTTTTTTTTTTTTTTAGAAACTTAAAGAAAAAAAAAAATCCATTCCAGGATATCTGTGATACATCATGCACTCTATGCAAGAATGTTTGAACTGGAATGATCAGAAACCTCAGTTAAGTTCAAAAGTAGCTAAGTGTAAGCAATTTACAAGATGTAACACGTCCTGGAAGACATCTCGCATGACACAGTAACTTAGAAACAAAATCTGTACCGGATGTGGCGCTGGATTTGAAACCTGAGAAAATCTAAGGCAAGGAGTGGCAAAACAGATGCTTTCCGTGCAACTGTTAAGGGATAATTGCCACGACATTTTTCTTTCATATTACAAACGTTGTGATGCCATTTAGACACCACATAAAGGGTTAGCACCAGGTGTGGGCTGCATGTATACTCTTCTAGTTAATTTCCCCAGAATTTTCTTCCACTCTACTATGCATTTTGATTCATTTCCATCACCTACTAAAATCATGCTTGCCATGATTGCAGTCATGGCCTCATTTTGATGAGGTCCACATGTTTAAGGCTTTAGCACCATCACCAGCCATGCTTCATGCCACACTGTGCAATTGCTTTGATGTATTCCTGGCTTCATACTATCAATGTCAAAGTCTGCAGAACAAGACCAGACTGTACTGAGGTGTGAGAGAAAACACAGGACTGGTATCAGAATGTCAAAATAAGGATTGTACAATATCTTGTACCACATCACCCAATTTCGGTCCTCACAGAGCACACAAACTGGAATTTTCTTTCAAGACATACGAAGTAAATATTAATTGACTATATTTTTAAAATTAGCAGCTCTAGTTCAGTGATTCTCAACCCAGTCTTTCAAGACATACCCAGTCTGCTTTTCACAATGGCCACAAAGTATATGCATGAGAGAGATTTGCATACAATGGAGACAGTACATGCAGATTTCTCGTGCATTTTCATTGTGGATATTCTGAAAACCAGACAAGCTAAATGCGTCCCAGGGACTAGGTTGAGAACCACTGCTTTAGTTTATAGGTCATTTATATACAATCTGACACCCCAACTTTGCACACCATTCCTTCTCTTCTGTGGGCCTCTATACTCATCTATTTCCAATATTTCATTCTTTTCTACTTCAAATACTGCATGAAAAATAATGTCACCTGTGCTCTTATGCACTTTCCTCAGTCTGACATACAATAAATTCCCTCCAGCACTAAACTTGCAATACATTATAAGAACGCAGTCACCCACCTGTCACCATTTCATTGCTGTATGTTTGGGGGTAAGTAGGGGTTGGGGGGGTGCAGGTGTTTTTATTTTATTTGTTTGTTTATTTTTTTACAGAGAAAGACAGAAAATTAACAAAATGCTTAAAGAACCTAAATCGCAGGGAAAGGAATATCCTTATCCTGTTGTAGTTGTTGGCACCTCACATTATCTTTTCAGAGTTTTTCATAGAAAATGACATACTGTTCACACCACATCATTCTCAGCAGAAGAGTGAGATTTTGCATCAGAATTCCCACTCCATGGATACTCTTTTTTTTTTTTTTTTAAATCAAAAAATTCTGGCAGCTCTGCTGGCTGACCTTTTCAATGTTTCTTTAGAGATGGGTGTAATTCTGGAGGAAATGAGACAGGTGGATGTGGTTTCTCTTCATGAAAGTAGTAGTAAGGAGGTGGCTGGAGACTAAGGCCCAGTTATAGTCAGACCTCTGGTGAGAAAAGTCAATGGAACTGCTGCTCAGTTTCCAGAATCTAATGGATTACAAGATCCAAGGCAACATGGTTTTGCCCAAGGTAGGTCCTGTCAGACAAATTTGATCAATTTCTTTGATTGTGTGACCAAAACATTAAATCAGGAGAGAGCACTAGATGTAGTGTACTTGGATTTCAGAAAGGCCGTTGACACAGTTCCACATAAGCAACTTATAAACTGAGCGCCCTTGGTATAGGCCCTAAAATGACCTACTGGGTTAGAAACTGAGTGAGGGGCAACACAAGGTAGCTGTATATGGAGTTCACTTTAAGGAAAGAGGCATTACTAGTAACGTGCCAAGGGACTGATCCTTGGTCTGGTTCTTTTCAATACTTTTGAAAGTAATATTGCAGGACAACTATCAGGGAAAGGGTCAAGCATTAGGGCTGCAAACATCCAAGGGAATAGTACAGTTTAAGGAGTGATATTCTGCTATGCAAGGTTCACGAGTGAGATCTAAGAATGATCATATCTGATGATCTTAAGGTGGCCAAACAGGTGGACAAGGCAATAGCAAAAGCAAAAAAAAGATGCTTGGGTGGATAGGGAGAGGAAAGATCAGCAGAAAAAGGGAGTGATGTTGTTCCTGTATGTGGAGCTCGCTGGAGAGACCTCATTTGGAATCCTGTGCACAGTTCTGCAGACCGCACCTTCAAAAGAATATAAACAGGATGGATTTGTTCCAGAGGGTGGCTACTAAAATGGTCAGTGGTCTTTATTGTAAAGCATATGAGGACAGACAAAGATCTAAACACGTGTACCCTAGAGGAAAGATATGAGAGAGAAAAAAATGTGTGACACACATTTAAATACCTCAGAAGTATCTGTGCACAGGAGGTGGAATGGAAAGGAGATTCTGGTACGGTGGGTCATGAGATGAGGGTGAAAGGGGTTAGACTCAGGAGTCATCTAAAGGCTTCTTTATAAAAAGGGTAGGTGATGCATGGATCAGTGTCCCCCCTCGGAGGTGCTAGAGACAAGGGCAGTAACTAATTTAAGGAAAGAATGGGATAAATAGAGGACCTCTTAAGGAGTGGTAGGGATTGTCGAGCTGAGCAGTATCTGAATGGGCAAATCAGACTGGCCATATGGTCTTTTTCTGCCATCATGTTTCTATGTAGAAAATATTTGGCAATGTTCAAAACCAAAAGTAACATAGGTAGTGTACTCTTCTTTCCACATTTAAAAACATCACGGTCGCTTTAAAACAACTGGCAGAAAAGGTGGGGGCCCAGATGGTAATTCGTTACCCCTGTAAATGTATGGTAAAATTGAATAATGTTAATTATGTTTATTTTGAACCTTCCGATCTGGAAAAGTTCTTGAAAGCTAAGGATTTGCTGGGGGAAGCAGTTTCTGATCAAAGTTAGCTGTTAAAAAGTAGTAATGGGGTTAGGTTACCAGTATATATTTATATTAAAGTAAATATTACCTTGATTTGTGCTCTAATGTGTTGATCCCTCCTAATTTCATTGTATTATTGAGTATTAATTATGATATATTATATGTTAGAAGAGTTTTCTTCCTTGCTATTTTTTCTCCTATATGGAGATTGATTGTTGATACTCATTTTTTTGAATGACAGTGTTTTGTCATATATTCTGAAAATTCAATAAAGTTTAAATTACAAAAAAAAAAAAACATCACGGTCATCTGTATTTCAAAACTGGTCATTTTCCTATTTGGAAGTTAAAATAAATAAATAAAGCTAATCAGCCTTATAAAGAACCCATTTTTTTCAGCTACCACTATTTTTTTTTTAATTCTTCATAGCATAAACAGATATGAAATTGGACCACAAAAACAAAACTAATGCAGTCTTAATTAGTTTATTATCCTAATGGTCATTATCCTTGCACATTAATATACTAATCTTCAGAATGTATGATATTTCCTGATGTGTAGAATCTTTTTGTTAATTTGGAAGAGCAGAAATAAAATGTGGGCAAAAGAAAAATGTTTAAACCATCCAGTCTTAAGTAGACAAGATCTACAAATAAAAAGGAGCTGTAGTCTAGTGGTTAGAGGAGAAGGTTGAAAGCCAGGGTTCAAATCCTACTGCTTACTCTTCACCCTCTGCTGTCTCAGATAAACACATATTTTAAGACTTCTGGGGAAAAGGAAATACGTAATGTACCTGAATATAATCTGCTTTGAAGTGCCTGAAAGGCAGAATATAAATTAAAAAAAAAAAACACACACACACACACACACACAGTTGTATTTACTATTCAGGGTATGGCAGCCAAGAACTTTTTCGCAGCTAAATTTAACATTTTTCCTCACTAAGATCCCCATACATCAGCAAGTGCTGCAAATTAGAAAGCAAAATGACATATCTCAGCATGTGAAAAACAAACAAAAAAAAAAAAAATCAAACAAGGCCTTGCTTCCATATCCATTAGCTGGATTAGCTCTGCAGATAATACCGCTGACAAGTACAGCCCCCCAGTTTTCTGCAGTAGATTTTTCAAGTTTGAGGCAATTATGCAGAACATTTGCATAATTTTGCATAAAGACTCACAACACTATGCAACAAATTGTAATACCTTTCACATTGTTTTTAAACAATATTTAAACTATATAGAAATACAAATACAAAAATTGAATATTTATCAAATAAAGACAAGCTTAACTGTGATTTGTCACTCTTGCTTTGAACTGAAATACAATGGGGTACACATCTTCAGTCAGTGTCTGGGCAGCAAAGTTAGCCAGCAAACTTATCCAGTTAACTTTGGAGTCACATTCAATAGTGCAGCCACACTATATAAAACAGAGCCGGATAACTTTATTCAGCTAACGTATCTTGTTCCTGAAACACCCCGGCACAATCCTGTTATCTGGCTAGATTTTAGCTGGATATCCTACTAAAGTTTAACCAGATAAGCACCCAAATATTCATTTAGCCAGATTAACTAATGAGTTATCTAACGAAATGCTTCCAAATATGGACATCAATGCAACCATTCATTTAATATTTTCTTGAGAAAATCCTGTCTTTCCAATTATGTGTGTTTATGTACATTGAAAATGCCCTTAATATCAACTTGTCATGCTGTTAATTACAAAAAGATGCGTATGTACATAGTGGAGATATGGTAACAGACACAAAGTTGGAATTAGCACATGTATGAAAACTTGTGAGCTGTAGTGCCAGTTGTCCTATATAGGGATGCACTTTCGGGTTCATGTGGCCACGGGAAAATCTCATTTTCCCACAGATTGGCTTTTTTTTTTTAAGTAAAAAATTGTTTTTCAGCTTAGTGTGCGCTAACGGGAGTTAGCACACACTAACAAAAACAAAAAGTAACAAAAAGTTACAAAAATTAATGATTTTTTGTTAGTGTGCGCGCACTAAGCTGAAGAATGATTTTTCACGAAAATTCAGGGAAAATGTGATCGTTTATCGATTTTACCGATATATGATGAATTAAGAAATATGGTACGATATTTTAATTCATCATAAAAATGATTCACATCCCTAGTCCTATATCTGGCAGAGACCGCATTAATTTCAATTCATGGAAACCTTGACATCAACAGTTGCAGACTTCCAAAATACATCCAGGTCTTTGTAGCTGGTGTATGTTTGGTAGGGATGTGCAGAGGGACGCCATACGTTGCATTCAGGATTCATATTCGTTGGGGGGGCAGATATGTTGCATTCAGCAAGGGGGCCACCGATACGTTCATGCGTTAATTCAATTTTAGCTGGGAAACGAATAAGAATTAACTACAACACCCCACCTTCCTGCCCCCCCCCCCCAAGACTTACCAAAACTCCATGGTGGTCCGGCGGGGGGGGGGGGGGGGGGGCTGGGAGCCATCTCCTGCACTCATGTCCTCGGCTGCCAGTATTCAAAATGGCGCCAATAGCCTTTGAACTTACTATGTCACAGGAGCTACCGGTGCCATTGGTCGGCCCCTGTCACATGGTAGGAGCAATGGATGGCCAGCGGCGCCATCTTGTGCTCCTACCATGTGACAGGGGCTGACCAATGGCACCGGTAGCCCCTGTGACATAGTAAGGGCAAAGGCTATCGGTGCCATTTTGATTACTGGCAGCCGACGGCACGAGTGCAGGAGATCACTCCCGGACCCCCGCTGGACCACCAGGGAGTTTTGGGAAGTCTTGGGGGGGGTCAGGAGGGTGGGGGGGTTTGTTTAAATTTGCTCCTTTAGACGGCCGAATAATTTGGCAAAGATTTGTTGTACTCGTGGGGGAAGCGAAACATATCGCAATTCCCCACGAGTACAACGAATATGGCCCTATACATTGCGGATTACAAATACGTAGGAAACGAATGCACACCCCTAATGTTTGGCCATATATGCAGGTGCAAGAACCTTCAGCTAAAGATGAAATTCTTCTAAAGGGACATCACTTCATGCAGGATTTATATCAAAATCACCTTTGATTTGATTTAAGAGAACTTTTAGGGATCAAACACTCGGACTGCTTTCTCTATCCACTCCAATCTCACCCCTCCCTCCTGTTCTCTTCACAACAGGAAGGGAGGAGGGTGTTACGCTTGGGCTCCGGTCAGGAGTCGTGAACACCACCCAGCAGGGTGGCTCCAGGTGGAGAGAGACAGGAAGCTAGAAACAGTGTCTGGTTCCAGGCTAGGTCAGGGCAGGCAGCAAGTATCAGAGTCTGGGTTCAGGCTGGGTTAGGGCAGGCGGCAAGTAGCAGTGTCTAAGTACAGGCTGGGTCAGGGCAGGTGGCAGTCAGCAGTGTCTGGGTCCAGGCTGGGTCAGGGCACAGTAAGCAGGGCAAGGCAGGTCAGAAGGCCCGTAGGCCACACACACACACACAGAAGGCCCGTAGGCCACACACCAATAGCGGGGCAAGGCAGGTCAGAAGGCCCATAGGCCACACACACACAGAAGGCCCGTAGGCCACACACCATAAGCGGGGCAAGGCAGGTCAGAAGGCCCGTAGGCCACACACACACAGAAGGCCCGTAGGCCACACACCATAAGCGGGGCAAGGCAGGTCAGAAGGCCCGTAGGCCACACACACACAGACAGAAGGCCCGTAGGCCACACACCGTAAGCAGAGCAGGCAGGTCAGAAGGCCCGTAGGCCACATATACACAGAAGGCCCGTAGGCCACACACCGTAGTCAGGGCAAGCAGGTCAGAAGGCCCGTAGGCCATACATACACAGAAGGCCCGTAGGCCACACACCGTAAGCAGAGCAGGCAGGTCAGAAGGCCCGTAGGCCACACACCGTAGTCAGGGCAAGCAGGTCAGAAGGCCCGTAGGCCACACATACACAGAAGGCCCGTAGGCCACACACCGTAAGCAGAGCAGGCAGGTCAGAAGGCCCGTAGGCCAGGTAAGAAAAGCGAGGAAGAAGGCCCGAAGGCCACGCAAGGCAAGGAAAGGCCCGAAGGCCGCGCAGGGCTAGAGCAGGGAGCCCAGGTGAGCTCGATGCCGAAGCACCGAGCGAACTGTCAGGCAGGGTTATAAGGGCCAACCCAGAACATAGAGTGGATAGGGGAGATGGCCTGGGCCTGTCAGGAGAGCCAGCACTAGAGGGACCCCTGGTGGTGAGGCGGTTGCACTGCAGCCAAAACTGTAACAGTGGGTACCTCTTCTGTCTGCTCAAGCCTCAGCCTCACCATTCTCTTCCTGTTCCCTACAGACTGCTTTCAAGGTGGATGGAAGGGGAGGGGCTGGAGCAGGTAGCAGGTAGCAGAGAAAGAGCCCAAACTGAAAGCAGGTAAACTTCAGGTTTGTTGACTGTGCAACAGGTTTGAAATTAGGCGACTAATTATGCAGTTTATCCCAGGACTACAGAATTGAGGGAGACGGGGGTATTACACATAACCAATCCATACAGGAAGCAACACTTTTAACCAGATTGTTGATTTCATTAATCATCAGTTCCCTTCCCCATAAAATAAATATAGAGAGCAGGGCAACAATTTTAAAAGGATAGGGGGTATTATTTTCCCCTCCCTTTTAATGCAATTTTCACACCAAGCAGGATTCTCTTTCTCCTTCAAAATGAAGGGAATGGGGAACTATGCATGGACCGGTTTCATTTTCTTTTAAAAAAAAAAAAAAAAAAAGCATGTAATGGCAACATACTGACAGACACCCAACAACAGATGCGCTTACAATGCTCCGTCAGGGTTCAAACCCAGCAGCAGCCCCCACTGCATTATCAAGATGATTTATACTGCTGCTTCTACCATTTATTTTCACCATTCTTATACCTGTAACTTTATATTTCTTGACTTTTTTAATTCTGTTCATTATTTATGATATTTTAAATTAATTGTTAGCTTAGTCTGTACTTTTAGTTTTCACTGCACAGTATTTTAACTTTGTATTGATTTTGTTATAACCTTACTTTGAGCTTTTTTTCAGAAAGGTGAGTAATAAATAAATGTGGATTGGATTAAAGTTGGAGCAGAAAAAGGGGAATCATCTATCAAGCAAAAAAATACAAGAGGACGCTTCGCTCACCCAACCTGACTCATTGTTAACATCATTCTTGTTCTCCTTCACGCGGGAAAGTAAAAAATTGAAAGGTTTCAAATTACAATAGACGCCTCCCTGCTAGCTGGTCAGGATTTTGAGATCACCTAAACTATCCCTCAGGATATTCAGTTTTATCTAGCACTCTATCTAAATCATAATTGAATTCCAGCACTAGATCTGCTGTGGAAGATTATTCTCAGCACGTGAAATATTTCAACAGCATGGAGCTATCATATCTGGATTTTGCCAAGACATCTGACATGGGGACATAAAAGGTAAGTCATAAGATCTGCATCTGTGGAACTGGAGCCAAAATATGCAGAGTGGAAACTGGTTCGATAGTGCGATGCAAAAGGTAGCAATACATGGGAAATGCTGTAAAAGTCGTGTAGAGTGGAAAGTGGAGTGCTACAGGAATAGTTCTTCCTTAAGATAAATGGGTAGAATGACACAAACAGAAGAATCAACTAAACAGTTTTTAGAACACTTAGAAGGATGAAGAGAAAGGGCAGCTTGTTTTAAAAAAAAACAGTTTACTTGCATAAAAATGTTCAGCATCAGAAGTGAAGAATCGAAAAGAATCAAAATTAATGCTATTAGCAGTTAAAGCTGAACAGACAGACTCTGGGATAACGACTCCCACAGTATGCAATATAGCTGGGTCCTTCATCCCTTTCATCATTTTCATGCTGGATCCCCCAGATCTCTCTTTCTGTAGTCTTGTTAAATCAAGACTACAATTAAAATGTTACCAACTGCCCAGGTACTCACTTGAAAATTTTTCAGTTAATCTATTTGCAATGCATGTAAAATTGGTGGCACTTTCAGAAGGAGAATTTTGCTACAATCAGAAATCTAAAACACAAAACGGGTATGAGAGGCAAAGGACAAGGGGCAAAGATCAAGATAGAACAACTGGCTGAGACTTACTGATGCTCCTGGTGACTCTGGGCAAATCACTTCAAAATTAGGGGCTGATGCAATAAAGTGCGCCCAACCTAGCACACAGGTTTACATGTGGTTGGATGCACTAGACTAGCACCCGATGCAATAAGGAGATTAAGAGCATCCAAAACACGTGCACAAACAAATGCATGGCCAACAGTGCTCATCACAATGTAGATGAGGCTATTAGCTATTACCCCACAAAGCAGAAAATCACTGTGTCTAACGCATACTTTTTAATGCGGCAAATTTAACTCTAGATCCGGAGGTGGTGTAAAGTCAATCCACGAGTCAAGGGCTCATGAGAAGTTTAAAAAGTCGATCCTCATGGTTCCTCCTACTTATTATCATTCTGACACTTAAACTTACTGCTTGTGGTGTTGAAAAATACAATGTATACTGACTTGATTAAAAAAAATATATATATATATTATATATATATATATATACATACTTTGGATGTACATTTTGGATACCCATAGCAACCTCAGCAAAATTGGCCAGAAGCGAGATAAAAATAGACACTTGTATTGAGTGCCCATTACAATTGTGGGCGGCCTATGCATTTGAGAACTAGGGATGCACAATTCTCCCCAGCGCAGCCCTTCATTTAAATACTGCATCAGGCACCCAGGAGAAGCGGCTGCATGCGCATTATGAAAACAGGCTCTCAATACGAGCGCCCATTTTCAATGCGCATCTTATTGCATTGGCGGAGGAGGAATAGCCTAGTGGTTAGAGCAGTGGACTATGAACCAGGAGACCAGGGTTCAAGCCCTGCTGTCGCTCCTTGTGACCTTGGGCAAGTCACTTTACCCTACATTGCCTCAGGTACAAAAATCTAGATTGTAAGCCCTCTGGGGATAGAGAAATACCTACAGTACCTGAATGTAAACCGGTGTGATATCTCAATTGAGAATGTCAGTATATAAAAACAATAAATAAATAAATAAATAAATAAATAAATAAAATAAATAAATCCTCTAGAGCAGGGAACTAACTACCTGCTGTACCTGATTGCAACTTGCCTAGAGCTCGAATTTACAAAGGTAATTAAATCTCACAGGCTTGTGAAAGATATTACTGCTGCTGGAATGCAGACTGCAACAAGTAGCAAATAAACCAAGTGACCAATAAAATAAACTGCTGTAAGTGAGCTCAGATGTATTGTAGTTAAATGTAGAGCTCAGTTCTTACTTGTAAGCTTATTCCTGCCAGGCTGTTCTATTCCTGGCACTGCATACTTTTTACTGTACTCCCCAGGTTTTGCAATCACTGCTCTATGGCGTTTGTGATGATTTCAGTACAGTAAGTGGGCGGCTCTCAGTTTTGTTTTTCTGCTAGGTTGGAAGCATATCCAGACTGAACTCCTCCCTCTAGTACTGCAGCATGGGAAAACAACTGTCAGATATAACCAGGTAAACCAGCTAAATGATTGCCCAATACTGTTAGAAGGGCATGCATTTCTTCTAAGAATGCTGGACTTCTAGTGAATTACTGAAAAATCTAACCATGTTAGCCAGAAAGAACAATTTTGATTAGTATCTTGCAGAGTCTGGAGGAAAAAGTATCATTTTTTTGAGAAACTGCAGCAACAATTCATAAACCTGAGAAGAGAGGCCAATAAATATAAAAGGCTCCTTTAGTTTGTTAGAACTTGGCAATCTCTCTGATCTATATGTTTATATAAATGGCTTCATTTAAACAAGAGAACCTTCAATTTCCTCTCTCTCCTGACTAACTAAAAACCCCTTTCAGGAAGTTGAAGAATTTGAGAGCAGTGGTGCAGGAAAAGCAGACAAAGTTGATTTGTTTCTGCAGCCTGTGTCTGGATACAGACTTAGAATACACACAAAGAAAACGCATCTTTCACCTAAGCACTTACCCACCTTCTCTGGAGCTTCCCTTCTCTCCCCTCTGCTCTATTTTCAAATTTTGAGTTCAGGAAATGCCATCTTTAGCCGGCCCTGTGGAAGCAAGGCGCAGCTCCTGTCAAATTGTTTTCTCCAACAAGCCCATTCTGTCCTTCTCAAGGCCAGATCCCATACCCACTACAGAGAATGAAAGTTAGCAGAGGCTGCAAAAGCTGCAGTCATTTCCTGGTGTCCAGCCTCTACTTTGCAGTGAAATAATCAAATTGCTGCCACATACTGACTGATGTTTTCATGCCCAAGGTTAAGTAGAATGCAGTCACAGCAGAAATACCTACAGCCCCACTTTAATGAGAATATAAACCTCATACAGGTATGAAGATTAATATTACACAAACTATTAGAAAGAATGAAAATAAAATTCAACTTTCATATGTTTTTCAAATTTATATAAACTTCTATGCATTGCTGTGATGAGTAAATAGGGACCTTCATTTTCAGTGTTTTACTTTATTTTTCCTGGGAATTTCAATGTTAGAATAGAGAAAAAAAAACCAGTTAAATTATTTTTCCACTGATTTCACAATTTTCATTGTTTCATTGATTATTTTTTTATTTTAGATAGAACATTGAAGTTCTCGGGAAAAGTAAAATAAAAACAGAGAAACAGAGCTCCCATGAATAAAGAAGAAGAGAGTACTAACAAAGATGCACAAAGGCATTCAGGATGTCAAAAAAATCTCTCAAATTTAAAGCATGAAAGTGATGTATTAGATGTAAAATGAATTAAAAATCAACATACTAGAACGGTTATCACGGGGATAGACCAGATAAAGCAAATGGGGCCGAGCGGGATACATTGGAGGTTATTCAAGGGAACTTAGGACAATTCTAGCAGCTCTGCTGTCTGATATTTTCATGATGCAGAGATGATTCCTCTTCACAAAACTGGAATAAGCAGTCTTAAAATTGCATGCTAGTTTGACCTCAGGGGTGAGTAAATTAATGGAATCATTGCTAAAAAAAAAAAAAAAAAAAAAAAAGATAGTGTAGATTTTGGAATCCAATGGATAAAAAGAACAGAGGCAGCATGGCTACACTAAAACAGGTAGATCTTGTCAGACACATCTAAATCAAATTCTTTGATTGGGTGACCAGAAGGTTAGATCAGGGGACAGCGCTAGATGAAGTGCACTTGAATTTTAGCAAAGTTCTTGACACCATTCTGCATAGGCAACTTATATGCAAATTGAGTGCCCTAATTATGGGACCTAAAGTGATTGGATTGGGTTATAATCTGGTTGAGTGGAAGGCAAGAAAACATAGTCGTAAACTGAGTTCATTCCAGGGAAGGGGGTTTAGCACCACTGTGCCACTGGGATCAGTCCTTGATCTAATTCCATTTAATATTTTTTTTCATGCAATCTTGTAGAAGAGCTACCAGGAAAGATTTGCCTTTTTTTTCAGATTCCAAAATCTGAAACAGGGTAAAAAAAACCCTGGAAGGTAAGGAAAACGTGAGAAGGGAAGCAAGGAGGTTAGAGCCTGGCAGCTAAGTCTTAATGCTAAAAAAAACAACAACACAGGGCCGTGCATTTTGGATTGCAAACAACCAAGGGAGCAGCACAGTATAGGGGTGAAGTTGTGCACAAAGCAAGAGCAGGATCTCAGGGTGATCATATATGATGTGGCCAAAAAGGTATAAGAGGCAACAATGCTTGGGTGCCTAGGGAGAGGAGTAGCCAGCAGGAAATTAGAGGTAATATTGCCTCTATACAAAGTCTTTGATGAGCCTTCATTTAGAGTATTCTACAGTTTTGGAGACTATACATTCAAAAGGAGATAAACCAAACAGAGCTGGTCCAGAGGGCAGCTACTAAAATTGTCAACAGTTTTCAATCACAAAGCAGAATAGGTCCAGCTCTCAAATTGTCTCAGGACTAGAGTCTTCAAATCTCAAAGATTTCCTATTGGCTACAGGTCCAGGCTTTGAAGACCTTCACTTTCTTACTGCTGAGCCACACCACTGCTGCTTTTGCTTTATGCATAAGGTCACTGATCTGCTAAAAGGTTAGGAAAATGGACATTCGTTAATTGAGCATCCCTTTTCCTAGCCTGACCGCCCGCATACTTTTTTTTTTTTTTTTGTTAAGCGTTCTCCTTTTTGTTCCTCAGACTTAATATCGACACAATATTAAGTCAGGGACAGGTGTTAATTTTGGAGAGTAAAAATGTGCATTTTTTTTTGCATCGGGGAGAATAGCTAATAGCCTCATCAACATGAATTTACATGTGATGAGCGCTATTAGCTTTGCGGGGGGGGAGGGGGGGTTTTGACGTGCATTTTGGATGCGCTAATCCCCTTATAGCATAAGGGGTTGTGGACGTGCATCCAAAACACATGTCCAACCACGGGTTAACCAGTGCGCTCAGGTACGTGTACTGTACTGCATCGGCCTGCTAGTGTTTATTTGCAAACGCTATGCATCACATCATATGACTTTTCTTCGGCAGTGGCTTCCTTCTTACCACCCTCCCATATAGGCCATGTTTGAGAAATAATCTTGAAATCACTGAACAGTCAACATTTCTGCCAGAGACCTCTGTATTTCTTTTAAAGTAATCTTAAGCCTCACAGTGATCTTCTGCAGCAGTTTCCTTAAACCACGGATATTCTTTGAAGGGATGGCCTGATTGCGGCAGTATTTTGCTGGTGCCACGGTGTTTCCATTTTCCAGTGATGAACCTGACAGTGCCTCAAGAGGTGTTCACGCACACTGAAAGTTTCTCATAGGCTAACCCCTCCCCCCCCCCCCAAGCTGTATCTTTCAATAACATTTTGGCAGCCCCTTTTTCGGCACGTTTTGACCTTTGCTTCAGATTCACGTCACAGAACAGAAACAGCTTGATTCTTCATCCAGGAGTATTCAAATCAGCTCAACTACTGTGATAGCACACAGATTGGCTCTATTTGACTTATCCACAGGCCCTGCTAAGGCAATTTTTTGAACCAGAGCTAATTTGCATTTGCTATGATGAAGGGTGTGAAAGCTTATACAAATCAAGACTTTTGTTTTTTTAATTACTTTTAGAACATTTTGATAATTCATTTTGATAATTCAGGAAAAACTTCTACGTTAATGCAGTTTGATTTTTATTTTTCAAACAGAATGTGAAAACCATACAAGAGTGTTAAGACTTTTGCAAGGCACTGTATTTCACTTACATATGCTCTAAAATTATTTGTTTTAACTATAAAACCAAATTTGGAAGATTGAGCATTTAATAAAACTATTTTTCCATTATTGAGTTTCCATAACAAAGAGTACTACCAGATTTACAAAGAATGTTAGCCTGCTGCCTGTGACATGAAATCCATGCAAGTAGATTAGATAATGCTGTATACAAGAAATTCAAGGGCCTAATTATCAAAATACGTGAATACTCACTGTTAGTAAATTGGTCCCATAGGGATTAACGGGGCCTGTCTACTAGCAACCGTGACAGCGCACGTTAATGCATGCTACCGCACTTTCATAAATAGGCCCTTCCATCTGAGAATTTACTGTTGGTGTATGCTGCATCATATTGAATTTGGTGTGCTATGAGTTAAGAACATAAGAAAATGCCATACTGGGTCAGACCAAGGGTCCATCAAGCCCAGCATCCTGTTTCCAACAGTGGCCAATCCAGGCCATAAGAACCTGGCAAGTACCCAAAAACTAAGTCTATTCCATGTAACCATTGCTAATGGCAGTGGCTATTCTCTAAGTGAACTTAATAGCAGGTAATGGACTTCTCCTCCAAGAACTTATCCAATCCTTTTTTAAACACAGCTATACTAACTGCACTAACCACATTCTCTGGCAACAAATTCCAGAGTTTAATTGTGCGTTGAGTTGTCTTTTTGTTATCAACATTTCTTTCCTATCTTGCCTAACTATAATTCCAGTAAGGCCTGCTTATTCTCAATACTGTGAAGCACAAGATTCAAATTGACTGGTTTACTGTCCATTTGATTCAGTCACTTTTTCACACTGTACAAGAGTACTATGTACACACCATCAGCTATAGTCTGTAGGCACAGCATATATGTAATATGCATCAGTTCATAGTGTAAAGATACAAAAGCATCATGGTCTAACATCAGCTTATAAGTAGGGCTTTAAAACAGTCTCCTACAGTGATCGTGCCGAATTTCCACATTTCACTCCACAAGCAGACATTCTTAAACTGGAAAACACACACTGAAATCAGATCCCATTATCCATTAGCTCAGAAACAGCAGAAAATTACAGAATTTAAGCCTATGAGTAACTCCCTTGTGGCAGGTCAGACTCACACAGATCCCTCTCAGGTGTTCAGCACTCAAAAAAGTTGCCAAGGAAATGCCTGTTACAAATTCAGATTTATATGCATGAGAGCATACTCCTGAACACTTTACACTCTTCTTATTCACCAAATTACGCACATCACACAGACAGATTCTCGGATGCAAAATGTTTATTTTGTTGCCTCATTAATATATACATCTCTCAGGATAAAGGTTACTTAATAATCAACATATGTAGTTTTGTAAAGAGTGCTCATATGGGAAATATTCTCCAAGAGGAAATCTCTCATGTGCACTCCCAAGTTATTTATGGATATGAAAAAAAAAAAAACCCCCAAAAAAACTCTGCCTCCTTTAGTTCTGCAGAAAGTCTACAAACCTCTGCATGTGAAGACTAGCTAGATTACCCTCAGACAGAACAGAAACAAAGAATGAAGTTCTCTACTAGCCAAACCAAAACACGAGTTTTAAAAATACCCATAATCATTCTTATGTAATATCAGAGAGTCATGTGTGTGCCTAGAGCAGTTTTTTCAACTCGAGTTCATAAAAATAATAGTATTACAGATCATCTAAATTCCTATAGCGAAAGCGGTCCTATTCCAGTCCCTGAGTGCCACAGCCAGTTCAGCACAGGATGCCCATAATGAATATTTATGAAACATAATAAAGTTAATTTTCAGGCTTTGGTTACCATGAAGACCACTTAATTTTGGTTCTATAGGATTGGCCACATTTTTCCCATTGCTACTGCAGAACCAGAAGCAGCTCCCTCCCTAACACCACCCATGCACATTATCCATGCTTTAACTTTTTTCTTTACTCTGGTCATACCCACCCCCCTTCCAGCTCTGTGGGTTCTTATCTCTGTTTCAATGCTATAACTGAAAGGGAAATGACATTTCCGGGACTACAACAGAATATCTGTGCTTTTTGCTATTGTCACCTTGATTGTAACAGAAAATGTTAAAATTTACTTTGCTGATTAGCTATTGTAATTTAAGTTTATTGTAAATTCTATTATAGAACCCATACAATGATAAACGTCATCTCTGTGAACAAGCTCCCCTGCATGTATGTTTCTACTCTCTTTTTAGTTACAGGGATATGGGCTGGAAAAATTCCAAGCACTGGATTACCCACCCACCTAAAATCTGGAGACTGGTGTCCAAAATAAGAGATGTAGATGGGGTTGGAGCTGGGGAGTGCTACAGTGACTGCCATCAGGCTGGCCAGCGCTGTAGCAGCTACCACTGGAGAGGCCATACTGCTGGACTAAGGAGAAGGAGCTGGAAGGGAGGAGAGTGAAAGAGGTTGAGGGTGGGTGAGTATCCATGGAAGGGAGAACCAAGAGTAGAGTAAGATAGTAGGGGGATATAAAGAAGGGGAGAGTGAAGAAAAGTGAAACAAAAATAAAAGTAAAACAAAAACAGAAAAAAAGACAAAAAAAGGAGCAAAACACACACACAAAAAAAAAAAAAGACATAACTTCTAGTGATGAGAATCGTACCAGCAATCATTTCCGTTTTCATAGAACCATGGGAAATTTCGTTTTCCATGGTTCTGGCCTTTTTTTTTTTTTCCGGCTGTCCCGATCCAGAAAAAAAAAAAAAAACCCAGCCCAATCCTTCAGGTTTAATTATTTACAATCCCCCACCTTCCCATCTTTCATTGATGGGAAGGTGGGGGATTGTAAATAAAATGGCCGGCGCCATCTTGAAAAATGGCGCCGGCCATCCATTGCTCCTACCATGTGACAGGGGCCGGCCAATGGCACTGATAGCCCCTGTCACATGGTAAGGGCAAAGGGCCACCGGTGCCATTTTGATTAGTGGCAGCAGACGGCCCGAGAGGGGGACATCGCTCACTGGACCACCAGGGACTTTAGGCAAGTTTTGCACTGGTCAGGAGGTTGGGGGATTGTATATAATTAGATCTGAAGGGTTGGGGTGGGTTTGAGGGGGGGGTTTCTATGTGCCCTTTCTCTCCTCCCCCCCCAAAAACGATAATAAAACCACAGGAAATTTCATGGGATTTTCCTATCATTTTCGGGGACCCAGATATATGATGAATTAAGAAATATCGTACGATATTTTAGTTCGTCAAAAAAAATGATGCACATCCCTAATACCTTCTCCTGCTGCAGGGTCAATGGTATATCAGGAATGTGTTGTGAAAAAATGAAATCGGGAAGTAGGTGACAGGATGGAGAATGAATCTGAGCTCTATGAGAAAATACATTGAATTGGGGATGAAGAAGAAAGAGAATGGAATTAGAAGCAAGCAAGGTGGGGTAAAATAGAATCCGATGTCTGCCAGGGAGGGGGTTTAAGGGATTGAATCGGAGGTCTGGGGGGGAAGAGAAAAGAATTGAAGGTAGGTAAGAATGGAATCTAGAAGCCTGCCTGGGAAGGGTGAGAGTTAAGGGATCAGTTCTGAGGTAGATGAGGTAGGAGAGAATGGAATCTGGCAGGGAAGGGGGCAACAGAGCATCAACAGTGCCTAAGAGTGCCAAAAGCCCAAACTGTATCACTTACCTCCCTCTTTCATTCCTACTAAGATTTAATTTATTTTTTTTTCTTTCAAACCACCTCAATACTATTTTTTCTTATGACCCACGCTGGACCTTAGCTACTAAATCTCACCACTGCTTTAAAACACAAATTTAACACCACACTAAAAATTGTCATGGCAGTGGCCACACTGACTTTAATGCGGTTGTTTCAAAGTAAATAGGAAACTAGTTAAACAAGTAAATCACTTATTTTCCTATAATATTTATTAATTAGAAATTGATTTCCCACCTTTCGCATTAAACACCAAAGCAAATCCCCTTAGTTAAGCTCATTTTCCTCCTCATCTCTCAAAAGCAACGGAGTGGTTAGTGTTTGCTTTCCTTTACAGATACACTTTGGGGGTCTACTAGTTTTCGGCTCAACTTTCAGAAAGACATGCCATTTGAACTCCAAAAAGTAAAAATACAAAACATCTGTCCTTTTTTTTTTTATGTACAAAATGGATCATATTTATCAAGCTGTGATGTTTCAAGAGGCTAATCAGAGAAGACGAAGAGACAGAACAGGCCCACATTTCCAGCCTGCCTCAAAAAGTCATACGTACAAAGACAAGGCAGATTAGTGTAAATGAAAGAACAGACTCAAGTGCCACTTTTAATTCAAGTCCTTCATTAAATCAACTTACCGCCTCTTCCCAATGAAGCAAACTGACAAATTATTTTATCCCACTAAGATTTTTTTTTTTTTTTTTGTGAAGGAGAGAGCAGAGAGGTTGGCCAATATTGCCTCTGCTGTGTCAGCCAGAGCTGAGTGATCCGCTGACCGAGTAAGCTTTGCCTTCTTTAAAGCACTCACTGTTCCAGCTGAAGTAAGCATCCCCTTATTTTTACAATTGGCATCTCTCCAAACAGCTCATAGGAACAGTCTGTCCCAAAAACCATGCTCCATAATATAACAAACTGAACAAAGCTCAGCTACGCATGCCATCAAAGTACCTTGTAAGTGCAGCAATCCTGACTTGCTTTTTTTTTTTTTTTTTTAGCCCAGGATGGGGATCATCTCTGGCACTTCCAATCTGAATATTTTTACACAATGGAATCCACAGAACGAAAAAAGACTTCACGTCTCATATTTGTCCCTCCCAAAATCCTGTATTTTTGCCCCTCTCCTTCATTACCCCCCCCCCCCCCCCCACACACACACACACACACCCATCCATTCTCCCCACCCCAACTAAATTCAAGGATCAGAAAACAAATGCCTCCATAGTATAATTTTGGAGCAGGAAACCTGCTGTCTAGCCATTGGAGCAGGAAAACAATCACCATTGCACCAACAAAAATTAAAATGAAGACCACATATGAAGCAAGCATAAAAGACGTAAGTGACAGAAATTGATAAAAACTTCATCACATGGCTGACACCCCATATATCAAAGACCTAAATCTCATTCTCTGCTTGCCTCCAATTTCCATCAGACTGCCAGCTGCACATTTATTGAGAAGTTTGTGATCTGACAGCCACTGTATTACCAACATTAATGATGCATCAGGCCTTAGAATTACTGGGGAAACAGTTCAATTGATTTTATTATACACAGCCCCTCACATTTCACTCTCGAGGCATCTCTACTATCACAATGTTTTTACCAATAACTAAAGCTCTGTACCAGCTGGAAACTAAATTTCCTTCCAAACTTGCTGTTTATAACCCCTCCCCCCCAGCTCACACACAAAAAAAATGGCTACCAAATGAACACGGTAATAATAATAATTGTGCATCATTTTCAAGTTTGATCATCTCACTTGTTATTCCCTTTTCCAGATTATATATGAAAACATTAAATAGCACAGGTCCCAGTACAGATCCCTGTAGTACTCTATTAATAACCTTTCTCCATTTGTAAAGCTGACCATATAGTCCTACTTATGCTCTGTCTTTTAACCAATCAATCCATAATACAACACTGCCCCTTTATCAACAGCTCACTTTCACCCATATGCTTATTTGCACCTTCAAACAAAAATGAATAGATTGGTAAGGCAAGACTTCCTTCTGCTAAAACCATGTTAAATCTTCCCCATTAAATTATATCTAATTATGTGATCAGCAACTTTGGTTTTATGAATAGCTTCAACCCTTTTGGCCCAGTACCATTATTAGGCTCACTTTTCTACAGTTTCTGGATCACTCCTGAAGCCTTTTTAAAAACTGGTGTCACATTAGCCAATCTTCAGTCTTCAGATACTGTGGGTGTTTTAAACAGGTTACAGATTATTAGTAATAGGTTTGCAATTTCATGTTTGAGTTTTTAGGACTCTGGGATGATCATCATCCAGTCCTGTTTATTTATTCCTCTTTAATGTGTCAGTTTGCTCTTTTACATCCTGCAGTTTGACAGTGATTTGCTTTAGTTGTCCTGAATTATCACCAAAGATAGATAGATCCTCAACATCATCCTGTGGAGAAAAAAAAAAAAATCAAAGCAAAGAATTAATTTAGTTTTACTGCTGTTTCCTTGTCCTCCCTGTTTTGCTCAAATGTATCTGAAGTAGTTGTTAGTAGTTTTTACCTCTACGACTAACTTATTTTCAAACTCATGACCAGTCTTATTACTGCTTTACATCTAACTTGTCAGTGCTTATGGTCTTCCCTATTTTCCTCTTTTGAAAAATGCTCTTTTGGCTTTAATTGCCTCTTTCACCTCACCATTAAATCATGCTGGCAGTCATGATTGTTTTTAATACATGGAATCCATTTTGGCTGGGCTTTCAAACTGGTATTTTTAAACAAATTTCCACACCTCATGTAAACTTTTAACTTTGGCAACTGCTCTTTTTAATTTTTTTTCTGATTTCCTCATTTTGTCATAATTTCCCCTTTTAAATATAAATGTTACGAGGTCACATGATGCCGTGAGAATGTATAGACGTGGTCTGTGCAGCTCCTGGGCCCCACTCCCTATATCTATCTGTATCGACCTCCCCAAGTGGTTGCTGGAGACCTCATGGATTTCGGGACTGATTACCTATCCACTGCTGCTCTGCGGATGCTTACTTTGAGCTTCCAAATAGGGTGGATGGCGACGAAAGCACTCTGCAAAGAGAAATCTAAACCAGGCCTTGCCGGCAAAATGGCAGACCCCTCGAGTGCGCCCCCGTCGCCAAGTGTGAACCGGACAAATTGGCAATGGTCATACTGGTGGCCTTGGATGAAAGCTCGGTAAGTTGTACTCGCAATTCGATGATATCCAGGGCTTGCTCACCAAAAACTCCCAGCGACTCGCAGAGGCTAAGTCGCGTATTATGGTGATGGAAATGAGAGCTCAGGCCCTGGAGCGAGATCTGACTGTGACTCAGGTGGAGGTGGCCAAGCATGCAGCTACATTAGAGGACTTAGAAAACCGCTCCCATAGCTATTATGGAGTGGGATTTGCAGGTCATATTCGAGCAATGGTTGCCATGGAGAATGAATGACCCGGATACCCTGGTTGGCATCCAGGTGGAGCATGCACACCATGAGGGGCCGTGGCCTAATGAGCAAGGAAAACCCAGGCCGATCCTCGTTAAGTTCCTCAATTTCAGACATGAGGAAATCCTGCGCTTGTTTCAACAGCACTGGACTCTTGAATATGAGGGGCATAAGATCTTAGTGTTTCTAGATTACTCACTGGCAGTCTCAGCACGGCGCAGGGCTTTCGCGCCACCATGTTCTCAGTTGGTGAGATACCAAATTAAATTCATGTTTCAATACCCAGCGCAATTCAAGGTGAATTTCAACAATTTGACCTTCTTTTATGATTTAGCAGCAAAGACGCAAGCTTTCTTTCACACCAAGCTGAAAGGAACAGAAGAGCAAACACTTCAGACCATTTGATTTCAGCTGTGGCTTGAATTCCTTACACAGTGCTTCTTGTGGGACAGTGTTTCCTGAATGCACATTCCAGTGGAGGCTAGATATGATGATGGGATTCATTTTTTTTTGGTTACATTCTTTTTGTGTCGCATATTGCCCGTCTTGGGTGAGAGGGGAGGTGATGGGGTTCACTGAGTCTTCCTTTCTCAGACTGGGAGTGGGGCCTAGCACTAGTAAATACAGGTGTTCCTCTCATAAGCTCATGGTTGAGCTTTGGATGTTGGAGTGGTTTAGGTTATTTGGGGGATTGTTGAGGAGGGAGGAGTGGGAAGGTATTAGCAGGGTAATTTTTCAGCCAATTTTGTCACTTATCCTGATGCTTTTACTGGCCTCTTATTGCCTGATTGTTCAATGGACAGGGAAGGCAAGATGGCTGGGGCCTAGGCTGAAGGGCCTTAATTGAGGTGTTGGTTTGGCGAACATATCTTTTTCAGTTACTGGATACTGGGGTTCAGGGGAGTAGATAGCCATGACAACATGCTGTGCCACATGGAATGTATGTGGTATAGGATCTGTTAATGTTTTAAAATACTGCAATCCTTACAGAGGTGGGAGATCCATATTGCAATGTTGCAGGAGATAAGACTAGACGCCAATGATCACACTAAGTTGTGCAGGCAATGGGTAGGGAAGGTTTACTCTGCCCAATTCGGCACGAAAAAAGAAGGAGTGGCTATATTGATCAGCAAGAACACTGATTTCCAGGAGACCCAGGGGTTTTTTTGCTGATTCTGCGGGTCGTTATGTTATTCTGAAGGTGTTCTATATCGCAAACTGATTGTGCTTTGCAATATTTATGCGCCAAATAATTACGACCATGCATTTTTTTCTGCGCCTTGTTAAACGTTTGCTACCACTTGCCCATCTCCCACTGGTACTGGGTGGGGACAGCAGTTTAGATAAATCCCCTCCGGTGACGAAGAGACCCTCGAGCTCTCACAAAGGAATCCAATATTTGTGTAGGATGCTAGATCTGGTTGATGCCTGGCGGGTAATTGCATCCTTTAGACAAAGAGTTTACACATGTCTTAAGGGCGCATGGCACCCAATCTAGACTAGATTATTTATTAGTGGATAGGTGAACTTTCTCCAGGGTCATGTTGGCACACATTGGCCCTCTGATAATCTTGAATCATGCGCCAGTCTGGTTTGACCTGGAAGGGTTTCATCCCAATGGGGTAAAACAAGCTTGACACTTCCCTAAATTTTTATATCATGATCCCCAGTTAAGGGTATAATTACACAAAAAATGAGGGGATTATGTGCAGTTCAATTGGGGTCATTTATAAGCTCCAATTGTGTTTTGGGAAACAGTTAAAGCAGTCTTGAGAGGGGATATAATTTCCTATTTGGCTACAAAACGTAAAGCGATGACAGTGGAAATTTTGTCTTTGGAAAACCATCTCCAAATGGCTAACAAATGGTTAGATCAGAATCCGACTGCAAATACACGACAACAGTTTTTTTTGGTTTTTTGTTTTGTTTTGTTTGGTTTTTTTTTACTACAAGCGGCCTTAAACACACTGCTTCACCAAAGGACAAAGAAGGGATTAATATATTACAATGATAGATTTTTTCAGCATGGGAACGAGAGTAGTAGGACACTGGCTAACATTGCAAAGCACTAGGGAAGCTCAAAATATATAGCTGCACTAAGTGATAAGGCGGGGCGCTTAGTGAATTCGGGGAAGACAATAAACACTATCTTTATAGACTTCTATCAGGAACTGTATACAACGTATCCGGGGCTTGCACCGGAGATTTCTATCTGAAATCTGTGGGATTACCCCGCTTAAAGTGGGAGCAGCTGGAGCAGTTAAATAGGCCAATTCAGTTGCAAGAAATAGCACAGGAAATTCAGGAGTCCAAACTTCTGAAAGCACCAGGGCCCGATGGCTTCCTGGCTGAAATGGTGGGCAAACTGGTGGTCCAGCTGGGAAATATGCTTTCACATTTGGTTGATTCCCAAAGGTTTCCTTTTGCAGAAAATTCACCATGATAATCGTGCCGCCTAAGACAGGACGTGACTTGATGTCCCTTGCCTCTTATCGGCCCATTTCTCTTTATCAACTTTGATGTGAAACTTCTAGCAAAGATCATGGCAAATAGAGTGGTAAAATTTCTCCCAGGGCTTATAGGGTCTGAGCGGGTGGGTCTTTGTTCCGGGCCGGTATATTACTACCAATATACGTGGAATTATTGTGTCTCTGATTAGTTGAGTTGCTCCCGCCTCCCCTCTAAGCTATAAAGCCTGGACGCGGAGAAGGCAATTGACAGGTTCGGGTGGAGTTTTATGTTTAAATCCTTAGAATTTTTTGAGATCTCGGGATATTTTCTTCAGGTAATTTGCACCATTTATTTTGACCCCTGAGCTTATGTGTCAGCAAATGGCTGTGCCTCAGAAGACTTATTTAAGTCAGGGAGCACAGCAGGGGTGTCCCCTATCTCCCCTGTTATTTATCCTTTCTCTGGAGCCTTTTTATTTTTTAACGGAGGATTCGAGATCATGATGGGATTGTGGGGATTCCCATAGGAGGCTGTGCTGGGGCCCACTTCAAAATGTCGGTCTTTGCAGATGCTATTCTCCTGCATATAGCCGACCCCCAAGCATCTCTATCAGCTTTTCTATCTGAGGGGAAATTTACGGAAAGCTTGCAGGTTGCAAATTAAATTTGGATAAATGTGAAGTTCTCCCGACTGACAAAGATGTATGCTATAATTGGGAGGGACAGTTCCCGATGCGATGGGTCACAGACTCATTCACATATTTGGGTGTTATTTTGACCACTGATCTGCCCAATCTCTATAAAGTTAATTTTCAGAAATTGCTCCAATCTACACAATCTACGTTCCAGGCGTGGCATGATTTCCCACTTTCTATATCAGGGAGAATAAATTTGTTCCAAATGATTCTTCTAAATGTTTGTATTTGCTCCAAACTATTCCCTGCTATCCTAAGCAGGAGTTCTCTCAGTTGGATGGTCTGACAGAGCTATATTTAAAAGAATAAGAAACCCGTATTCCTTGGGTTAAAATGTGCCGTGAGACTAAGGAGGCTTAGGCTTAGCAAATATAAACTATATAATGTGGCCTGCAAACTCCGCCACATTGGCTATTGGGTACAAGTTTTTATACTCCCATTGAACTTGAGAACTGTTTTTCTCGTGCAGTATGGGCTACTTTTTACATTCATCTTTGATGGATATTCCAAAACTTTTAAGAGCAGGTCTTCTAGCTACTCCTTTAATTTTATCATGGTGCTATTTCTGTGCTTCCCTAAAATTAAAAAGTAATGTTTCCCAATTTTTACCCTTGGTAGGCACGAGGGCTTCTTACCAAAGAACTCTCAACGGACTTTTCAATTATGGGCATCTAAGAGACTTTATCTGATTGGTCAGTTCTTGGTTGAAGAGGGGATGTTTAAATTGCTTCCGACTTTAGTAGAGGAATTTGGCTTAGAAAACAAACACTACTTTGCCCATTTGCAGGTTGTGAGCTATGTTAGGTTGCTGCGGGTGCAGGACAGGGGGTGTAACGAGCAAGCATTGTTATCCGATATTTTCAAAGTCGAAGACCCTTCGAGGGACTCTCCTCATTTTCATAAATGTCTCTGGGATCTTCAACCACCCATTGATTTTGGGCCTTTGCTATCTAGCTGGAAGTCTGAACTCCCCATAGATCTGACTGAAGCTCAGTACTCCCTTTGTTTTAAACATATAACATCTCTTTACTTGTAATGTAGACCTGCAGGATGTTTAATATACGTTTCTCATGCGGTACTATTACCCGCAAACACGGGCTTTTCAAATGAATCTCAGGACCTCACCTTTATGTCAAAAATGCACCCAGTTACCTGGCAATTTAGGGTATCAATTCTGGGAATGCTCATATATTACAACTTTTTGAAATTGGTGTCCCAGTACATTCACCAAGTTACAGGGGTAATATTAGCTTTGCATACTAGTGAGCTGCTTTTTGATAACTTGTGGGGAGTGGCCTTGGGGCAGTGGTTCAAGAGACTCTGGATAAGGAAGGTATTATTGCTTGCAAAGAAATCTATCTTGTACTATTGGGTAGGCAAGGATCCCCCGGAACCTCACACATCGGAGGAATCTAAATACACCTTATGTACCTTAATGAGAAATATGTTGATAAAGTTGATGTGACTAAGAAACATAAAAAAAAAACTTTCCTTCCTATTTGGGAGGCATATTTACAATCCCTGCTGCACCAAGCAAGGAACTTAGTTCTCAGTCAATGATGGTTAACACTTTATCTTACTTGTTTTGATTGTGTTCTATAGTCTGTAAATTATTGGATCAGGATAAGCAAAGATGTGGGGGGAGGGGGGGTGGAAGGGAGGGAGGGCTTTGCTGGGGTATGCGGTCTGGGTGTGTGCACTCATGGGGGAGCCACTGGGAAGAGTCAACCAGTGTTTCCTTACTTTGTTCTGCTTCTTCTTTAAAAGATGTTCTTGTGCATTCTGCCTGACTGTACAAAGTTGTTCAATAAACATATTTAAACATAAATATAAATGTGACTATGGAAGCTGTAAATCAGGTACAACCCCTCCCCCCCATTGAATATGTCAAATGTAATTGCATTATGATCACTGTTGCCAAGTATATCCACCTCCTTTACCCCTTACACCAGGTCTTCAGATTTACGGAAGAACTAGATCTAAAGTTGTTTCTCTCACACCACCACCCCCACCCACTCAATTGTTGGACCCATGACCAGCTGCTGCATGAATCAGTCATTTATAGCATCTAGAAACTTTATCTCCCTAGCGTGTCCTGATGTGACATTTACTCAATCAATACTGGAGTAATTGAAATCCCCCATTATTGTGTTGCTAGTTTTATTAGCTTGTCTAATCCCTGTTAGCATTTTAAAGTTAGTTGCCTCATCCTGGCCAAGCAGGTAGTACTTTACCCCACTCCTTTATTTTTCCCCATAGCTGGAATTTTTATTCACAAGTATTCCAGAGTACAATTTGTTTCCTGCAGAAATTTTGCTCTGCTTGACTGTCATCCTTAATCTATAGTGCCACCCCCCTCTACCAATTTGATGTGCCCTGTTATGTCGATATAATTGGTAACCTGGTATCATATTGTCCCATTAGTTATACATCTGCCATGTCTTTGAGATCCCTACTATGTCTACCTCTATTTAGTGCCACACATTCCAACTCTCCAATCTTATTGCTCAGTCCTCTGGCATTCACACACATTTTAAAGTCTGTTTTTTTTATTTGTGTTTCTATTTTACTTGTATTCACAACCTGCTTAACAGTAAATGACACAGGCAGTTTATAGTCTTTCATATCTGTGTGGTCTTATTTAAATCCATCTGGGCTATTTCAACCTTTACTACAGCCTCTCTATCAGGATACTTTAACTTCCCATTATGCCAGTGTCCTTTAAACTAGATCATGGAGGAAAGATTACAGCTCCCTCTGAACCATGTGCTTCTGAGTGATGCTCTCATTTTCAAATGTAGAGTGCAAGCAGCCGGGTTCCACCCTGGTTAATGTAAATCCTCGAGAGATTACAGACAAGTAAAGGAAAATAGACACACACAAAAATACACATGCATACACTTCCAGCAAAAAAAAAAAAAAAAAAAAGCACATCTCTGTCATCTGAAATGTAATGCCCTATGGGATGAAAAGTTATCTTCCTATGGCCACAGATAATTAACTCTCTCAAAAATTTCATAAACTAATTCTCAGTTTAAAAGTAGGTTACCAAGTTTAAATCTGGTTTGAAGATACTAACGAAGCCACTTTTTGAACCATTAGCCCCCGTTTCCTTATGTATTTCTTGACAAGCAAATTGGTTTTCCTGATGGCATCTATTCACTCCGCGAGCTGCAAGCATTGCCCTGCCTTTCTCATTTTTTCCCCCCACTTCCTTAGGCTTAAGGTAGTTTTAAAGGGCCATTCATGCTTTCACTCTTAAGGTAAATTCAGGGTGTGGTATTGTCTAACAGTTTGTTAAAGAAAACAATTAACAGTCATACAGTGCAAAACGTAACATTGTATTTGAATTGGTCAAATTCTTTCCAGGAATCAGAATAGCTGATTTCTGTTTAGAGCAAACAAGAAGGGCAAGTCAGATTCTGACACGCCCATGGCCTAGATGGATAATACATACTGCATCAGAGGCCTTACAAAGTGGAGGGGTGGTTGTTTAGCTCAAGATTTGTAAAAGCTTACTCAAGGAGAGAGAGAGAGAGAGAGAATGTCACTGCTGACCTGAGTCCCTATGTGGTATAGAGGGGAAGAAATATGACAAGAGGGATTTTTCCCATCTTCCAATTCTTTATTAGTCTTGTGACATTCTGGGTCAAACCTACCATGGTAAAAAGTAAGAGTGTGAGGATCTGGTATCTGTACTTACAGTTTAACTTTGCTCAGATTCTCTCCTCCCCTCCCCCTTTAGAATTAAGCTTACACTATCACGAGAAGTGCACCAAAAAAAACAAAAGGAAAGAAGAGGAACAGGAGACAGGACAGGCTCTAAGGAAAATGGTGCCTTAGGAGACAAATGTAGATGGTATCACTTTTTCCCTCTTTCCAACCTCCTTCCTCCACCTCCCACGTCAGTGTGTCAGTGTGTGTGTGTGTGTTTTTCCAGTTTGTAGAAGGCCCTCCCCTTTACTGTTTCATATTTCAGATCAGGGAAATACTGAAGCCATCAATGACATTTGTGTGAGGCAGAGAACCATCTCTTTCCTCGTCCCGTTGCTTACATGTAATACCTATTTCTTAGATGTCATGTAATCTTAACCAAGAAGGGCTGCATGGACAGAAACATTAGCAAAAAGCAGGCATCTGGTATATGTCAAAGGAATGCCTCTCCTTTATGTTCAGAAGTGCTTTTAAGACTGTGTGCAATGGGATGAGATTAAAAAATGAAAATAAAGTATGTCTTTATACTCGTGAGCTTTCCTCGATTCCTGGCCAGCAGTCTAACTAGAATGAAAGATTTTTTTTTTCCTTTTTCCCTGTTGATTCTTTATGGTACTTTGCTTTGTAATGGCCTTTGAATGTATTTAGATGAGGCAGTTAAGTGTCTGAGATGTGGGTATGTTATTTTGCCTTCCTGACCAAGTCCAAATGTGCCACACTGAGTCAACCGAAGGTGCATCAAGACCAACATCTTGTCTCAGGGAATGGCCAATCCAGGTTACAAATACCAGGGTGATTCCAACGAGAGAGTGGACCCATTTCTTGTTGCACATTCTCAGTGATAAGTGTTGGCGTTCCCAAGTTTACTTGGTTAATAGTAGTTTAGGCACTTTTCCTGCAGGAAATGGTCTATACTTTTAAAGCCCAGCTACTCTAGATGCCTTGACCACATTCTCTTGCAACAAATTCCACAGCTCAATTGTACATTAAGTGAAGAAAAAAAAAAAACAAGCAGTTTCTCCCATTTGTTTTAACAGTGCTGTTAGTTTCAGAAAGTGTTCCCTGGTCTTAGTATTATTTGAAAGAATAAATAACCATTTCCTATTTACCTATTCCACCCCACGCATGATTTTATGAACGTTCATCATATCCCTCTCTTTCATCTCATCTCTAAGCTGAAGAGCCCTAATTTCTGAATCACCATGAAATGTTGCTAATGTGGCTATGTCCCCAACATCTTCCTCAATAAAGAGTGCAAAGAATTAATGTAATTTTTATGCTAAGATCCTGTCCCTTTGCTTCACCCCCCCCCTCCCCCCAACATCAAGTGATTCAACTGACTTCCTCACAAGCTTTATTGCTTCAAATGTACTTGAAAGATTTGTATTATTAGTTATTGGCTCTATGACAAGCTTCTTCTCAAGTTCTTTCTTGATCCGCCCTATTAATATTTTACATCTTATCAGTGCTTATGTTCTTTATTTTCCATATTTGGATAAAGCAGGAAAATGAAGCTGCATATTGTAATAAAGCTGATAATTTGAGGATTAACAGGGGCCAGTCAATCTACCTGGATAAAGTAGATTTATTTACCTTTTTTGATATACAGAACCTCTGAACTACATTTAGCATGACATTTTTGTTCAGTAAAGCTGCTTAATACCTTTTTGCTAAAATTTTCTACTTTTTAAATTAGAATGAAGAAGTATTTGATAGTCTATGAGATTCTTATCTCTTCCTTCCCTTGTACACTCATCATGAAAGCCCGATTTAATCAGTAAGTAACAGAGAAGAAAAAAAATCAGAATGTTTGGTAGCACCTAGAAAATCTGTCTTCCAAAGTAGAATAGCAGCTATAAATGTTAGTATACAACTGCGGAGGATTAATAGCTACAGAATGATTAGTGTAATAGATAAGACCTTGATTTATTACAGTGACTGGGACTCCGGAAGCACTCTATACTGATCCCTGCTCGTTTCCTTATTTCACCCTTCCTCAGTCTTCTAACACCAGTTGGGCAAATCAAACTTTTTTTTTTAAAAACTACCTGTGGGAGCCCTGCTTTCCACGGTTAGTTCAGATCTATAAATATACATTCACAGAGGAACCTAAGAGCACTAACTTTTCAAGTACTTTCAACATGCACTTGTAGAATTTGCACTTTTCAATTGACTGGTAATGACAAATGTTATATGCTTCACTGGTATAATAATAAATTTGGCTTTCCATAGCATCTTACATTCAAGAAATGCTAGTAGCAAAGTATCAGAAGAGGCTAATTTAAAAGACTGCATATCCAAAACATCACGGGAACGACTTGCTGAAAAATTGTGAGGATAGAGCTGGAGTGATATGCGAGGCTACAGTCAGGCTTGTACCTGCAATCTCATGCTCTCTTTCATGCTCCAATGTAGTTCCTTCTCTCAGAGAGACATGCCATGTAATGGCTTCCGCTTCAGATAGGCATGCTGTACAAGGACCTACTGCTGTACAACACAATGAGATGGCTGGAGGAGCAGCAGAAGGGATCATGGTCTGCTGAACAAGAGGGTGTTAAACCTTACATAGTAAAGGCTCCCAGAAGTGTAAAGAAATTTTTCAAGTTGTAGTGAGTATTTTTCGGAAGTTTTGCCAAATAGCTTGTGAATATCTCCTTTAACTGCAGCTGCTGTTCAGCAAAACTCACTATACCCATTATTCAAGGCCAAAAAGAAAAGGCTTGAATCAAACCTCGAAGTCTAAAGAGCATTAAAGATGGAGCATTGCCTTCTGTATCAGTAACTCTGCTACGAACAAACATTGGGTTCTGATGATTGATACTTCCTCAGATCCAGTCAAACACACACACACTTAAATACATAGCATGGAAAAAGATGAGGCCACAGAATTGCTAAGGCAGTTCTGAGTTTGATCAACATGAAACAAGCACATCACTCAAGATCACATAGCACTGAACGCTCTGTTCTTCATAGAGCCTTTTTTTTTTTTTTAATGGAATGATCGACGCTTCTGTCAGAAAAAAAGAGAACATGTGATCTACTGCAGACAGACACAAAACATCAGGCATGTTTCACTAAGAAAGTGAAAATGTAAATAGCACATCACAAACCAAGACAGATGGAACAATAAATCAGTAGATCCCATCTTTACTAAATATATCCTTCTCCTTAGAGCAGTCATTTGAAGGAAACTGAGAAATATGTTTTGTTTGGAACATCTGCAGTGTTCTACAAGTAAGAAAAAGACAATTCTTTTCTTGCTTACAATAAATATCTGCACTCATATTCTGAGAGCAATCTAATTCTATGTACACAGACAAGCCAACAACATTGCTGAGAAAACATATTGCAAGGAACATACTGTATTCAAGATGCCACTAAATTGGATCTAACATCAAAATCAAACCACTCAATTTGTTGGTACGAGAACAATACCAATGCATTGTTTTTAAGCACCATGCTAAAAAAAATAAAAAAAAAAAGTGAAACTTGCATCCTTCTTGTTCAGTTTTAATGGATCACACAAGTTTAGTTTTTTAGCTATTTTATGCATGGAAAGAATAGTCAGTAGAAAACAAAATTACATAAGTTGACCAGAACATTTTTAAAATTTTGACTTATTTCTCCTCGTTCATGTGGACTAACATGGAAGCCACACTACTTTATCAGATGTTTATGAAACTATACATGTCAGCTGACTCTCAAAGAGTTTGAACAAAGAAAGAGAAGAGCGTGCACCAGTGCCTGTCAGGAAAGGTAGGTGGCTAAAACAAATGTCCACCGTTCTTCCAAGACAAGACTAACATTAATCCTTTAATAACTATATACAGATTACACCAGAGAATCAGGAACTATATTTTTTTTCACTCTCTTCTAAAACAAATAAGACAACACTAAACAACCCTGGAGCCTTTTGACTCAAACAGAATTGGTAACTTTCCAATAAAATAAAGCAGTAAGGGTCAACAAGTTGTGATACATTAAATTGATTTAGTATAAAAAAAAAAAAGTTCTCTCCCCATTAGCTTTCGAGGGCTATGCTCCCTTCATTAGGCCGATGAAACATGGTGAGGTGCACACCTCTTGAAAGCTACTTGAAAATATATTAAGTTTGTCAATAAAAACTTATTTGCTGATCTTTATTTCTATGCATTCAAGTGAACACGGCAACCACGCTCACTTATTCAGTAACAAAATACTACTCCGTGAGGTCAAGGTTTCCAAAGAAATCACTGCTTGAAATGCCCCTGGATTACAATGGCCAGCAATAAACCCAGAATTATTACATGCTCTTCATATGCACATAAGGATTAAGTAGGGTCCACAATATTTAAGAGGAGCATTGTATATGTGAATGAATTTACACAAATATATTAGTATTTTTTTTCAATTTTGCAAACAAAATTGTACTCTCTTCATAAATGCTATTGTCAAACACATTCTACTGTGTGGCATTTAGAATCAGCTTCTTTAAAAAAAAAAAAAAAAAAAAAAAAAAAAAAAATGCAAATTGACTTCCTCCATAGGTCAAACACTAGCTTGTGCAAGCTGATAAAAATCAGCCCAAACCGGTACTTTTATCTCCACAACACAGCTGGTAGCGCAGCAGATTGTTAGACTAACTAATACGATTTCCAAATTATTAGAAGTCCGCCTGTGAAATGCACTCACTATTCATGAGGCATCTTTAGCATCTGATTAACATTCTTTACAAGCTCTATTTACTGTTTTTTTTTCACTTGCTCAAGCTGAAAATATATGGCTTATAATTGCAGCCTTGTTACCATTAGTGTATCACACAAAATGCCATTTTAGCCTGTTAAAAGTTCCACTTTGGAAATTGAGAGTTCTCCAAGTTTGTTCAATAGAACTGATAACATAAAGGCTATTTGTTTTGCCTTTTATTTCTTTAAGCCAATCATACAATTCAATTAACATATATTAAAAAAAACAAAACTAACACTGAATTAACCAGGCCAGATAAGACTGCATTGCATACAATAAACACACTCATGGGAAAGGGGTGAAGGGTAAATAAGCAGGCTAAATCACAATAAGAAGACTATTCATCTAAATCCCTAAAAATTATGAATAGAAGTTCGGATACATCCAGAAATGTAAAGTTGTCTGTGTGAATAATAAATAAGACATGCCCTTTTTAAATGGAACTAACACTAAATTTCAGATGTGAGTCAGTATTCATTTATTAAACTACTCACCAGTTGTCCTTATTAATTCAACAGCATTTTGAAACGGTTATCAATTTCAAAAACAAATTTGGAGTAGAAAAGCTCAGTTGGGGGGAAGGAAAATATAATCCATAACCATGTTTACTACCCACTACAGAACTAAGATTTTGCTTTTAACATATTCCGCCCCCCACCCCCCCAGGCTCATCATATACAATATACATGTGAAAATATGTCTGTGCTATATAGGCTCAATTTTAAAAGGGCCGTGAACGTAATAAATAGGGGTTACGTGCGTGGCCAGGCCTTCCATGCTGCACATATTTTAGAATGGGCGGGCCACGCACGGAAGTTGCAGGCCCTGCAAAAGGGGTGGGCCGGGACAGAGCCATTAGCCGCTGTCTCGGGGGCGAGAGCACTGGCAATCGGCCGGCAGAGGTTACTTCTGCTCCGGAGAAGCAGTAAGTAACAAAACAAAAAAAACAAAAAAAACTTAAGTAGTTAGGAAGGTGTTAGGGGTCAGGGAGAAGAGGGAAAAGGGTTGGAAGGTTAGGTAGGGGTATAGGGCAATTCACTCCCAGTCCACTCCTTAACTGGAGCACGAACGGGCAGGTGGCCTCCTCCGTGCGCAGAAAGGGGGAGGGGATTTTAAATGGCAACGTGCAGCAATGTGAGTAGGGCTTTCCCAGTTCCCTCATAGTCCGCTCCTTAAAGGCACTCCCAGTCCGCCCCTTAAGGGCAGACTGGGAGGGAACTGGGGAAGTGCTACTCGCATCGCCGCATGTTACCTTTTAAAATTCCCCCCCTCCCCCCCACATGCACGCACGGACCATTAAAATCCAGCACCCATATACGCGCGGGAAACATTTTATAACATGAGCGTGCCGATGCGCACACGTTATAAAATCGGTACATCCATGGGCACGCGTGGCCTTGAAAATCCTGCCTTATATGCTTTTCTTTGAGTTCCTTCTCCAAGTTGGCATCTTTGCATATTAGGGCAACATTTAAATCCAAAACCAAAGAAACTTTACACACATTTAACCACCATTCTAATATGACAACATATATCACAAGACATTTCTTCAAGGAGGAAAAAGACCTCAGAACCTCTATGCAAGTTCTATAAAGCAGTGGTTCTCAACCTTTTTTCTGTCTGGACACACCTGACAGATGGTTCTCACATGCGTGACACACTGACCCATGATCGTCACAGGGCTAGATGTAAAAGTACAGTTTGCATCCACGGGAACCCCCCTGACCCACAATAATGGATGTAAAGCAGAATTATAACATTCCCCATACAATTCACCCTACAAAAAAGATATTCTGGTTCTGGTGTCATCTCAGTAACAGCAACTCAAACTCCTTCTACTTCCAGGCTCAATAGCCCTACTTATGAAAAGACAGCAGTTTACCACCAATGCATATCCTCTTGAGAAAACACAACAAATAAGACTGATAAAACTCTTACATGCTAGTAAAATCTCTCATCTCAGTAACAGACACAGAACCGACCTAACATACTCCCAGGATCTGTAGTAATGCACATAAACTAATCCGCACACATTTACACCTGTATTATGGAATACACTCAAAACAGGAGCAACCCTATCTATGAAAAGGCAACACTACAAATATTAAATCAGGCCCTAAAAACCAATACACCTCTTATTAGGAAAACAGAACTAGCAAGCAGCTATAGATCCCCACACAGAAATAATTGTAAAACTATACTAATAAGCAGAATAAATGTTTCTAAACAGCTATGAACAGAATAACATCCAACAATTAAAAACTCATAAAAACTATTAAAAATTCTCCAAACACCAATAAAATATTTCAAAAAAAGCAGACACGTCACATAATATTAAATAATTAAAATGGCAGTCAATCAAGAAAAATAAACTTAAAAAGCCACCTTTACTTACCCCCTCCAGCAGCTCTCCTACTCCTCTTCCATGCAGGCTGTAGCACACACCAGAAGCAGCAGTAGTGGCTAAGCTCTATACTCATGGTCCTCTTCCTTAGGGCCCATGTCTCTCACACACACACCATACCAGTCATGCCCCCATGACCAGTTTCTGTCTCTCACACACCAATCATCTCCCAAACAGTCTTTGACACACACACCAGTCACCTTCCTGAATAGTTTCTCTCATGCCATACACACACACAGGCTTCCCACTCCCGTGTTCTACTTACATATACGGGCTTCTCACTCTTATAATCACTTTCTCTGTCTCACACACACTCACCAGTCTCTCACTCCCATGCTTGTTCTCTCCACATGCACAGGCTTCTCATTCCCATAATCACTTTCTTTCTCTCTCACACACACACACACACACACACAAACACACACACACACCAGTCACCTGATCTCTCTCATGCATACACACACACAGGCTTCCCACTCCCATGTTCTTTCAGATATACAGGCTTCTCCCTCCCATGCTGTGTCTCACACACACCCAGATTTCTCACTCCCATGCTCACTCTTCTTCACATGCACAGGCTTCTCATTCCCATAATCACATTCTTTCTCTTACATTCACACACACCAGTCTCTTTCTCTCACACACACACCGTCACCTTACCAACCAGTCTCTCTCTCTCATGCATCACACACAGACTTCCCACTCCAATGCTCTCACATAATCAGGCTTCTCACTCCCATGCTTTCTTTCACACACATCCACCCCCCCCCCCCACAACAGCAGGCTTCTTACGCCCATGCTTTCTCACATACCCAGATTTCTCACTTCAATGTTTTTCTCTCTCTCTCACACACACCAGTCACCTCCCTGACTAATGTCTCACACTCTCACATACACATCAGTCATCTCCTTGAGCAGTCACTTTCATTGTCTCTCACATATACACACACATCAGCTCTCTGACTAGTTTCTCTCACTCACACGCAGGCTGGCTGCTTCTTTCTCTCACTCACTTCCTCTTCCCCGCCCCTCCCCGAGCACAAATGGTAGCTGCAGCGGCCTCCTCCTCCAGCCCCCGCAAGCCAAGAAAGAAGAATCCCATCGGCCGCGGGAGGCTCCTGCTGCTCTCTCCTTTCCCGAATACCGTCTGCTTCAATTGCTCGGGGGCCGATGCTGCAGCCGCCGCTGCTACTTTATCACGCGGCACTGCTCTCCTTCCCGCGCATCACTTCCTGTTCCGGGTCACGGGGGGGGGGGGGGGGGGGGGGCAGGCGCGGGAAGAAGAAAAGGCCCAGCCACAAGTGCCACAGCTTTTTTTTTAGCACTGCTGCCGTTCCCACTGGGCTTCAACGTGTTGATAGCCCGGCGGCAACGGCAGCAGGGAAGAAAGAGCAGCGGGAGAGACCGGGACCACGCGACACAGCAGCCGGTGCTTGGCGACACACTAGTGTGTCACGACACACCGGTTGAGAACCGCTGCTATAAAGAACATGTAAGCATGTTAACAGGTAAGAATCATCGGTCTTAAAAAAACCTCCAAAAAATATTTGCAAACATCTTTTATTCAGAACTTTAATTAATTTTCTTCTATTTACTTTTTTTCTGTATTTCCCTTTTAACATATAAAAAAAATGTTCAAGGCAGTAAAGTTTCACAAGCCAACTCCAGCAAAACCGGCTGTCTTTTCCCTCCTTGAAGAAACGTCTTGTGATATATGTTGGTATATTAGAATGGTGGTTAAATGTGCGTAAAGTTTCTTTGGTTTTGGATTTGTAGTCTAGAGCTTTACACGTACCTGTCTTTGTGTTGGAATTATTCAACAATATTTAAAAACAGATTAGAAGAAAAATCATTAATGTGACTAAAAAGTGTGAAACTTTTGAAATTAGGCAACACAGTTCCTTTGACATCTAACCTGTAAAAGGATTTTAAAATGTTCATGATACCACAATGTAGCCGAGATACGTAAACATAACATTCCATAGAAATACAATACCACGGAAAGTTTGTTAGCCATTCAAAAGCTTAGTTTAGGATGAAACTTGAGATGAACAATAAATTTCTTACAAAACAGAGCAATACCTATAAAGATGATCCTTAAGCACCCCCCACCCCTACATCTCTGTCTTCTTACACTAAAGCTGGAAAAGTACGTCAAAAGAAAGGCCAGGAACAGGCAAAAAGCACTTTTCACCCCATCCCTAAATAGTTGGAACCACAGACGTGGAAATGAGGTGGGCCACAAGGGCCGTGGCCCACGCAAAATCTGGCCCACCCAGAGAAACACTGCGGGAGATCCAGGACTAGGTCAGGAAGGCAGCAGCTGGGTTGGCTGCTCTTCTACCTCTGAAGCTCTGAACCCTGCAGCTGCTTTTAACAACACAGGACTCTGTATGGCAGCGTTTCAAAGCAGCAGCCAGCATGGCGGCAGGAGGGGGAGAAAGAGAATGGGGCTGGGGAAGAAAGAGCGAGAGAGCATGCGCATGAGAGAAATTGAGAAAGACAAGTTGGGGGGGACAGGAGCACAGAGGTTGGGGGCGGAGCTTAGTTGGCTGGCCACCCCCACCCCCCACTAGAAAGGTGGTCCGCTGCCCCAGATGGAACACTACAATGGGAGCGATTATTGCTGCCTTGAACACTTATCCCAGTTTATTTTCACTAGTTCAGTGGAAAACATAACTGACCTTCTCCAGCTCTAGACTGTTCATGCTTTGAGGAAGATAGCACCAAGAATTGAGTTTTGTATTTACAGCCAGGACAGTAGCAAAGACAGGATGTGATGGGCACTTGCCTGCATGTGTTTCTTACAATGAGAGGGTACCAAATTGGTAAAAAATGTACTAATCCAAAAAACAAATTGGAAAGGGGGAATATTTTCAAAATGCCAAGGTAGTATGTCTGGTGTTGTGAATATCAGGGTTAAAGCTACTATTTTAAGGCTATAACCCAATAAATACACCAAATTAATCATGGAAAACAATCCAACAGTGATTCTTTGACATCCTTATTTTTTTGATGCAATTAAAATGTCTCTTATCAACGTCCAGTTATTTTTCGCTTTTTTATTACTTTTCGTTAAGTGCCCTCTTTTAACCATTCCAATAAAAGGAGTAAAACACAACTGAAACACACAGGCAGAGCCTTCATGCTCACAGAGACAGGTCAGCGTGTTATGCTAACATTTTAAAGTTAACCCGACACAGACAGCGTTTCGATGTTCTGTCTGCTTCAGGGGCTGGAGGGTGTTGTTGCTGGAAGCAGTGTTCATCATGGCTGCCATCTCTTAAAAGATGCAGTTACAAAAGGTAGACAGCTTATATCAAGTGCAAACTTTGCTCAAAAATACCATCTTGGAAGCCCACCCCAGAAGTCTTCAATGCATTAAAAAAGCAGGAAGGCCAAATGACTGCCAGAGTGGTTAAAAGGGGAGGTGAAAGAGCTATTTTTGTGTTGCTTCTGTGGACACTTGGAACGAGGCGGGATTGGCTCTACTTGCAGGGAGGAGCCCTGCAGGTTCCCACTGTCAGCAGGTGGACCCAGGCAAGGCAAAGAACCATCAGGAAGAGACAGGTCTCTGCTTTACCTGGGTCTCCTCAAGTTGAGCCTTTGGATGCCAGGGCCGGAATGACTTGGGTGGGGTCACTGCCGGTGGCTGAAGCGAAGTTCCGTAGTTAGCTTGGGTCGTAGGCAGGTGGCAATCAGGTGTGTGCCAGGTCCAGGCAATGAGCAGGGGGGATAGGAAGTGGTCAGAGGTGTCTGAGGTCTAGACACAGGTCAGAGGTAGGTGTCCAAGGTCCAGGCAATGGTCAGTGACAGGCAGCGGTCAGTGGGGTCAAATCCGAGTCAAAGTCAAAACCAAATATCCATCTGAGGGAGGAGACATGAGACAGATAGGCAGGGCAGGATGGCAAAGACAAGAACAGGCAGGAGCAAGGCTGGAAACAAGCTGACAGACAGAAGACAGGCTGGATGAGGACTGAAGACAGGAACAGTGGAAGTAACACACACTACTCAAGAGGAATGGGACCTGTTGCTGAGGCAGTGAAGGAACACCAACAAAGGCCTTTTATAGGCTTAAGCGGATGTCATCATCTAAGGCTGCTGCAGGTCTTTTCCCGCCGTGGACCCTTTAAATCCATGCACACCTAAGGAAAAGTGCAGTCAGTTGCAGTCGGCAGTGTCCTGCTGCGTGGGACCCCTGGTGGCATGTTGCCACACCGGAGCACGGCATTCTGCCACTGAGTTGGCAGGAAGGGCTCAGCGGAGGCCTGGCCAGGAGGGTAAGTGCAGAGGTTCGCAGGGGCAGCCCACAAATTGCCAAAATGTAATATTTAACCCAAAGAACTTCTTTAAAAAATTGGAAAAAGGATCCAACTGAAGAAAACAGGAACAAGCATAAGCTTTGGCAAGTTAGATATAAAACATTGATAAGGCAAGCAAAATGCAAATTTGAAAAGAAGCTGGCCATAGAGGCAAAAAACTCATAATTAAACCATTTCTTTTTTTTTCTCACTCTTTCATATTAATATTTCCAATAATCAACTTGAAAAGGAAAACAGAAATAGACATAGGTAAATCAGATAAGGACAAACCCAAATATAAGATATTAAACATATCAATCATTCCAAGTCCTCAAAACGATGAGGATCCAACCATTATTCAAAGAAATAATCAAACAACAAAAAGAAACAAGCACTCCAAAAGGGACCATTACTAAATACAGAGCTCAGTTTGCCTAGCTAGAAGTCAGACAACTGTCGGTATCAAAGGCACTTCTCCCTGAGGAATCTTACCACTTAGAAAACGAGTTAACTGAGAAGGCTGAAAAAAGAATCTCTATATCTTGCATAGATATTTGAAAAAGAAAAATGCTCCCAATTGCAAGACTCTAGGCCTCATTATAAGAAATTGCTTCATGAGTTTGTCTAGCCACATCTGGAAAAACTCTTAACTTTTAAGTGAAGAAAAGTCTTAGTTCAATGTCTAAAGAACGACCTTAATAACCACTCTCTATCTGGTTCTAAAACAAAGGAAACAACCATAGTAGCAGCAGTAGCCAAATCACCATCAAAAACCTCAAGTATTACAGAAATATTCAGATTGCTTGGTTCAGTTGGAAGCAAAACTAGAGTTCTATGATCAACATTTCCTTTTTTAAACAAAAGTAAATAATACACCTTAAGAGACAGGAAGAACAGTTTGCTCTGGTATTTCCAAAACCTCCATTATATACCTTTTAAACATTCCTGTTATGTCTGTGAACCTTTGAGCTGAGGCGAGATTGGCTCTACCTGCAGGGAGGAGCCCTGAAGGTTCTCATTGTCACCAGGCAGACCCAGGAGAAGCAGAGACCGAACAGGACTTTCACCTATACCAGCCCACAGTCCCCTCGGGTTGAGCCTTTGGGTGCCAGGGCTGGCAGAACTTAGGCAAAAGGTCTCTGCTGATGACTGGAGACATGACCTGAGGCCAGGCATAGGTTGTAAGCAGCAGCAGTCAAGTGTATCCAGAGTCCAGGCAGAGGTTAACTCAAGTATCTGTCCGAGGGAGAAGAGGAGGGACAGATAGGGCTGAGGCAGATAGGCAAGGCAGGACAAGAACTGGAAGAGGCTTGGGAAGCAACACGCACTACACTCAGTAGTTGGACCTATTGCTGAGGCGGGTTGCTTCTGGGGAGCTGCCTTATACAGGGCAGCTCTGATGATGTCATCTCTAGGGGCTGCAGGGACTTTTCTACCATGGTCCATCTAAATGCTGGGAAGAGGTGCGTACGTGCTCCTAAGAGCAGGCCTGACATGTTGCAGTCTGTGGCATCCTGCTGGCAGTGTCTCACTGTGTCAGAAAGCAGCATCCTGCTGCGTGGCTGGCTGGTGGCGTTTCGCCACAAGAGAGGCAATGGATCCAACCCAGCTAGAGAAAGGAAGTGTGGCAGCTTGCAGGAGCAGCCCGTGGACTGCCAAATGCAACAATTCCCTTCAGTGGAATAAGGGGAACCTTAGGAAAATTAATGAACCAAAGATTTCATTAATTCTCTAAATTTTCCAAATTGTTAGACATTAGTAATTTTTTTTTTAATTAGGGACTTAAGCAACAGTTTAGTTGCTTAAGTGTGTCGATTTGCTGTCCTATGTTCACTTTAGAGAAGTCCAAACGTTGTACTCTACTCTCAAGATCAAAGTATTCTGAAGCTAACGGCTTCCCAAACTAATGCCAAAGTAAATCGGGTTGGTCTCACCAATGGGAAGCACTCTGAAATGGGTAACTTCAACAGAAGAGCCGACAAACTGTATTTGTCCAAAATCCACTGATTTCTTGTGGCAGAGATGTTCCTCGGACCTTCGGCAATGACCTGAACAATATCAGCAGCTGCATCCTATGCCACCGCATTTTCAACTTGGACATTGTTGCACTAGCATCATCAGCCTGCTTCAACCCCCAGCCATGGAGGTTGAGTTTCTTGGGGAGAGGAGAGTACAATTCCCCACCCAATATGGTGGTCCCCCAAATGTGGGCACCCATAGGGCCTGCCAAAGGAAGAACTGGAAGGTACATGTCTGCAGAGAAAGTCCTCTCCTTCTCCCTCTATTCCGACCAGCAAGAGGTATTGCAAAGGTAGGAAAAATCAGCTGTAAGGCAGAAAAGAACACTCGCATGCTGTTGAGTGCTAAGGTGTCATCTTGGATTCCCCCCACCTTTTCTAAATATATCCAAAGCAGAAAGCATGTGAGGGAATTGGTTGGACCATTAAATGATCGAAGGGTTAAAGGGGCACTTAGGGAAGACAAGGCCATAGTAGAAAGACAATGAATTATTTACTTCAGTGTTTACTAAAGAGGATGTTGGGGAGATACCTGTGTTGGAAACAGTATTTAAAGGTGATGATTCAGAAGAACTGAAACAAAGCACAATGAACCTGGATGATGTAATAGGGGAGATTGACAAACTAAAGAGTAGCAAACTGCCTGGATCAGATTTACCCCCCAAAGTTCTGAAAGAACTAAAAACTGAAACTGCAGATCTATTACTAATAATTTGTAACTCATCATTAAAATTGTCTATTGAACCTGAAGACTGAAGGATGGCCAATGTGACACCAATCTTTAAGATGGGTTCCAAGGATGATCAGAGAAAACTAGAGACCCGTGAGCCTTTCAGTGCCAAGAAAAATCATATAAACTAATCCGCAGAATAAAATCACACAATATATAGAAAGGCATCATTTAATGGGTCGCAGCCCACATACATTTACATAAGGGAAGCCTTGCCTCACCAATCTGCTACATTTTTTGTGAACAGGGTTAATAAACATGTGTATGATGATAATCCAGTGGATATCATATTTGGATTTCCAAATTCCCCCATGAGTCTCCAGAGAAAAACAAAAGTTCATGGGATAGGAGGCAATGTCCTATTGTGGATTGCAAACTAGTTAAAAGACAGGAAATAGAAAGTAGGAATAAATGGTCAGTTTTCTCAGTGGAGAAAGTTAAACAGTGGAGTGCCTCAGGGATCTGTACTGTAGGAATGGCACAAGCATTAGGTGGGCCTAGGCGAGCACTTAGGGTGCTGGAAGTGGGCAAGGCACCATTTTTCAAATGTGTGGGTTTGTGGATCTGAAGAAAGGGAGACATGGGATTCAAGGCATGCAAATGGAGGTTTGGTTAGGGGGAGAGAGAGAGAGAGAGAGAACACACCATGTGACATGGTGACAACACTGCCTAGGGTGGCTGCAGATCCTTGCACCAGCACTGCTGTACTGGGTCCAGTGCTTTTATATATATCTATAAGTTATCTGGAAAAGAGAATGAAAAGCGAGGTGATCAAGTTTGCAGATGACACAAAATTATTCCTAGTTGTGAAATCACATGTGGACAAGTTCAAAGTGATGCACATAGGGAAAAGTAACCCACGCACATTGTAGTTGCATGATGTTAGGTTCATTATTAAGAGTTACAACCCAGAAAAAGGATCTAGGCATCATCGTGGATGAAATGTTTGACTGTGTGCAGCAGCGGTCAAAAAAGCAAACAGAATGTTAGGAATTATTAGGAAAGAAATGGAAAATAAAATGGAGAATGTCATAATACATTTGTATCGCTCCAAGGTGAGACAGCACTTTGAATACTGTGGGCAATTCTGATCGCCACATCTCAAAAAAAGATATAGCAGAACTGAAAGATACAGAGAAGGGCAACCAACATGATAAAGGGGATGGAACAGTTCCCTTATGAGGAAAGGCTGAGGTTAGGGCTGTTCAGCTTGGAAAAGACGGCTAAGGGGGATATGATAGAAGCCTTATAAAATCATGAGTGGAATAGAACGGGAAAATGTGAACCGGTTTTTTTACGTTTTCAAATTCGAAAACTAGGGGACACTCCATGAAGTTAATAAGTATCACATTTAAAATACTTGAAGTACCTGAATGTAATCCACGTTGAAGTGCCTGAAAAGCAGAATAAAAATAAAATAAATAAAAACAAAAATTGGAGAATACTCTCTCTCACTCAATTGACAAATAAACTCTGGAATTCATTGGGAGAGGATGTGGTAAAAGCAGCTAGCATAGCTGGGTTTAGAAAAAAAAAAAGAAGATTTGGACAAATTCCTGGAGGAGAAGTCCATAAACTATTTTAACCAGACATACTTGGAAAAAGACTACTTATCCCTGAGTGTTAGCAGCATGGGATCTATATTTTTGGGATCTTACCAGGTAGTTGTGACCTGGATTGGTTACTGTTGGAAACAGAATATTGGGCTTGATGGACTCTCTGCCTGACCCAGTATGAAATTTTTATTTTATCATATTATATAACCAAATTCATAGCAGTTTCAGCAAGAAAACATCCAACATTAATAGCCAAAATAATTGTCTGTTAAGGAAGCAATTTAGGGAAGAACAACTGAAGAAACTCGAGGGGCCCCATCTTCAAAGCACTTTTCCATTTTTCCTTGCAAAAATAACTCAAGAAGAAGGTAAGACTTCATGGAGATTAATATAGTGAATCCAAGCTGACTATACATCTTGGTAAACACAAAACCAGTATATCCTCTCACTTTCAGAGTGCAGGATGTGGGTGGAAACTGCTTCAGAACCAAGACCTCTGCGGGAATGATAAATAAGACCTAGGAGTACTGGCAGAGTTTAGCACAGCCCTGGGATCTGGTCCAATTTACTCAAGACAATAGGAAACATACATTACCATTACAGTACATGCAGAATGTTATTTAACATTTAAAAGGTTTTGTAACTCTGTGCTCCTCCTTTCAGTTTTTTTTCTTCTAAATATCAGTTGACAGACAGACAGACGTTTTCCTCCTAATATGCAATGCTACCTGATTAAATCAAGTGAACACTGGGTACTATGATCTAACACTGATCTCTGTACAAATCTCTTGATAGAACCTGGAAAGCAGTGCTCAAAATGACTGCAGAATTCTTAAAAGCTGGTAAAAGGTTTAATCCTGCATAATGATTTACAAAGTGACAAGGAGAACTGATTTACAGTGACAGCTTGAAAAGGGACCAACATAAATAAAATTACTGCTCACCTGGTCATAACCTCCCCAACACCCTGGTCATGAGGCACACACAATGGGAGTGCGCTACAAACCCGAAGTAGGGCGGGGTAATTTGTCCTTACCCTCTTCACATCTAGTTCAGAAAGAAAAGAACAGATGAACCCTTTTACCCCCACAGACGGACTGCTGGCCATTTTGCTTGCAGCAAAATGTAATAATTCACTGGCAATAAGATCTCTCGCATATGTGCAGATATCCACATTGAAGAGTTCCGTTCAAACTGTACCAATAATAGGCAGAGAATGCACACAAAGAATGCTTCCAGTTACAAACAATGCTTTGGCCAACATTTCCACAGCCTTTCCTATTCTGTCTCTCTACAAGATCGCTCAATGTCAATTATTCTCATCATGTGGAGGATAGGGTGAGGTTAAAGGCAATTCCTCACTTTTATCTCCAAGGATCTACAAAGGGCAAAAATATGATGCGGTGCTGCCAACAACTGAATGCTGCATTCAAATACTGAAGAATACACCCTATAACCCCTCCTCAAAAAGCTCACTTACATACACAGCCTTTTCCACACTATTTCTGATGTACAAGTAACATTTCAGGATTTTTTTTTTTAAGCAAGGCGGTTGTCTCTCAAACTGTGTTTACAGAAGTGCCAAGGGGCGAGTTTTCTTCCATTGAAGCAAACTCATTCAGCTTCCAGCTGTGCAGCAAAAAGCATTTAGACACACTGGCTAGAGACCAGCTGCTCTTCTCTGCCTGTATTGAATTTCTGTCAGCTGCACTATGCTTCACAACCTACTGCACAACCTTAATCCAAATGCAGAGCAGATCACAGCACCCAGAAAGACCTGACCCCCCATCTACTGAGCAAGAGGCTGTTGCAACTTGTTGGATGCCATTTCCCCTCCAATTAATGCCTTGTGTTTGTACAGCAAGCAGAGGACTGGATCAGTGATTAAGTATTTTCCCCTGTACAAATAGGACATGAAATAAACATGGGTTAAGGGAATTCAGGCCCAGAGGGAGCTCAGCTTAACAGCCCTCTCTCTCCCCTCCGCCTCCCGTTTGCAATTCCATCCTCCGCCCCCTTGCTCCAGGGCACAGGGCAATGTCTGCCACCGGAAACCAGCTGATGCTAATCATGGCTCCATCAGTGCACGCTGGCTCTCCCTCCTCCTGCCTCTTTCCCTCCCTGGAGGGGGGGGGGGGGGGGCGGCAGTCGCCCTAGCCTCTTTGGCAATTATTTTAACCCTTCCTCTTCTTCCACAACCCCCTCCAGCCTAGGCACGTGCTAAAGCTTCCAATTTATCCAACAATGAAAAGACAAAGATACTAAAAGCAGGCTCTCCTTAACCAATGATCTGATTAAAATCACAACAAGGTCATCTTTTTTTTTTTTTTTTGTTCATCTGAAAACACGAACAATTGTTTTCTAAAAAAAAAAAAAAAAAAAAAAAAAGGTTTCAGGCTACTTCTGTAGCATAATTTTTGCATCCTTGCTTGTACCGGCTTTGGCATAAGGTGTTTTGTTTCTTTGCTTGAGTTTATTTACCAACATAGGATCATCACTGTAAACAGTTTAACCCTCTTGCTTTAAAAATGCTAAGGCAGTTAAGATTGATTGATTGATTGATAAATAAATAAATAAATAAATAAATAAAAGCAAGCCTTGCAATTTCCTTCAGCCATGATTGCAGAAGGGCACGAGTTTGTTTTCCCCATTTCCTCCTGTTAAGTCTTTGCTTCTAGTTTTTAATTTATTTACCAAGAGAGTTTCTGTGTGTGCTGTATAACTTCAGCCTTATCTCCCCCCATAACGCCCGCTCTAAGAAGGATACAGCATCTCCATCCCCCTCAGAACCAGATGGAAACCTATCAGGACGGGCCTCTTTTACTCTTTATTAAAATAGCTGGCCTTATAAGTGGAAGTGACAGTAACAGAATTATGGTTATCACATGTGCTGATTTAGCGTAATCCCTAATAATGGGGGTGCTAAGTAGGAAGAACTTTCAAAAGGACCCAAGATGTTTTCTTCCTCATCTTAGGAAAGATAAAACTGCAAGACAGTACAGTAAAAGCCTCATTATCCAGCCGGCTGTTATTGAGAGCCCTCTGCTTCCTGTTTTTTTTTTTTTCCCTTCTCCTTCCCTCCTGTCTCTTGCAGGGAAAAGGGGAGGGAGGGGAGGGTGATGCTGGAGTGTAGAGAGCAAAGCAGAGAAAGGCTATTCTGTCCCTGAATCCAGCCCCTTCCCCCTCAAGGGGGGCTGCCTAGGTAAAATGCCCTTGGTAGAGCATTCTCACCTAGCTGAGTGGTGGATAATTGGGCTTTCACTGTAGATGGTGGCAGATAAGGGCAAACCAGCAAGTCTGCCCCCTCTTTTTTCCTCCCTGCTTCTCTCTATTACTTTCTGCCGATGAGCACTGAAATTCTCAGTTAAACCAACTCCTCCCCCCCCCCCTTCCTCGACCCTGTTTCCACTGCTAGTCCTATCTGTCCCAAGCATAACAGCATTATTACTGCCAAGTGAATTTTTAAAAATATATATGTTCACAAGCTTCTACTTTACAAAAATCCCGAGCCTAAAACAGATGTAGTCAGTAACTCATCTGACCCAAAAACTGAGCTACTCTCTATAGAAGCATTGATCCGTCAAATGAATTCTGTAAAAAATGCAGTTTTTCACACATTGTTCTGAATTAGAAGATTTTAATAGCTGTGATGGATTTTGATTTTTGTTTTTTGTCAAGAATGCACACCATTAGCTGCAATCTCTCAATTGAAAGCACTGCGTGTTTAACTTGACATTTCAAAGCAAAGCACACTATGTATTGTTCACAGTTCTAGAAAATTCAAAAATGTGCCCTCTCTGAAATTATCTTGTATGTGATGGAAACTAGGTAAACTGCGCTTATCAAACAGAGTTTCCCCTGCGGAGAGCATGATTAGATTATATTTTCCATATCTGGAGTCTTCACCACCAGCGCATTACAAGCGTACACTAAAATGGCTAATGAGCATCTGATCTAGCATCCAAAAAAAAAAAAAAAGTTCCCCCATCTCCCTAGAGGGCAGTTGCCTAAGCAGCACACTTCTTGATGCTATAATCTGCATGCTAATTCTCCAAGGAAGTAAAACTACAAGAGTTGGAGTACCATCAGCACATGGCTGACTCATGCATGTTCTTGCATCCTAACAGCTTTCTCAAAACCACCTACAACATGAACAGATCCTATGACCTTCCTAGTACAGCTGAATCAACACTGCAGAATTAAAAAAAAAAAACCACACACACAAAAGGCAGTCTGATAAATACTTCCATCAACATCTTATTTATTTAAAATATTTATAAACCATGTTCCTTGTCTCAACAATAGGGACCACCCAAAGGGGTGTATGTTAGTTAAACCTAAATAGAAATCACCACTCTATTGCAGATTTGCCAAGAGTATAAAATATTTGTAATTTTCTTCATTCTTACACATCATAGCTAATTAAATTATGGCACAGCAGAGTGTGTAGGTTACATGAGTTATTCATAAACTGCCTTGTAACATTTGGGTGTGGTAAACAAGTGATATTCATGGAACGGGGGTGTAAACACTCAAATCACCCACACACCTCATGGTGCCTTACGGCTATTGTAATCTTGCCTGATTTGTGGGCTGTATGTAGATTAGGAAGTACCAGATGGAAAAGGTGAAGTAGAAAAGATGAGTTTCAACAGACTCTTCATGCACCTCCTGCAAAGCGGTCAATGCAATGCCAACCACCGTGGAATATTCTCTCATCATATTAAAGCAGATTATGAAATGGCTGAGAAACCTAGGTCAATGGCTCCATGTCACTGTTTTGAAGCAAGTGAAACCACTACTCACATCTTTTTTTGTGATGCTTATGCAAGATGTCTCAGAATGCTTTATTAAACAATGACAAACTCTAGGGCAGGGGTCCCAAACTACAGCCTGTGGGTCACATTCAGCCCTCCAAACTTTCCCCCGCCCACACCCAAATCGACCCACAGAGCTAAATGTACTTTTTTTTTTGTTGTTGTTGCTCGCTCGCAGCAGCGGTAAAGATTTCCCCACCAGCATAACAAGTCCCACAAAGTGAAGGCCACAGTGCTGATGGGATCCCTAAGCCCCACCAGCAGAAGAGGAATCCCCCAGAGAGGTGGGGCAAGGGAATATGAATGAAGGGAGGAGGAGGGGGAGGAAGGAGGAAGGGAGAAGCAGAGGTGGGGGGAGAGGAGGGAAAGGAGTCAGGAGAGTGAGTGAGGGGAGGTGAGTAAGAAGAAAAAAGTGATGGGTGGAGAAAAGGGGTGAGAAATGGGAAGGAGAGCAAGATGTATAGGGGTGTGGGAGTGGGAGATAGTGTGCTACAAACACCCTATCATTCAGCTCCCCCCACCACCACCACCACCACCACCATGGAAGTGTGGTTGGGGGGGAGGGGAAGGCAGGAGAGGGCAGAGAGCAGATGTTGAGTAAGGGGGTGCATGAGGTAGGGGTCCCTGGGGTGTGGCAAGGTTACCATCCTTCTAGAAACTTTTTTACTGGCACCCTTATCTGCCATACCTCTGTGGGAGTTTTGCAGTATTTGAAATCACTGCAAGGAACAGACTCTAAGGGGGGGGGGGGGGAGCTTGAATAGCTTACATCCAAACTCTCTCCCTCCACTTATCAAAACTTCAAAAGGATAACCACCCAGGCCTCTGCATTCTGTTGAATATGGCCCCTCATTTTAAAAGGTCTGGGGTCCCCCTATTGTAGGATGGGGTTACCAAACTATGGCCCACCATGCTAGTTTTTCTGGCCCGGCCAGATCTAGCCCAAGTGCATTGTATAAAAAGAATCTGTGGCCAAAACCACCGATAGGAAGGCCAAGCACGGCCAGTGGTTACGGCAGAGGTGTAATGCCCCTTACCTCCAAACACTCCCTGCATAGCTTCCTGCAGCATGCTGCATCCTGGTTAGAACCATCTGCACTTCCTTAAGCCCTTTCATAGGCCAGGCAGGCAAGCAACCAGCACTTACTGGGGGTACTGACTGATGATGTCATCTCTGCTCTAATATAAAAAGAAGCTCAGCACAGTAACCCATGCCTCCGCAACAGGTCTCCTACCCTGCTTTGTGTTCCTGCCTTTTTGTATGCCCATCTTCCTGTCCAGTCCTGCCCTCTAGCCTCATCTGTCTCTCCCTGGTCTTTGTCTCCTTGGCTTTGATCTTCAGCTGCTGACCTCGGACTAGACTTTGACCATGCCTTGACCTCAGACCAGACACTGACCCCACCCTTGCCTGCTACGACACCAGCTTGGACTCTAACCACTCTTGCTTTTCCATTGGCCTGCAGCCTGCCACATGGAAGAGAGCCACCTCGCAGTACTCTATTCACATTGGCCCAAAGGTCCCACTCTGTGCCACGTTACAAGCAGCCACGTGCCTGGCACTGAAGAAAGCTATTAGAGGGGAAGCCAGGCTCCACCAGTGGGAGCAGCCTGGAACCTGGTGCCGAAGAAAGCATCTGAGTGGGGAGGCCAGGCCTGCCAGCAGGAGAAGAAGCCAGTCCATGCTTCTGGAGGACACTAATGGCTGGTGAGTAAGGGAAGGGATGAGAGGAAAGGGAGTTGAGAAGGGTGAGAGAGAAGAGATGTAAAGGAAGGGGTTGAAGTGAAAGAAGGGGAAGTAGTGAATGGGAAGGAATGAAAGAGGGAAAGGAAGGGAGTGAGTGAAACAGTGGGGAGGAAATATGAAGGGTCAGAATGGTGAGTGAAAAGGGAGGGAAAAGGAATGAATATGAGGAGCAAATGAAGGGAGGAGAAGTGGAGAAGGTGAAGTGACAGGAGGTGAGAACCGAAATTGGTCATCTAGAGCAACTAGAGCAGGGATGACCAACTTCGGTTCTTAAGAGCCACAAACAGGCCAGGTTTTCAAGTTACCCACAATGATTTACATGCACTGCCTCCATTGTCTGCAAGTCTTTCTTGTGCATATTCATTGTAGATTTCTTCCCTTTCTTCATTTCACTCACCCCTTCCTTTCCTTCCCTCTTACCACCTCTATCCACTCACCTCCTGTCACTTCACCTTCTCCACTTCTCCTCCCTTCATTTGCTCCTCATATTCACTTTTCCCTCCCTTTTCACTCACCATTCTGACCCTTCATATTTCCTCCCCACTCTTAGTTTCCCTCACTCCCTTCCGCTCCCCTTCCTTGTGCCTACTTGAATATATATATATATATATATATATATATATATATATATATATATATATATATAGTCAAGCAGGAACAAGTCACATTTCTTGTAATTTTGAAGAAACCCTCATTTCATTTCTCACAGCAGACTGACAACACACTGTTATCCAAGAAGATCCTATGTATAGACCACAATGGAAATTCCCCAAGCACTGTGTTGCTCAGGTACAAACACACTGTGTGGCTGGTGCCCAAACCCAAAAAGTGAAAGTGGTCTGGTATTCTGCATAGCCACCATACCTGGGAACACTACAGATCTGGCCTGGAGACACTAGAATTCTAAAAGAAGTTGCCAGATCTCTGGGCCAGTATTGGAAAACTCTGGGTCCTGCTGCAGAAGCAGAATGAGAAGAAAACATCTGGAAGCACGCTCTGGAGAAGATCCATAGGGCCCCAGGCACCAGAAGGAAGGAGTATGCCACCAGGCTTCCTGCATAAAGAGGCAGAGCAAAAGCATTCTTAGACCTGTGCACACAGGCCCATACACCCTTATCTTCTCAGAGGCTGTTGGGCCACAAATAAGGAGAGGCCCATCGGGGCTGCTGCTGATCCCAACCCTCTGTGGCTGAAGACTACACTCCATTGGTGTCACCAACCAAGAAGAAGATACGAGGCCGCTAGTGCACTCCACCCACTTGGTGGCCAAAATCAGAAAGAGGATGAAGGGGGTCGCTGCTGTACCCCAACCCACCAGTGGCCAACATCATGAAGAGGCCATGGGCCAATGGCGTACCACAAGTGGAGGAATATCCTAGTGGTTAGATCAGCGGGCTACGAACCAGGGAAGCCAGGGTTCAAATCCCATTGCCACTCCTTATGACTTTGGGCAAGTCACTTTACCTTCCGTTGCCTTAGGGACAAACTTAGATTGTAAGCCCTCTGGGAAAGGGAAATGCAGTCCCTGAAATGTAATCCGCTTTGAAGTGCTGAAAAATGGAATAACGGGGGAGCAAAAAAAAAGCCAGAACCAAATTATAAAGAATGCTCTGGTGCCACCAGCATATCCCAACCCGCCGATGGCCTTAGTGAAGAGTCTGAGGCAGCCATGGGACACTCCTCCCTCCCTGCTTCCCCTCTGATTCCATGAAAGAGAGACCCAGGTGAGTGTGTGTGTGTGAGAGCCTATATGTGATAGCATGGTGTGTGTGTGTGTGTGAGAGAGAGCCTATATGTGATAGCATGGATGTGTGTGTGTGTGAGAGCCTATATGTGATAGCATGGATGTGTGTGTGTGTGAGAGCCTATATGTGATAGCATGGTGTGTGTGTGTGTGTGAGAGCCTATATGTGATAGCATGGGGTGTGTGTGTCTGTGTGTGTGTGAGAGAGAGAGAGACTATATGTGATAGCATGGATGTGTGTGTGTGTGAGAGAGAGAGAGACTATATGTGATAGCATGGATGTGTGTGTGTGTGAGAGAGAGCCTATATGTGATAGCATGGGGGTTTGTGTGTGTGAGAGAGAGCCTATATGTGATAGCATGGGGGTTTGTGTGTGTGTGTGTGAGAGAGCCTATATGTGATAGCATGGGGGTTTGTGTGTGTGTGAGAGAGCCTATATGTGATAGCATGGATGTGTGTGTGAGAGAGAGCCTATATGTGATAGCATGGGGGGGTGTGTGTGTGAGAGAGAGAGAGCCTATATGTGATAGCATGGGTGTGTGTGTGTGTGTGTGTGTGTGTGTGTGTGTGTGTGTGAGAAAGAGAGAGAGAGAAGGAGCATATGTATGCATGAGTGAGAATGAGCATGTGTACGAGAGAGGAGAAAGTTTATGTGCCCCCTTCCCACCCCCTACTAACCCCCCAACAATCTCAAGCTGACTGGAAATCAAAAGTTCCCAGGTATGATAGCCACTTCTCCTCCACCCTGATGAGAAAAGGGGCATCTACATCTTCCACAGAGAAGCTTCACGACTGCAACAGGGAACCTGGCAGTGGTGTAGAGTTGATGAGCAGGTCTCCAGATGCCATCTCACTGGACCAGCAGGGGTCTAATTGGCTGCACTATTTAAATCCCTTTTAAGCCCTAGCTGTTTGCCCCTACCACATATTTCCTATGATTCTATGCCTGGTCTGCCACCCTCCAGCTCTCAGTCTGTCTGAACCATCAACATGACCCCGTTTTCAGCCTGCTTGATCTTTGCCTGTTCCTGCTATCCATCCTTCCTACCCAGTTTGAACCTTACCTTACTTTTACTGTTAACCCTTCTGCTGTCATTTCAGGTACTGTGTACAGTTTGATTATCTGTCTCGAACTACAGATACCCGCACCTGTAGTACAGGTAGAAGCAACCGGGCCGACTGAAGAGGCCAAATGGTTATCTGCAGGCATCTACTAGAGTACAATAAATAAACGCAAAGAATTAATATGGCTTCCAATGAAAGGAGAGAGGGGGTCAAGGAAGGAGATTTTTCAAATACAGGGCATGGCCATAGGAAGAAAATGAACTTACCTTCTGCAATTGTAGTTCAGTAGAATCCTAGATGTGAGTCACATGACTGTCACATGCACTGTCAAGAGAGGAGCAACAGAAGTAGGCGCAGTACTCGAGCAACAAAAATACCTTTTATTTCCCGTATAGCAAAGGCATGGGAAAGAGCTACCATCAAGAGAGGGAGCAGGTCGGTTTATTTGACTTCACTGAGCTGCAATCATGAGGGAACAGATTTTTCTTTCACGATAAGCATCCTTAATGGAGGCACATTTAAGGGACTAGCTAAATAAGTATCTTCACCGAAAGTGTAAAAAGAACAGCACCAACTAAATACATTTTGCCAGGAGGTTTTTTTTTGTTTGCCTTATTTTTAAGTGTTTATAATTTTACAAAATTCAAAACCTACCCAGAAAATAATCAATACAAATGTTTCCAAGGAGATCAAGAGGAGGGCTTTACCATCAGAACAGTCCATGTGGAACTGACAAACCAAAGAATGAATTCTAATGACAGGCAGTATCAAGGCAATAATGTTTTTGTGAATGTATGAACTGAACTCCAGGTTGCAGCTTTGCAAATCTCTTCAGTGAAATCTGACCCAAGGTCGGCTACATTGCCATAAACTGAACATCATAGGCTCAGATTTAGCCCTGTGAGGTCAAGCCAGCCAAGGAATAGAAATGAGAAATTCAATCTGCTAGTCAATTACAGATGGTATGTTTTCCCTCAGGAATTCCAGGTCTGCTAATGTCAAAAGAAACCAAAAAAGTATGCAAGTTTAAGGGTTTTGGTCTACTCCAAATAGAAAAGCAATAACTTTTTTTGCAATATAGCTTGTGGGTAGCAGCTTCTACCCCATTTTTTACCCAACCAGTGAGCTACATCGCACTCATGTGCCTTCAGATCTGATTAGCTGTGCCACAGAAAAGTTACACTGCCTGTGCTCAGATCCAGACCAACACTTGGGCTCTGCTCTCAGTACCTCACATCAACAAGAGTCACCAGCAGTAGCTCTTTAACATGTAGGAGCTTCTTTCTGAGAATTTCTGTAATCTTGCGTGACTCTTCTTCCTAGCCAGAACATGGCCATGAATTGTGGTTATTGCCAAGTATGGATAGCCAGGCCCCACTTTGTTTGGCACACAGCACCTCATCCTTCCACCTTTCCTCCTACGAGTCCTTCCAACCTCTGCCTTATCCCCAATCTGAGACAGAAAGACTGCACTGAAAACTGGATGGGAGTAGCAGAGGTTGAGGAGCTCTGGCAACAACATGTAGCAGCCAAGGTAACTAACCAAGCCAGTAGCCCACATTGCACAGACTGCTCTCTTCTTCTAGTTACATTAACAAAAAATGTGTAGCACACCAACTTCCACAGAACAAGCAATACAAACATGGAGAGGACTCATATGGCCAAAAGAAAAGCTATGGAGACACCAAAGGTCCAACAAGCAGAGACACACATATGAACTCATCACAATGCGCTAGCTCCTTCTATAAACAAGTGCAGGAGAAGGAAGAAGTCAGTATGATGGGAGCAGCTGGCTTCGTTAGTTATCTTGGCTGCCAGAGCTCTTCCATTGCTGCTACTCCCAGCACTCAGATTGAGGCACATCCAGTGCAGTGCATACTCTCCCATCACTCAGCCTGGGGATAAAGGAGAGAGGCTAGGACTCAGAGGAGGGTCAGGAGGAAGAAGATGAAGAATTGTTTGTGCACCAACTAATGCAGGACCTGGCTATCCATGCCCATTAATAAAGCAGAGTTGCTTTACCTTAACAGGTGTTCTCAGAGGACAGCATGATGTTAGTCCTTACACATGTGTGACATCATCAGCTGGAGCCCTAGTCTGGAACTTTGATCTCAAAGATTCTAAAACTTTCAAACATGCCCTACTGAGCATATACAGCTGTAGTCATTATCCTGCCCCCTAGGCAGAGTCCATCAGTCCATGATGTAGCTAATACTTGGAGAAACCAACACCCAGGATACATGGAGAAAAACTCCCAGGGAAGATGGGTAGGTTTCATGAGGACTAACATCCTGCTGTCCTCTGAGAACACCTGTTACAGGGAAGCAACTCTGCTTTCTCAGAGGACAAGCAGGATGGTAGCCTTCACAATGGGTGATTCCAAGCTATAGGCTGTCCGATCAGGACAAAGCAGGAAACCGCACATTGCTGAAAGCACCATCTCTCTCCCTTTTGCCTGTGAGGCAGCCAATCCACAAAGGGGTCTAGGTGGAAAAAGAGTTGGGTTCTACCAAGAGAAAACCATAGAAATGACTGAGACACAAAACCCCCATGCGTAACAGGGGAGCCTAAGGCAGAGGAGTGTTGTGAATGCCAGCAAGAAACATACTCCCATCACAGAAAACGTTACAAGCAAGGTTTCGGATCAGGAAACCCTGTCAACGACAGTAGGTCTAGAACCTCCTTGATATAGGAAAAAGTTTAGAGATATAAACAAGAGAAGGACTCATGGACAAAGACCGCATAGTTTCCTTTGTTGTTACAAGACAATTGAAAAACCAACTGAGGCCTGAGAGCTCCCCAGAAAGAAACTGTGGTCCACTGCCATCCGAATGTCAGAATGCATCTGCAGAAGTATGCCCATGTTTGGCTGATATGCACAATGGGCAGAAAAACCCAATCAATGCTTGGAAGAATAAATCAGCAACAAAGGTAGGGTCTGTGACAGACCCTACGTGCCAAAGCACCAGACATAGCTGACCATGCAGGACAGCATCAAGAGTTCCAGGGGATGAAAGGCAATCCCTGAATGGGATTGCTAGTCCAAACCCCCAAGCAAGGAGATACATTAGGCCTGAAGCTTACCCACACTGCACCCTGTCAAGGGCAGGGCTATCCATCCTGTCTACAGGATAGTTTAAGTGAGCAGGAAGACCCTTTGGACAACCTAGTGAGGTGAGAAAAGCTAAAGGTAGTACTGGCCAGAACTTGGCAAAAATATAGGGAAAAGTGGTGTAATTTTCCCTGCAGGTATACCACGAATGCCCTAGCTTTTCCTCCCCTCACCTTGACATTCCAACTGGAAGTCGGAAGAAGCGAAGAACACAAGAAGACAGACTGCTGGACTGCAGGGGTAAGAACAAGCCACTAGGTTGTATACCTCAACCCCAAGCAAATAACTCACTGCTGATTCCAGTAGGGAGTTACCCACTGAGATAGAGCCCTCAGCCTGCTTGGAACAGCTGAAACGGAGAACGAATCTCCCGAGAAAGAAATCCAGAAATGCTCTTCTGAGAGACAGGAAGCCACAAATGTAGGCCCTTGTCGAACAGGATTTCTTCACCGGTCTGGAAACCCTAAGGGTACAGGGGCAATGTGATCTCGGAACAGGATTGCCATGAACCTGGCTTAGGTATTAATATCTCAGCCATAATTACATATTCTTCCCCCAAGGAAGCGCATTCCAGTAAATGGATCAATCACTGCATGAACCAGAACTCCCTGTCCGCAGAGAGGGTTATCCCTAAAATGGGGAAGTATAGCTTGCAAGCCACTGCAACCAACGAGCAGCACCTCTTTTGTGGGGTTCCTCATCCCCCAACTACATCAGCCATGGATAAGGCAATAGGTTAAAAGGTATACTTGCCAATTAGATGGATTAAAACCCTCCTCACTAAGGTAGGCTATCTGAGACAAAAATGATTGGCAATAGTGGTCCTCATCAAAAGTTACCTATTGAGCTCAGCAGGTATCATAGGTGACTCCTTGATGGGAGAAACCCCTAATCTTCACCGGGAGGCTACTATGGAATGGCTCCCTTGTGAAACAGACCTGCTGTGCCTTAGGATAACCTAAGGAGAGCACTACCGCTTGACTGGCTCATGGAGCCCACCAGGAACAGAGTGTGACCACCGGTTAGAAGCAGTGACATCCTTTCTCTGAGAATGAGGGATACCCCTTGTAGGGGTGGACAACCAGGCGTCCAGAGGTGAACCCATAAAGATTGTCCTGAAACCCAATCGAATCTCAACTTCCTGAAGGGACAGTAAAGCAACAGGCATCGGGGCTTCCCAATCCTGAAAAACCTTTCAACTCTCCAGTTGAGAGTCGAGTTACAATCACCGATTGCTGAGGTTCAGAAGCGACCGATCTGCCACTGGCAGCTATCCTCAGCTACGGTAGGCCACTACAGTAATCAGTGGAGAGACCCCAGTAAAAAATGGTCCAATGACTGCCGCTGCTGTTTCCTAGTCCTGACCTACAAGGAGAGGCACAGATTAAAAGAATTGAGGCTCCAGTTTGGTGATAACCTGCAAAGGACAGAGCTCCAGGGGCTTCCCCACAAAGGGGATTTGTGACCCAGGAAGGGGGGGGGGTGGAGAAAGACCTATTCCTCTTCTGAGGAAGGAAAAGACTCCAGACACTACCCTCCTGGTGTCTACTCCCCTAAGGGTTCAACCAGGAACGCAGTCCTAGGTTAGACCTGTAGTTGCAGCGCACAACCTGTTGTGCTCGCCATAATGGAAACACACCCACACATCAGAGGGCAAGTGGAAGAATAGAGCCATCCACTGTAAAAGCACATTAGTACTCATACGAGTGGTATCCCATCCTACAGATGGCGGCCTGCCTACAAACTCATTGCCGTGCTTGTAGGTAGACTCCCATGGCACAGCCAAGGACTGAGCACCACGTGTTAAGAGTCATTGACTGCACGCTGCCAAAAAGCAATCACAGAGTGAGTGTGTGATGTTGCCTTCCTCTCCAGTGCTCCTCAGCACTTTGTAATGTAGAACTGATGAGGCGGCTGATACCTTCATGTGACAAATGGCAGAACCTTGGCATGGCTGATTACTGCACAGACAGGGAGAATGCTGCCTGCCATTGCTTGAGGCACTCTGAGGAGATGCCTTGCAGTACCAGACCATGCATAGACAGCAGAGGGTGACCACACACGTACCTTGATGGGATCAATGGCCCTGAGGGCATTGATGGTGGCTCCCATGGCATCGAGGATGACCATGGCACTCAATGGCAGTACTGGTCCCCAACACTAGAGGTCAGTGCTGCTACTCCGCCACATTGAGGCACAAGGTGCTCGATGACTCCGGTGCATCAAGACAATACCTACAGCACAGAAGGCCCTTGTGGGCACCTCGAGGGCACTCCAGCATCTCGACAGCGTCCAGGGTGACCATGGCACTTAACGGCAGTATGACTTTGTCCTGACACTGACACGTCAGATCAATGGTGCGCTGGTCACAGATGTGCACGGGCAACCATTACTGGGCATGGCACTGAAGGTGCAGCAGCAAGCTGCTTGCTCAGGCTCCTGCTCACCCTCTCTCTCAAGGAGACTGCAGTGCCCTCACAGGCAAGGAGGGGAAGCTACATCATCCAGGGCTCCTGCCTGTAGAGCAGCGGTTCTCAACCTATGGGTCGCGACCCCGGCGGGGGTCGAACGCCCAAAACGCAGGGGTCGCGCGCTCCCGGTCTCTCCCGCTGCCGTTGCCGCCGGGCTGTCAGCACGTTCAAGCCCAGCGGGAACGGCAGCGGCGCTAGAAGAAGCTCTGCACCCGCGGCTGGGCCTTTTCTTCTTCCTGCGCCTGCCCCCCTCCCCCTCCCGTGACCTGGAACAGGAAGTGAATCGTGGTGCGCGGGAAGGAGAGAGAGAGCCGCGCGAAAAAGTAGCAGCGGCGGCTGCAGCATCGGCCCCCGAGCAGTTGAAGCAGCCGGTAATGGAGAAAGGAGAGAGCAGCACGAGCCTCCCGCGGCCGATGGGATTCTTCTTTCTTGGCCAGCGAGGCTGCTGCAGCTCCCATTTGTGCTCGGGGGAGAAGAGGAAGTGAGTGAGAGAAAGAGAGAGAAGCAGCCAGCCAGCCTGTGTGTGATTGACTGGTCAGAGAGCTGATGTGTGTGTGTGTATGTGAGAGACAATGAAAGTGATTGCTCAGGGAGATGACTGATGTGTATGTGAGAGTGTGAGACATTAGTCAGGGAGGTGACTGATGTGTGTGTGAGAGTGTGAGACATTAGTCAGGGAGGTGACTGATGTGTGTGTGTGAGAGAGAGAAAAAGCATGGAAGGGAGAAGTCTGGGTATGTGAGAAAGCATGGGCGTAAGAAGCCTGGTGTTGTGGGGGTGAAAGAAAGCATGGGAGTGAGAAACCAGGGTGAGTGTGCATGCATGAGAGAGAGAGACTGCTTGGTAAGGTGATGGTGTGTGTGAGAGAAAAAGACTGGTATGTGTGTGTGAATGTGAGAGAATGTGATTCAGGGATTGAGAAGCCTGTGCACGTGGAGAGTGAGCATGGAAATGAGAGAGACTGGTGTGTGTGTAACAGAGAGAAAGTGATTATGGGAATGAGAAGCCTGTGCATGTGGAGAGAACAAGCATGGGAGTGAGAGACTGGTGAGTGAGTGAGTGTGTGTGTGTGAGAGAGAGAGAGAGACAGAGAAAGTGATTATGAGAGTGAGAAGCCCATATATGTAAGTAGAACACGGGAGTGGGAAGCCTGTGTGTGTGTATGGCATGAGAGAAACTGTTCAGGAAGGTGACTGGTGTGTGTGTGTGTGTGAGAAAGTGATTATGAGAGTGAGAAGCCCGTATATGTAAGTAGAACACGGGAGTGGGAAGCCTGTGTGTGTGTGTGTGTGTGTATGGCATGAGAGAAACTGTTCAGGAAGGTGACTGGTGTGTGTGTGTGCCAAAGACTGTTTGGGAGATGATTGGTGTGTGAGAGACAGAAACTGGTCATGGGGGCATGACTGGTATGGTGTGTGTGTGTGAGAGACATGGGCACTAAGGAAGAGGACCATAAGTATAGAGCTTAGCTTCTACTGCTGCTTCTGGTGAGTGCCACGGCCTGCAGGGAAGGGGAGTAGGAGAGCTGCTGGAGGGGGTAAGTAAAGGTGGCTTTTTAAGTTTATTTTTCTTGACTGCCATTTTAATTGTGTGATGTCTGCTTTTTTGAAATATTTTATTGGTGTTTGGAGAATGTTTAATAGTTTTTATGCGTTTTTAATTGTTGGATGTTCATAGCTGTTTTGAAACATTTATTCTGCTTATTAGTATAGTATAGTTTTACAATTATTTCTGTGTGGGGATCTATAGCTGCTTGCTAGTTCTGTTTTCCTAATAAGAGGTGTATTGGTTTTTAGGACCTGATTTAATATTTGTAGTGTTGCCTTTTCATAGATAGGGTTGCTCCTGTTTGAGTGTATTCCATAATACAGGTGTAACTGTGTGCGGATTAGTTTATGTGCATTACTACAGATCCTGGGAGTATGTTAGGTCGGTTCTGTGTCTGTTACCGAGATGAGATATTTTGCTAGCATGTAAGCGTTTGTATCGGTCTTATTTGTTGTGTTTTCTCAGAGGACATGCATTGGTGGTAAACTGCTGTCTTTTCATAAGTAGGGCTATTGAGCCTGGAAATAGAAGGAGTTTGAGTTGCTGTTACTGAGATGTCACTAGAACCAGAATATCTTTTTTGTAGGGTGAGTTGTATGGGGAATGTCATAATTCTGCTTTACATCCATTATTGTGGGTCAGGGGGGTTCCTGTGGATACAAACTGTACTTTTACATCTAGCCCCGTGACGATCATGGGTCAGTGTGCCATGCATGTGAGAACCTATGGTGAGTTGAGTTACATTCACATTATAAATGTCATAATTAAATGATAAGTGTGCACTAAAATCCAACCCCATCCATAACCCCACCCCCATATGACCAAAGCCCCGCCCTCACCCCACCCTCACGGGGCGAGGGGTCACCGCAACATGAGGAACTGTATTGCAGGGTCACGGCATTAGAAAGGTTGAGAACCACTGCTGTAGAGACTAGTTCCATTCAATTTGAGGATGAGCTCGCCCCCCTCCCACACACACACAAGAATGGTGTGATCCTCGATCTCTTCACTGTCTGAACCTCTATCGATGACGATCGATTGGTGAAACAACATAGAACTCCTGCCCGGGTAGAATTCAGGCGAGTCCCCAGGCTCAGCAGCTTACATGGATCACCCAAGGACTGCATTCAGTCAGTCCTGCCAGCACCTGAGAAAATGTTCAAAAACAGAAAATGAATACCAAACTGCAGGTGTAGTATTTATTTAATAAGGGATAGTAATAGACTCTGCCAGATTGCACAGCGACTAAGACCCACCACACGGCTGACAGACAGTGGAAAGAAGGGGAAAAAGAAAAAGAAAATAAAACCACCATAAAGGAAAGAAAGAAAAAACAGCTGCAGCTCTAGGGAAAAAAATAACTTACAAAAACTGTGAGGAGACAGCAAACCTGAATACAGTGACTCACACAGCTCCCGCACCCACTTGGCTCCATGGAAAAAATGAGACTGAGGGACTCTACCCAAGGGGCAGGGTGTTGACTACAGCTGCACATGCTCAGTAGGGCAAGTTTGAAAGTTCTAGAATTTTTGAGATCAAAGTTCCGGACCGGGGCTTCATCCTATGTCACCCATGTGTGAGGACTATCATCCTGCTTGTCCTCTGAGAACTGCATACCTCATGACTCATGCTACAGCTAACAAGAGGAGGCATGCATGACAACTTATGTTCTCAGAAAGGAGCGCCTACATGTTAAAGAGCCACCACTGGTGACTCTGGTTACTGCTGAGAGCAGAGGCCAGGTTCTGGTCTGTTTCTGAACATTAGAAAGTGATGACTTTTCCATGGCACAACTGATGAGGTCTGATGGCATACTGGTTGCAAAACACAGGCTTTATAGCTGCATGATCAGCAAGATCTCTAACCTGATAGGTCTGTGACGGACATCTTCCAGCAGCAGAGCAATGAAGACCAAATTATTATGTGATGGACTGTATACCCCACACAGAGGAAGGGCAAACAGGCAGCAAGAGAAAGTACAAGAGCAACTTAGCTAGCCATGTGGCAGCTGTTCTGACAGCCCCAGGGAGAACAATTCATGTCAGAATACTTACTGCAGGAGCAAGAATAGTCCATGCAGGCAGAATTCTATTGAGTGGGAGGGCTAGAACTCTGAATCCCAGATTTGCCAAGTGTCTTAAAAGAGAATGTGACTTTAGGAGAAAGGCAAGAAGCCTGAAAAAGCTTAAGTTTAGCTTTCCTTTTCCTCCCCCAAAGTGATGCTGCTCAAACTCAGAAAAAAAAAAAAAAAAAGGTACATGGATAGACAGACAATAGTGTTCCCCATAGCTGTAGCAGAAAATGAAGCCTCAAAGCTTGAAAAGGCAGTCAGTGTTTGTAAGCTAAGCTAATAGATCTCTTATTATCATGTTGGGGGTAAGACAAGAAGGAAAAAAAATGATTGTTGAGGAGATGTAAGTGTCAAAAGCACCCCTTTGTATTTGTCATCCTGCCAGTTCCCCCAGGCTGCAATCCAAGTAAAGATAACCAATCCAAGCTTTGTAGAACTCAGGCTAGAAGGATGCTGTAGCCAATAGGTTACGTTAGGTCACTCTCTTAAAAAGGACAGTATCACAGAGGTGACCTCTAACAGAGACCCAATTCCAAGGACTCTAGACAAGCAACTGTTAGAGATTTGTAGCATAACAGAGTTAGTTTAGATAAGAGAATGCTTTCTAAAGGAAAAAAAAAAAAAAAGCTAGGGGTTTTTTTTCTTTGCAAGAGCAGTAAAAAAAAACAGTACTGCTTTTATTAACAAAGTAAAATGGAGCTGCAAGCAGTTAGAAACTCAACTCAAAGGAATAGGAAGCAAAAGTGTACACATACAAGGCCAATGCAATATCATGCACGCAAAGAAAAACGTGCGTCCAACCTGGATGCACATTTTTTTTTTTTGTTAAGCACGCACATCCCCTCCCTTGGGCGCTCGATGTAATACTCAAAATGAGCTGGGCGGCACTAAAATGGATGTGCAATGGATAAATTGCACATCCCTAGAGTATCAATGGCAAGGAGTGCCCAGAAGTGGCTATGCGCAGGTTAGGAAAACAGACACTCAATTTTCGTAAATTGAGCTTCCCTCTCCCTAACCTGACCGGTCAAGATTTTTTTTTTCTGCATGTTACAGCTTTCTGTGGTTCCTTCTGCTTAGTATCAAAATTATATTAAGTAGGAAGAACCACAAAAAAAAAAAAAGCTTTTTTTTTTTGCTTTTCTGAGCATGGCTTGGGGTGCCTTAAAACTTAACACCAGCTCTGGGCTGGCTTTAATTTTTGAGGGTTAAAATGGGCGCGTCAGGCGCACATTTTTTTTTTTAATTTTTAATTTTATTTATTTATTATCGGGGGTACTAGCTAATAGCCTCATCAACATGGCATTTGCATGTGATGCACGCTATTAGCGACGCGCCGGTATGGATGCGCATTTTGGACACACTAATCCTGATATTGCACTGGGTGTATGTCAAGCACATCCAACCGCGCATTTAGTGGTGCACTGAGCTCATCACCCGATATTGCATCTGCCCCACACAGCAGTATAAAATTCCTAGTAGCTTAAAATAGTTCAATACTAGCTAACTCACTACGATGCAGCAAAGTGACATGAAATATGTTTCCAACAACAAGAGATGATTGAGACTACACTGGGTAGACCACGGCAGCCCACCCTCCTACCCCAGAGTAACTTGTGATAGCAAAGCTCATAAGAGACAAGATAAGGGTTGATACTAGGAGATATCTAAGGATATCTTCTCCCTCATGAAAGGGAGAAGATATTTGTGGGCTAGGAACTCCCCACTTCTTCCTTGAACAAACAGTTAGTACTTTTAGGCCATTATAAACAGAATCCCACTATGAGAAGTAAGGCTCAGTCACATGACTCATGGACACGCCTGTACTGAGTCTGCCTACTAGTCAGAGAAAAAAAAAAAAAAAAGAAGGTACATGCCTTATTCTAAAACAGTATAAATAAAAAAGTATTACAACAAAGAACTCCTAAACATAAAATGGAAAAAGGAAGCAATAAGGAAACAAGCAAGCACATTAATACTTTTAATAATCTAGCTAGTATTGCTGATTTAGGTAAGCAGCAACACAGGAGGGGTGTTTGTACTTCGACTTCAAGATGCCAAAACTGAAAAGAAAGGTTAAACATTTCCTTATGTTTGCCAAAATGTGCATGTATTATGCAAGAAAAACATATTTATACTGATTAACTTATCTCTAATCCATAAATTATAATTTAATTCTAACAAGCTATTTAGTGTTCCAATAACAGGCTCTCAATTCTATTATGTTGCAATTGAGTTAGTCCTGTAATTATTATTATTTTAGTCAAAGGATATTACAAAGCATATAAATATGAAGCATTCCGAATGAAAGAAATCAGAGTGCCACAACCAGTCCTTGAGTGGTAAGTCCGCAACTGCCAGCTGGCAGGATCTTTGCACTGAATGCAGGACTTTTACCCAGAATGCCCAGCTCCCTGGGGCAGCCCCACCACTCCTCTCCCTTCAAACTGGACACCTAAAGGAGGAGGTGAGGCTGCCCCAGGGACCATGAACATGCACTGGCACACACAGTCCCATGTTCAGTACAAAGCTCCTCCTTGATCTGTTCAGCAGAGCACCGCACACCACTGCCAGAGAATGGGGCAGGAAGAAGTGATGTCGAGGTCAGCTGAGAGTGAAAGTTCAAAGCATCAGGTTGGGCTACAACAGCCAATCAGATGAGGAAGAACAAGGCCCATCTTATAAGATATCTGCTAGACCAGTGGTTCTCTGTCCTGGGGACCCCCCAGCCAGTCAGGTTTTTAGGATATCCACAATGAATATGCATGAGAGAAAATGTGCATGTGCTGGCTGGGGGGGTGAGGGGTCCCCAGGACTGGGTTGGGAACCACTGTGCTAGACCACACATAGGTAACAGAAAAGTTAACAAAACTAAGAAATACTTTGTTTTCCTTTCACCTTTTGTAAAGCAATGCTACCTAGATCACAAGAGCTAAAACGGACAAGCTCCTCTGCTTAGAAGCCTCAAAATGTTTCCAAGCACTTAGTACTCTTAAGCTTTGGCCTTCCAGGGCTATCATAAGAACTGATTTTCAGGATAACCAATGTAAACGGACCATAAATGAAAGCAATGGGATACAAATCCATCTCATGAGCATTCATTACAGATCTTGTGAAAAACCAATCTGTCGCAGCCTTTGAGGTCTGACGTGTGAGCTTAGTATTTGGCAATGTCTGAACTCATAATGGGAGTGAACTAGAATTTGTTTCTATAACTAAATAATTCAGGGAAAGCAATGGATTAAATTGATTTGAAAATTAAGAACACATCTTTGATGACCTACAATTTAATTTCATTTACTGAATTTAATATACCGCATACAGAAAAAACCAAACTGTTTACAAATAAAAATCACACGCAAATGCTAAGCACAAACAATAATAAATAATTTTAAAAAACACAATTAAGACAATCATAATACTATCAAAACACAGTGAACCTGTTACTGCTGAACACCAAACAAAAAGTGGGAAGGCTAAATACAATGATCTTCTGCTGAATTCTAAGTACATAAAATAAATTACCTTCCAAGTGATCTAGCAGTTAAAGGCCTGATTAAAAAGCCAGGCCTTTCAGCTTTCTATATTTAAGCTAACTTTATTCAATGTGAATGTCTAATGGGAGTGAGTTTGTTAGCAGAGGTGCTTGATAACTAAAAGAGGTACATGGTGTCACCTCTAATCTTCATCAACAATTCATGTTGTGAAGAATGCAATATCATCATCAGCTGATAGAGCATCAACAGAGCTGAAAGATATGGAGGTTGACTCTACAAATTGATTGAAATGCTAAACATAGCATTTTCAATTTGACTCTACATAACACCAGCCGCCAATGATGCCTCTGTGTGGTATCGGTGCAGCATCCATAGATCAGATTGCCATTTTTGCAGTATACTGCTGCCAAACATTTCAACTGAGCAAGGAAGGGGTAAACCCCAATATAAGATGTTCTAATAAGGAAGGCAGGCAAAATTCCAGTGGTGAAATGGGTCACCAGATTTTAGTTTCAGAAACAGATTACCACATTCTGCACTTACAGCAAACCCCTTTTGATAAAACCAGTAAATTAGTATTTATAAAAAATCTTCAAACAGCAGCAACAACAACAAAAGAAAGACATAAAAAGAGATGTGTTCTTATTTTGGACAAATCAATGCTGAAATTCTCTGTATCTGGTATATGAACATTCACCACTGTTATGATACTGGCAACCTGCCCTCCGCATTCTGTTCAGAGGCTTCAAAAGTCAAGGAAACATATTGTGTGATATTTCCTTTTTATATAACCTACTTCCCCCAGCTTGCGAGTGCATCCAGTTAATTTCTTTTCAGGAAGTTTAAAGCAGCGCTGCAACCTAGTGAAACTAAAATGCAGCCAAGTTACATTCTCCCATGGGTGTGTAAGTACTAAACTATAGTGCTATACCTTCCTCTGCAGGAAACAAGCTGATCATTTTTCCAGATTCCCGAGTCTCATCTGTTATTTTGCCTCCTGTTGGGCCCTATCGCCTAACAGCTCTGTACAGGCAGGGTTAAAGTTCAACAGGGGAGGGAAGCAAGGAACTAAAGGAAAAGTGTAGAGGCATCCAATAATTTAAAAAAAAAAAAAAAAAGGATTCCACTCAGTTATTCTAAGTGCATCTTGCGTTATATGCCCACGCAGAGCATTTAAACATGGCCAGCATTCTGGTGTGTTAGGCTGCCATTCTGTTTTCAGAGCATCTCTCTCTCCTGAATTTCCATTCACTGTTTTATCGCTATCAATAATTCTGGCTCTGCGAAGTCATTTGTGTTGCACTAGAAAAGGGCCCAGTTTCAGTTTTCAGTGTCAATGTCAGAACACACCAGACCACAGGTTTAAAAAAAAACTCAGCAATTAGCCAGCATCATCCAGTACTGCCATCTGTGCTAGTTGTTATTTCCAAGGTTAGAAAATGATCTTAATTTAATTGTTGGCTCAATTTTTTTCACGTTCTATAAATCCTTCATACTATATTATATACATACATATATAATATACACACACACACATATACACACACAAAAATATATTTTGAAGATTAAAATGTTTGAAAAATGATTTCCAAGTAAACAGTACCATGTTATAGTGATGCTCAGGTACGAGGTAAACTATTATTTTGTGCACTTCATTCCTCCAAAAATAATTGTATTCTTTGGATTTCTCTCCCACCTCAAGCTGTAGTGCTCTAGACAAGTTACAACCTCAACATAATTTCTAATTCTGCCTATCAAGACCAAAGACCCAACACTGAACATATTCACAAATGAATCAATTCACTAGACAAGTAACGACAATATACAAATAAACAATCACATGTAACAAAAAGGTGCATCACTTAATTGTCACAAGAACTGCATACAGCTCTGCCAAATTCACTTCCAAATTGCATTAGCTGTATTTTATTTTACTTATATCCCATCTTCAGGACACTTCAAAGCTTTCTGCATTCTGATACTGTAGATATTTCCCTCTCTCCAGAGGGCTTATAATCTAAGGGCCTCATCCCCGGGGATTCAGCCAGCCATGGTAAATGAGCTGGTGGCTTGGGGAATCCTAAAGTATTTTCCCCACAGGAAACCCACTGTGGCAGCAAAGGTTTCCCCTAACCATGCGCAATGGTGGCCCCAGGACTGTGTTGCCGCCATTACTTAAAGGGGCTGCTCAGCTTGAATAAGCATTCTCACCAACCCCCACCCAAAGTAGAAAAATCTTGGGGTCTGCATAGATCAGCCCACAGTTGCAAAGCTTTTATTGGACATGAGAAGGCTCACTCCCATCCCAATCCTGCCTATTGACTGAATAAACCAGAATACCAGCACCCCTCACAAAAAAAAAAGAGACCGACCGGGTGGTTGGGTAGACCCTCCCCCTCCCTCCTACCGATCCCGCCCTTAAAAAAAAAAAGATCCCTGGTGTTCTAGTGGACCCCCTGACCCCTAAGCCCAATTGGAGGCCATTTTCCAAATGTGAATGAGGCCTTAAATTTCTACCTGAGACAATGGAGGGTGAAGTCACTTGCCTAAGGGCACATATACTAGCTCTGTTTATTTTAGGAAACAGATAACTGTTCACTAGCTATTTAGCTGTGGTAACCAAACATTTCATTTAGCACTTCAAGCTAAACTAACCAGAAAAATATATTGTGTAGAAATAGCCACTAACAGAATTCAACTAAAATATCTTTTAAAAGAAATAGTTACAGCCGGTCCTACGAGAGGGTAGTTCATGAAAGTCAAACAACATGACAGGATCCAACAAGAAGCCAAAGAGTTCTTTTCAGGGGAGAAAGCATTCCCATTTAAGAGTTGCTTTTCCTGAAGGTATATAGCAGTAGACCCTAATAGATGGGGGCTGCAGGCCTCATCCAGCTTTCTGAAGTTGGATTTGTGGCTCATCAGCAGAGAAAAGCAGTGAGTGGTGCCATCTGTCCCTTCAGGGCTGAAACAGGAGGAATGCGGTAGTCAGTAACAGCTCTGTGGTGAGATGCCCAAGAGGCCACCAGCAGAAGCAAAAGCTGCTACCAAAATATGTGGGGGGTGGTAGGACCGAGAGAAAGAAGCCTGATAAAAGAGAGAGCTAGCCGTGACCTTATGTCATTAAAAAGTGCTCATTAAGAAAAATAGCTGGAGCCAATTAGAATGTGACATATACAGTACCTGCAACTCAAAGTGAAAGCATTCCCTAATCATTGGCCAGCTGCACTGAAATGCTATCCTAAACCAAGATCTGAGATCCACGCCCGGCATAACACAGGTGTTTCATACGTGTAGCATATGTTGCAGCATCCACAAATCCCATCAAGGCATCAAACCACACTGGAAATGCTGTACATACTTCTGAAGAAAGTGAATTTCATGGTCTGGGGATTCCAAGATCGCATCGCCACTGAAACAGGACATGAACTTTTGTTATGTTTGACTACACCAAATACCTAATTCTGTTCATGGATTTACTTCAACCGCCTTTTTAGGTGCAATCTACATTTTACTATTCCTTCATGAAGCTCACCCCATTAAAAAATGGCAACTTTTAGTTATGGGGAACAAAGCATAAATAAATACAGAACATAACCGTTTTTGTCCTTCTGTCAAATACTGAGTCATGCCTTAGTCTTCAAGCTCCTCAGATTCATGATCTGTTGTCTCTAAAAGGACATTTTATCACCCTGGGCCCTTCTCCATATTTTTCTAAGCAGTTGCTCATTTCTTTAGAGACTTTCCAGTATGTCCAGACTCTATCAGAAAATGTAGCCATGCTGCTAAAAGAATAAATACATTTCTGTTCAAAGAATTGAAAATTTCCATCCACGCATATACAAAATATAAGAAAAACAATACAAACCAAGATGAAAGATGTATCAGCAGGGTGACTTGGAGACAACCACACATAAGTAATAACTTCATTTAAAACAATACATCCACTTGCAATTTATGTTAGGTATAACCTGAAGCAGATGGAAAATAATCCAACCACCATACAATCACAAAAAAAAAATATACTCTATCTAAAGAAACCCCTTCCTCACAAAAACTCCCAACTCCAAGTACCAAAGAGCTCAAAGGAAGATTTAGAGGAAAAGAAAAACAGATGAAGCCTAAATCAGCAGCCAGCCCTGAAATGGAGTTTAAAATTTGGCTCAATCATACTACGACTGGGATGGCTATCACCCCTTTACAAAACTGAAAGAGGTTGTCCAGATGATATTTAAAATAGCTGGCTTGCACCTCATCACGCAAGTATGCTTTTCCCCAGTGCCACAATATTTTCCACTTTCTGCATACAATCATACCAAGACAGTGTGAGGAGGAAGGGCAGGCAAATCTTCAGCCAAACTCTTATATAAATGTGAAATCAAATCCTTTTCACCCATTTGATCCATAGAAACATGTTCAGTTTCAAAGTACTCTCAGGTCAAAAGTTTTAGGTTAACAGAGCACAAGGAAATAGGCTTCATCTGAAAAAAGTTGGGGGAAAAAAAAAAAAGGGTAGGCTACTTGCACATCAAGCTGCCAAATTCTTCCACTAAGACAACAGTGCCATCTGTTAAAAAATGAGAGAATCTGACAGCACACAAGTCATCCTCCTGGGACTATTGGAGGGTCCCCTTCTCATATCTCTTACAAACTCTAAAGCTATTGATGGAGTATGGAGAGTGGAGACAGCATTTGAAATATCTCGCCCCAGATTTTGAGGACAACAGGAATAAGAGGATGTCATGCAGGTACCCTTTCTTTATCCTAGGTTAATGAATACATACACTAATGATGGCTTAGGATGGACCATCACTCTCTCCAACCTAGTCCAATGGGCATAGGCAGAGAACAAAAAAACACAAGCAAACAGCTGTAAGACGGCAGTACCAATAATACAATTCAAAATTTGGAAAATCTACCCTTCCTCTTTCTTTGAGGGATGATATTGTACTGAAACTTATTCAAAATAAAATCTTTGATAACCTTTTTCAAAAGACCAAACACATGTAATATGTGCTTTCATGCTACAAAACATTAAGGAATTACTTAAGTTTTGATATTTTAACATAAGCATTTGTGATTTTTATGAAGACCATGACCACTGCTCTTCAAATATATGAATACAGAAAAATTCTCTGGCTGCACTCTTTTCTCTCAGTTTCAGCTTAGTTAGAACCTGTTATGTATGATGTCATAAGCCCTCATTCACTCTGAGATAAAATTTAAAAAGCAGATAAAAATCAAATCATACTTGATGTGTCTGTACGTCAGGAGACCATGCAGTCTCTGCTTTTTTTGCCAATGACCACAAGGTCTCTGAAGTCCAATACGCACAGTTTGTAAAGACCACATGCTAGTGCGCGCTATTGAAAGCTACAGCCTGACAGAGGCAGAGGGCCTGCAGAGCTGCTAAGAGAGGACATTTGCAGACTAACAAGTACAAGAGGGAATGGACAATAGCGCTGGATTGAGTCAACTCATTCTCTACTGAAGTCTCAACAGGTATCAGCTAGTAAATTAATCTGCATGTAGCCATGGGTTTATCTTATTTTCATTCCTTCTCTTCATCTAGCACAGTCACTGCAATGACAGCCTGGGGCTGAAAAGTACAAACATTGCCCCAGAACACGATACAAGTGCATTCTTGAGATAGCCAGGGAATGTCTCAGGAGCTGTGGACAGTGCATCTGCAGTTTCCCCAAGGCCCTAACTAGCTGGAGAAATAGATGCCACATCTGAGAATTGAATCTCGATCTCCCACAGAAGAGTAATGCCACATTGAGCTAACAAAAATTCATCTTGGGTTTTGGATATCAGAGGTTTGGTTGTTTTGGGTTTTTTTAATTGAAGAACACTCACTCATGTCATCCTTTAACTATTGCAAAATCCTACAATGGATGGAAGAATTCAGACAAATGAATAGTAGTACTGCATTATCACAGCATAAGATAGCAAAATCCCACCCTATTTATTAAATTATAACCCTACCAGTACCCCAAAAATATACTAACAGTGTTTCAGCTGTGGGACTAGATTGCATATCTTGTTCTCTTAATATGCCACCTTGCATTGCATAAAAAAGTTGTATGCTTTCTAAAACCAGACCAAAATGAGTCACTATCGGGGCCGATTCAGTAAAGTCCGCGGGAGAACGCCCGCTCTTCCGGCACGCGCAGAGGCCACTCGCCTATGTGCGCGATTCAGTATTTAAATTAGGCCCAGCGGTAGAAAGGGGCAAAAGGAGGCACTAGGGACACTAGTGCGTCCCTAGCGCCTCCTTTTGGCCCGGAGCGGCGGCTGTCAGCAGGTTTGACAGCCGACGCTCAATTTTGCCGCTGTCAGTTCTCGAGCCCGCTGACAGCCATGGGCTCGGAAACCAGACGCCAGCAAAATTGAGCGTCCGGTTTTCGACCCGACAACCACAGGCAGACTTCAAATATTTATTTATTTATTTGCTTTTTACATCCTTCGGGACCTCCGACTTAATATCGCCATGATATTAAGTAAGAGGGTGCACAGAAAAGCAGTTTTTACTGCTTTTCTGTGCACTTTCCCGGTGCCCGAAGAAATTAGCGCCTACCTTTGGGTAGGCTCTAATTTCTGAAAGCAAAATGTGCAGCTTGGCTGCACATTTTGTTTTCTGAATCACGCAGGAATACCTAATAGGGCCCTCAACATGCATTTGCATGTTGAGGGCCCTATTAGGTTTGGCGGGTTGGACGCGCGTTTTCGGCCCCTTACTGAATAAGGGGTAAGGGAAAACGTGCGTCCAATGGCGGGTTAACAGTGCGCTCCAGAGCACACTGTACTGTATCGGCCCATATGGAAGTTACTACTGCAATAAACTCCTCATGAAAGGCAATGTTAGATACCAACTCAGACGAACTTCTGAATAAATGCAATTGGAGTATCTTCCAATGCCTTAGACTTATTCTCCAGGCTAACACCGATGCAGCCCTGCACCACTGTCAGTCACATAACTTCACAATTTTCCTTTCAAGATCAATACCTAATAAAGCCCAGTATGGTTTTCAGGGAACATGATATGCTATCACTGTGCATCTTGGGTTTTATAGGTTTTAATAAGAAATACTAATAGTGTAATTATGTTATACTTTTAGTTGGACTTGAACACAAAGAAAATTAATTTTGTCCATTGGCAGAAGGCAATTTCATAATTTGTTGTTTGTACTGTGAGAGTTATAATGCAAAATGACTTGCATATGTCATACATGATACATTGTGAGGCTTTATTACAGAATTCACAGGCAACACTTGCCTTCTGAGTAGCAAATATGCCTCACCAATGAAAACCAGCGATGTTCAGCAAAGTAATACGAGTTTGTGTTCCAAAGTTAAGATGTATATCTCAACTCTCTGCTTGTACGACTACATTAAGTCTTCATTCCCCAACAATATGGAAGACCGAACAAAGAACTAAATTGGTTTTAAAACAGCAGAAAACAATCCATCCTCTCTGGCTGTCAAGAACTGCTATCAGAATTCCCGAAGGAAATTAAGTAAAATAACTTGTCAGATGGAGGGGTTATGATATGCTTCGGCTTTATAAAGGAAAAGCTTATGCTTTAATGTGTCTATGAAAATGAAAATTCCCATCTTAGTTGCACAGTATCCTGCAAGGCAGTGCACCGCATGCCGATATAAAACCTTAATTGACTGTATGACACCACTAGCAACAGACAAAGTCAGGCAAAGGAATGGAGGGCAGAGTTAAGAGTCTGAGCAGTTATCAGGAGTCAGTGCAATAATTCTTACCTGAAAAGTGCTGTATGCAGCTGTTCAATGATTTCTCAGCACATATACTTGCTGTGCCTAATGATTTATGATGTTCTTTCTAGTACCAAGACTTCTATTACGGTCTTCAGTTATTGCCCACAGCTGTCTGTCTTTATTTTTTTTTTTTTAAACCAGCGATTCACAGCTGTTTCCAGGTGTGGAACCTGAAAGGCACTATAAGACACGCCTAAATATACTTCAGTTCCCAGCAAAGTAATTCACAAACTACACTGCATTTCTTGAACCATGTAAAGCAGCAATAAAAGGCGAAAACACTACTCAAACCACGAGCTGCCAGCAGAATCAACCCACAAACAGAGACCAATAAAACATGTTTCAAAATTCAATGGTTCTTAAAGAGACAGTGAATATGGTAAGCTCAAATCATATGAAGTGACATTTCTAAAGTGTTGGTGAATGTCAGCATCAAGGGAACTTCCCATTGTTCATCTGATAGTAGTGCTTTCAGTGGCAGGAGAACTGGGTGTACTTGTCAGCTGGGACAATTGTGCCTTAAACTCCCCATCAATTCACTAATCTGTCCTTTACCAATAAAATACAGAGGTAGCTATGCTGAAAGGTTTCTGTTTTGTCTATGAAAAAAAACTGTTTACTACAGGATTTCCCAAAACATGTCCTAGTGACTGCATAGCCCACTGGGTTTTTTTTTATGATATTCACAATGAGTATGCATAAAAGATGCATTTGTCTGTACTGAAGACCCAATATATGCAAACTTATTCATGCATATTCATTAAAATCTGCATTATATTTCCAGAAACCCCAATGGGCAGCCAGATGAAGCAGGACAGATTTAAGAAGCCCTTGCTCAATCTTCTTCAATTTCTTTCACACCTTTCTACTGAGGTACTCAAGGCATGATATAGTATGACTTATGATCATAAATTTCAGTAGTTTACAATAAAACTTACATAATCATACAACACATACGGTAATAGACACACCCTCCATAAATTTAATCCACAAGAAACTATCCTGGTCCACGAATGTGTTACCAGTCCTTCTCTAGCAACTATGCAATTCCCTTTGTTATTACAAACCTCTATGTTTAACAAATAATTGTTTATGAGCTGAAGGAAACTTGTTAGTACACCAGATCTATAAGCTTTTCCACTCAGGCAAATTTAAAACCCAAATAAATTTTCCAAAAATTACATATCAAATTGAGAAATAAAGAATCTTTAAGGTCTCTCTTCAATGCAATTGAACAGTCATTGCTTAAAAAAAAAAAAGCCTTCTTCAATTGACTACATAATACAGAAATATTCCAGCCTTTTGTTGTAGTATCATGATACAGGTAGGTATTTCACCATTCACCAATTCTCTCTTGCTTTTCCTGACCAGTTCTCCTCTGGAAAATAGCCTAAAAACCACAAACCCTTAATAAAACAACACTTGTCAGTCAAATTTGCGGATGACACAAAAGAATGCAGAGTAGTTAAATCTCAAGCGGATTGTGATAAATTGCAGGAGGACCTTGCGAGACTGGAAGATTGGGCTTCCAAATGGCAAATGAAATTTAACATGGACAAGTGCAAAGTGATGCATTTAGGGAAAAATAACCATTGCTGTAGTTACACAATGTTAGGTTTTATCTGAGCAGTTACCACCCAGGAAAGAGATCTAGGCATCATAGTGGATAATACATTGAAATAGTCTGCTCAGCGCGCTGTGGCAATCAAAAAAGCAAACAAAATAAAGAAATTATTAAGAAGGGAATGGCAAATAAGATGATGGATGTCATAATCCCTCTGTATCTCTCCATGGTGAGACTACATCTTGAATACTGTGTGCAATTCTGGTCGCCTCATCTCAAAAAAAGATATAGTTTAGTCCTCGGGGATTTCTGCACTACTGCAGAGCACAGAATTTGCACAGAATTGCCCCCTGCACAGAATTGCCATTTTCTGCACAGAAAATAGCAGAGGAGACCCCGGCATGCCGCAAACAAAGCGTGCGAAGACGAAGGCCCGCATGTGCTGCGGGATGCGCTCCACTCGTGGCAAAGATGAAGGCCCGGATACACCATTCATGGCGAAAATGGAAGGCCCCCATGTGCCGCAAACGAAGAGTGCTGCGCTCGCGGTGAAGATGGAAGGCCCCCATGTGCCGCGAACAGAGTGTGCTCCACTCGCGGCGAAGATAAAGGCCCCGGTGAGAATGTGAGTGTGTGAGAGAGAGAGAGAGCGAGAGAGAGAGAGAGGAGAAAAGGATGTGAGAGAGGGGAGGGGAATAGAGAGAGTATGGGAGGTAAGTGAGCGGTGAGGGGGGATGCTTGAGTGTGGGTTTCAGAGAGAGGGAGCCTATATGAGATTATGAAGGAGTGTTAATGTGTGTGAGAGATTGGGAGCTCTTGTGTATGTGAGGGTGCAAGCCTGTGTGAAGGGATTGTGTATGTGTGAGACAGCCTGTGTGAAGGGGTGCTTGAGAGAGAGACATAGGTAGCCTGTGAGAGAGAGAAAGGAAGCTTGTGTGGTTGTGTATGTAAGAGAGAGGGCCCTGTATGAGGGGGGATGTGTGTGCGAGAGAGTGAGGGAGCCTGTATGAGGGTGAGTGTATGTATACTAGAGAGAGGGAGCATGTGTGAGAGAGGGAGGGAGAGAGGGAGGGACAGAGGGAGCCTGTGTGAAGGGCAGTACTGAGAACGGGGTCAAACTCTGGGACTGGCGATAGAGTGGAAGGGGTTGAGCCTAGAGGTGGAGGGGAGAGATACTGGCAAGTATAGGAGCTGGGGCCTGAGAGGGCAAAGTGGCCAGGGGAGTAGGGAGAGTGAGTGGAAGGGACACTCTTACAGTGAATTTCTAGGGAAATTCTGCTCAAAATATTTAAAATTCTGCATCTTTAAGTAATAACATTTTTCTGTATTAATTTAAAATGTAATTACTTAAAGACTGTCATGTAAATTGTGTTATTTTGACCAATATAAAGTTTGCAGAATTTTGCAGTATTTTAAGTTTGTGTGCAGAATTTTAAACTTTTTTGTGCAGAATTCCCCCAGGAGTAATAGTTGCACTGGAGAAAGTGCAGAGAAGGGTGACCAAAATGATAAAGGGCATTGACGGCTGCCCTATGAGGAAAGGCTAAAGAAGTTAGGGCTGTTCAGTGTGGAGAAGAGACAACTGAGGGGGGGATATGATAGAGGTTTGCAAAATCATGATAGGGCTTGAAAATGTTAATGTAAATCAGTTATTTACTCTCTCAGATAATAGAAGGACTAGGGGGTATTCTATGAAGTTAGCAAATAGCTCATTTAAAACAAATTGAAGAAAATTCTCTCTCAGCACATAGCTAAGCTCTGAAATTCATTGCCAGAGGATTTGGTTATAGCAGTTAGTTTAACTGTGTTTAAAAAAGGATTGGATAAGATCCTAGAAGAAAAATCCATAAACTGCTATTAATTAATAAGCAATAGTAGCTTGAGATTTATTTGATGTTTGGCTATTTGCCAGGTACTTGTGACTTGGATTGGCCTCTGTTGGAAACAGGATACTGGGCTTGATGGACCCTTGGTCTGACCCAGTATGGCAATTCTTATGTTCTTATCATATACCATAGGAGAAACGCAGAGGAATCTTAAGTTTCCCAATACACAAGCTATATGCAGACTTTGAGGTCCATTTTCAGTCACTATCCAGATAGCAAAGTTGACAGATAAACGTATCCAGCTAACTTTGAAGGAATATTCAATTGTGCAGCCACACTATTGAATATAGCAGGCTAACTTTAGAACAGCTCTTTGCCCAATCAGACTGAGCTGGATAAATTATCCAGCTAAATCTGAATACTGGAGTTAGCTGGATAATTTAGCCAGCTAACTTAATTCCTCCCCAAAACACCTACAGAACACTCCTAAGTTACCTAGCTAAATTTTATCCAGATAATAAGATAGCCGGCTAAGTATCCAAATATTTATTTAGCTGGATAACTTCTGAGTCATCCATCTAAATGCTTCTGAATATGCACTTTTGTTTTTAATCCACACCTCTTATTTAAGAAGTCACCACATTTAGGGAAGGAATTTTTATTTAGCGATTCGATATGCATTGCTAAAATGGTTTACAACAGAGGTGAGCAAACTTTTCGAGCTGTGGCCCACCCCCCTTTCATCCATACAGTTGGTTGGACCCCGTATAGGATGGACTACATTATTACATATATGTGTGTGTAAATATTTTTATTTAAACATTTCTATTCCACCTTTTTCAATAATATTGTGCAAGGTGGATAAACACAGACACACATATATATAAGAAGAGAATGTTGAATTCCTGGCCTGGTGTCAAATTATCTTGCCAAACAATCAGCTCTTGTACCAGTTGCCAAGCCACCAGGATCCACCCTGCCAATAAGTGGCTCAAAGCCCAATTTTGTTTCTCTCCAAGTTGCTAAAAAGAAAAAGCATACACGCACAGACACGCATGCACACACAAATATGGACACAGAGGCAGACAGTTCACACTCGGACAGAGAAGACAAAAACAGAGATATAGACACTCCACACCCTAACAGACACAGAGAGATACAAAACATTCACACCCAGACAGATACAGACATACCATGATCAGACAGAGCAAGAGGATCGGACATACCACCCCACAGACACAGAGCGAGATACAGGCAATAGATGTCATAATGCCTCTGTATCGTTCCATGGTGAGACCGCACCTTGAATACTGTGTACAATTCTGGTCGCCGCATCTCAAAAAAGATATAATTGCGATGGAGAAGGTACAAAGAAGGGCTACCAAAATGATAAGGGGAATGGAACAGCTCCCCTATGAGGAAAGACTAAAGAGGTTAGGACTTTTCAGCTTGGAGAAGAGACGACTGAGGGGGGATATGATAGAGGTGTTTAAAATCATGAGAGGTCTAGAACGGGTAGATGTGAATCGGTTATTTACTCTTTCGGATAGTAGAAAGACTAGGGGGCACTCCATGAAGTTAGCATGGGGCACATTTAAAACTAATCGGAGAAAGTTCTTTTTTACTCAACGCACAATTAAACTCTGGAATTTGTTGCCAGAGGATGTGGTTAGTGCAGTTAGTATAGCTGTGTTTAAAAAAGGATTTGATAAGTTCTTGGAGGAAAAGTCCATTACCTGCTATTAAGTTCACTTAGAGAATAGCCACTGCCATTAGCAATGGTTACATGGAATAGACTTAGTTTTTGGGTACTTGCCAGGTTCTTATGGCCTGGATTGGCCACTGTTGGAAACAGGATGCTGGGCTTGATGGACCCTTGGTCTGACCCAGTATGGCATTTTCTTATGTTCTTAGATTATACCATATACACACACAGATCAGACAAACACACAAAAAAGCCATACCTGGTTAGACCCAGCCCCAGAAAGAGAGATACACCATACCCAGAAAGATGAGTCACACATCACAGTCAAATGGTAAGGGATGGATAGGGATCTTCATTTATGTTTTTTATTGCTCTTTATTTTTATCCAGAATTTATCAGGGTTTAGGGTGCCTACTTGTCTGGAGCACATATTTAAAAAAAAGAAAAAAAAAAAAAAAAAAAAGAGAAGGCCTGTATTTCTAGCAAATGTTTAGTTCCCTTTCACCCTCCCCTGAGTTTACTTTCTTATATACTCATTCCTGGACTCAGATAATTATCTTAAATTAGTAGTAATTCCTATCAGCTCAGATTCTTGTAACAAACTGTGAACTGCTTGTAATATTGATTTTCATATTCTACCTATTAATCCTTATGGGCTTACACTAATACATTTGGTATTTATTTCAAATACCTATAAAAAAAATCTTTGGTAGAGAAAAAAAACATTTTTTGCTTATCTTATCTATATAATTTTGAGAAATTAAGTGATAATTTTACAGAATGTCCTTCATTCAATGCAACAATTGTGGGGCTTATGTCCCAAGGCCTGTCATTTGGAGAATCAAAGCCTGTCTCTTTTGCCTTCAGCTGTCTACTATTAAAATGGAGCTAAATCATCTTAGGGAGGAAATCTCCAGGTTTCAATTAACCTCCCCTTCCTGGAACCATCCAGTATCTCTCGCCCATCTCCCACAGAAACCCAGGGGGAAAAATGGTTTACAGTGGGCTCAGGTAGAACAAGACATGTGTCAGACAGACACCCACTTTCCCCAAATTTACAACATCCTGTGCATCAACTCCCATGTCAGACATCCAGGAGTCAAAAACCCAGGAGCAATTGGGTTTGGATCTGGCAGAATAAGGCCTGTGATGAAGAGACACCCACTCTCCCCACTGTTACCCTTACAAAATGCTTGTTCTGCATTGGAGACTGAAGAAACCTTAGCAATTGAATTTGAAATGTTGCTAAAAGTGAAATCGCTCAATGCACCCAGAAGCCCTTCAACAGAATCAAATGTCAAAAAAGAAAGCTGCTTTTCCTAGAAGCCTCAGTCATCAGAGGAACCAATTTGGGAACACATTTTGATGGTGAAACAGTTAAATGCCTTCCAGGATCCTCAGCTAGTAGAAATACAAACCAGGTAGTCCAAGTCATTGAAGAAAGTAGAAACTTTGATATTAATGTTATCCATCTGGGAATCAATGATCTTAATAGAAATAGCTTCCATGAAGAACAAACAAATTTCCAAAATCTAGGACACACTGCAAAGTCTATTGCCTTTTTGGAAGGACTACCTGTTCATGGAAAAGGACCTGAGAAGCTATGCCATACAGATTTCAATTCCTGGCTCAAAACCTGGTGTACAGAAAGCGATTTTGGATACATTGGAGGCTGAGTCATGTATGGAGCAGTAAAAGGCTTTATGGAAAGGATAGCATCTTCCTGCCTGCTACAGAAAAATGTAGGCTAAGTGAGAAATTCAGATCAGGCATTTAAACTAAAGAATGGGGGTGGCAGGAAATGGCCAATGAAATTGACATGTCACCCCCAAGCAGCAATACAGGAAGTGGAAGGAGAAAACAACAAAATCAATCTCCTCAACAAACCAGAAAAGGTGTCTAGGAAGTGCAACAAAACGAGAGAAATACTGGAAATCAATAACTACAAATGCTCGCAGTTTGAGCAATAAAATCCCAGACCTGCAGGCCCTAATGGTGGAGGCAAACTTGGACATTGTTGCAATCATGGAGACATGGTTCATGGATTCTCATGATGGGGATATGGCCATACCAGGCTATAACTTAAGGAGGGACAGAAAAAGGGGGAGGAGTAGCTCTTTATGTCAAAAACAATATACAAGCAACTGAACTGCATGGAATATAGGGTAGAGAAGCAGCATTATGGGCTGTCAAAAAAAAAAAAGGGAGGATGGTGCATCCATTTATACTGGAATGGTTTACAGGCCTCAGACTCAATTGGAAAAACTGGACAGAGATCTGGTCAAGAACATCCAAGAAAATGGAAACGAAGGGAGAAGTGGTCATTGTTGGAGATTTTAATCTGCCCAATGTAGACTGGAGGATCTTTTCTGCACAATCTACCAGAAGTAGAGAGATAGTGGATGTCTTGCAAGGGTCTCTGTTCAAACAGATAGCAATGGAACCCACGAGGGAAGATGTGATACTCCACTTGGTGCTCACTAATAGGAATAATGTTTCTATTGTCCGGGTGGGTGCCCACCTCAACACTAGTGATCAAACAGTATGGTTTCATATCGCAAACAGGATGCAGAGAAATCACACGAAGACCCAGGTTCTGAATTTCAAAAATACAGACTTTGTCAAAATGGGGAAGCACCTGGAGGTAGAATTATAAGACTGGGAGAGGTGGAACAACAGTGGGCCAAACTGAAAGGAGCAATTACAAAAGCAACAAATCTATATGTTAGAAAAGTCAACAAAAGAAAGAGAAATAAGAAACTGATCTGGTTCTCAAAGGAGGTGGCTGATAAAATAAAAGCAAAAAGAACAGCATTCAAGAAATATAAAGGATCCCAAAAGGAGGAACACAGGAAAGAATATCTGATGAAACTGAGGGAGATGAAGAAAGTAATCAAGAAAGCAAAAAGTCAGGTGGAAGAAAGGATTGCCAAAGAGGTAAAGCAAGGTGACAAAACATTTTTCAGATTCATCAGAGCAAGAAGAAAGGTCCAAAGTGGTATAATGAAACTAAAGGCGACAATGATCAATGTGAGGAGAAAGATGAAGAAAAAGCAGAAATATTAAACAACTACTTCAGTTCGGTGTTCACTAAAGACGACCCTGGAGAAGGAGCTTTGCTGGTTGACAAGACCATTGGTGGAAATGGAGTAGATACAACTCTGTTTACTGAAGAGAATGTATGGGAAGAGCTAGGAAAACAAAGTGGACAAGGCCATAGGGCCAGATGAGGTTAATCCCAGAAAACTGAGGGAGCTCAGAGGTGTTGGCGGTCCACTGCATGACTTGTTCAATACATCCCTGGAAACAGGAGTGGTGTTGAGTAACTGGAGAAGAGCGGTGGTGCTCCCGGCTCCACAAGAGTGGTAGCAGAGAAGAGGTAAAAAACTACAGGCCAGTTAACCTCACCTCAGTGGTGGATAAATGAATGGAGACTCTGCTAAAGGGAAGGATAGTGAACTATCTACAGTCAGGAGGATTGCTGGATCCGAGACAACATGGATTCACTAGGGAAAGGGTCCCATCAGACAAACCTGATTTATTTGATTGGGAACTAAAGAATTGGATCAAGGAAGAGCACTTGATGTGATCTACTTGGATTTCTGTAAAACTTTTGATACGGTCCTGCATAGGAGGCTTGTGAATAAAAAGAGAAGCTTGGGAGTAAGCACCAAGGTGGTGGCCTGGATTACAAACTGGTTTATGGATGAAGACAGCGTGTGATGGTAAATGGAACAGACTCTGAAGACAGAGCGGTGTTAAGCAGAGTGCCACAAGGCTCGGGGTTGGGACCGATTCTGTTCAATATCTTTGTGAGTGACATTGCGGAAGGGATAGAAGGTAAAGTCTGTCTATTTGCGGGTGATACTAAGATCTGCAACAGAATGGACACGCCGGGAGTAGAGAGAATGAGACGTGATTTAAGGAAGCTTAAAAATGGTCAAAGATATGGCAGCTAGGATTCAATGCCAAGAAGTGTAGAGGCAAGCATCTGGGGGTGCAGTAATCCAAAAGAGTTATGTGTGGGGGGAGTGAAGGGCTGTTGTGCACAGAGCAAGAGAGGGACCTTGGGGTGATAGTGTCTAGTGACCTGAAGATGGGAAAGCAATGTGACAAGGTGATAGCTAAAGCCAGACGAATGCTGGGCTGCATAGAGAGGAATAACTAGTAAAAATAAATAAATAAGTAAAGTGATAATCCCCTTAATACAGGTCCTTGGTGAGAACCTGTATTAAGGACCACCTCCATCCTGTCTCTGTCCCTTTTGAGACAGAGACAGGATGGAGGTGGTCCAAAGAAGGGCGGCCAAAATGGTGGGTGAGATATGATACAGACCTTCAGATAACTGAGAGGTTTTAATAATGCACAAACAACAACAAACATTTTCAAGGGAAAGAAATCAGAACTAGGGGTCACGAAATGAAATTCCAGGGAAAGAAGACTCAGAACCAACGTCAGGAAATATTTCTTCACCGAGAGGGTGGTGGATGCCTGTAATCACCACCTCCTCCGGTAGGGTAAGACAAAAAAAAAAAAAAAAAAGTGTAAGATTTCAAAGGGGCATTGGATAAATACTGTGGATCCCTAAAGGCTAGTGGATAGAAATGAGTGCAAGGGGGTAACTTGCTAGTGTGGCGGTTACTACCCTTAATCAATAAGCCTTCATACTGTTGATGCAACTCCATCATTGCTCTCTGCTTCAATGGCAGGGGGAAAGGGGAACTGGATTCATACAGCAACCATTGAGAGCCCTGACATTTACAGTCTGGGGAAACAAATAAGTAGTCCAAGCAGGGCGAGCCTGTCTTGCACTGCGGACATAACTGTAGTCAAGAGAGAGAAGGAAAGGCGGGCATTAGGTAAAGGGAGAAGGAGAAAAGGGGGGGGGGGGGGGGAGTGAGAGCGAGGAAGAAGGTAGCCAATGGGGGGGGTAGAATTCAAATAGGAGTGCGGGATTGGAGGATAGGGAGGAAAAAGGAAGGAGGGAGGGAATAACTGCCAGTCGGTGAGGAATAACCGAGGCAGCAGGTTGAGGCTTGTATTGTCTTCAGGTGGGTGAGCAGAGTAATTAAAAAAAAAAAAAATTAATATATATATTCAACATTAATTCATTAAGCCTTCATTTAAAGTATAATAATATGGGAAGCCGTAATTAGGCTACCCTAATCCTATCCCTAGGTAGGCTTTCCAAGTGGAAGTTTCACTGGCTATATAAAAAAAAAAAAAAAAATTTTTATTATTACTATAAGTTACATCGTTAGCCAGCTAGTACTACCTATTTCATTTTAAATCAAACAAACATTTACCTTTTTGTTGGGTAATTTTCTGCCAGCGCCGCGGCATGCCTAAGAAGGCCAGGGATCGGGGCCGCGTCTCCGTGGCTCCTGCTTCCCGCCGGGCACCCTCCCCACCCGCCCAGGCCTCTCTCCTGCCTGCTCCGTCTCCTCCTCGCCGGCCACCGCGGGTTTCCCAACCGTCCGCCGGTCCTGCCCCACCCCCTCCGCGTTCGTCGCCCCCCCCCCGGCGGTGCCCCACTCCTTCGGTTCCTTGCTGGCGGATTCCGGCGAAAGTGGCCCTGAGTCCGAGGATCCCCCCCTTCCCTGTGCCGAATCCGACGTTTTCGCGGCCGAAATTTCATTGAATGCTTCGGCACTTGAATTTAGTTTTCTCCCTGCGGCGAGCCCCCCTCGCTCCCGCTCCCCCGACGATCCGCCTGCGCGCCCTTCCTCCCTTCTCCCTCCCGCCCCCCCTTCCCGTCGCCGCCACAGCCTCCGCCATCCTCCGCCCAGCGGCCCGTCCTTATATAGCCTGGGCCCTTCCCCCCCCCTTATCCTCCCTGGAGCGGACCTCACCTGCGGCTCCCGCCACCAGCTTGCCCCCCCGCGGCGCCCTCGCCCGCCTCCCCCCACTGCGCAGGCCAACCCCAGCTCTAGCGCGGCCGCCGATCCCCCGATGCGTCCCCTCCTGCCGCGTTCCAACCCCCCCGGTAAGCGCAGCGCCAGCGCTGCCCCCGGCTACAAGCCGCGCCGTAGCCTGCCTCGCCTCAACGCCCCGGGGAAGCTAAGCTCCAGCGCTGCCCCAAGACACACCCCGCGCCCTTGTCGGCCCCGCCCCCATGCCCCGGGGAAGCGCAGCACCATGGTCGCTGCCTTCCCTTCCTCCCTCCCAGCTAGCTTGCCTCCTCCGGTGCCTCCAACCGTTAGCAGGGGCAGCAACCGTAACAATGCGGGCCTTAGTGAGAGGGAGGACCCCCCTAGCGGGCCCAGCTTTGCTCCCTTAGCAATTCCCCGGAGTAAATGTCCTACCCCTGGGGATCGCAGTTGGATCCCCATCCCTCTGGGTAGAGGGAGGTCGCGAGCCACCCAGGTTTCCACCGGGGTGGGGCACAGGCCACTCCCCAGCGCTGCCCCCAGCGCACCTGCGCTCCCCCGGCCGGGGATCGACCGTGCCCCAGAGCGGGAGGGATTTGGGGGATGGCCAGCTTGGAGCGTCCGCTCAGCGGCAGCCGGCGTGAAGGACGTTTATCCTTCTCCTGGGGTTCCCGACCCCAGGTTCTCGCCCATGACGGGGAGTAGGGTGAGTAGGGCTCCTGCGTCGCCCCGGGGTGGACATCAGGGTTTACTAGGATACCAGGGAGAGGGAGATAGAGGAGGGAGGGAGGTGTGTTTATTTTCAGATCCGGACGAGGAAGCGTTTCCAGGGACATCAAGACAGGAAGCTTGGAGAGAGCGGGAGTTCCCTGGCGGATTACCCCGACCGGTGCGTAGTAGATCAGGCAGCCGCAGAAGGAATCCGGTGGAGGAGCAGTTGAGCGGGGAGTCGGATGAAGCAGGTAAGAAGGCGCAGAAGTCTAGGAAAAGCAAAAGGGAGTCCAAACGCAAGAGACCTTGCTCACCCTCGAGTTCATCCTCCAGTGACTCTGAGTCTTCAGAGTTTTCTTCTGATTCGGGCCCCACATATAGGAAAGTATTGGAGGAGGGGCCGTTACATGGAGTCGGGCAGACAGCTAGTCCTACGTTGGCCGAATTATGGGAAGGGGTCCCTAGGAAGTTGCGCAAGAAAATCAGGAAACGACGGTACGTGAATATTTTTAGATTGTTGGAAGGGAGGAGGAGGGTGAAGAAGGGTAAGAAGAAAGATAAGAAGAAGCATTCTAGGCCTAAAGGTGTTAAGGTGGCTAAGAATATAGTTAACTGGGTACGTGGATTTTTGAGGCTTGCCAGTGTAGTTGGGCACTATGACGCTTCTCAATATGGGGCTTTGCTATCATACGCCGATAGTATCCTGGGAGCGTTCAGAGATTACGAAGGTTGGGCATGGCTCAACTACGACGAAAAATTTCGAGACAAGATGGCAGGCAACAAAGGGATGTCCTGGGCGGTGCAAGATATTAATTTGTGGTTAACACAAATGACGTACAAAGGGATCAGCGGGAGCAAGGCCATGAGCACAGGCAGTACAGGTAAGAGTGGTAGCGGGGGAACAGGGTTCAGTGGTGGATTAGGTCAGCCCTTTCGTGCGGGAGGTCAAGCCACCCGCAACACGGCAGATGGGAAGCCAAAGGGTGCGGGAAATGATACCTGTTGGCGATTCAACAGGGCAGTTTGCTTGTTTCCCGACTGTAAATTTAGACACGTGTGCTCAATTTGCGGAGGAGGACACTCGGCCCTTAAATGCGTGCAAGGGAGTAGTGGAACTCCAGGAAAAAGTGGAAAGGCCTAATACCTTACTTAGTGTGGCGGACTCTCCAGTGTCTGTACAGGCGATGACCCCTTGGTTGGAGAAGTATCCGAATAAAGAGGTTGCACAGTTTTTAAGGGACGGGTTTAAGATGGGTTTTGTAATTCCTTACGTAGGTCCAGGGTATGGGGGTACCGGTAGGAATGCTCAGTCGGCTAGCAAGCATTCTCACCTGGTAAGGGAAAAGATAGAGGCGGAAATTCATATGGGTAGGGTGGGAGGACCTTTTATTGATCCGCCGTTTGTTCACATGCACTTATCCCCGGTAGCCGTTATACCGAAAAAGGAACAGGGGAAGTTTCGTTTTATATTGAATTTATCGCATCCCTCGGGTAGTTCGGTGAATGATTTTATCCCGCGGAGTTGTTGTTCAGTTAGCTATACTTCATTTGATACAGCGGTCAGCTTAGTGTTAGCAGCGGGGAGAGGTGCGTTGCTCGCAAAGGCAGATATTGAAGCAGCGTTTCGCCTACTACCTATTCATCCGGCTTGTTTTCATTTACTAGGTTTCCGATTTGAAGGGCAGTATTATGTGGATAAATGCTTGCCGATGGGATGCTCGGTGTCTTGCGCCTTTTTTGAAGCATTCAGCACATTCCTGCATTGGGTTGCTGAACAATGCACGGGGGGAGGGGGTATTTTACATTATCTGGACGATTTCTTATTTGTTGGTGCAGAAGGGACAGATAGATGTCAGAGGCTCTTGAACGGTTTCCTACAGGTCGCACGCCAGTTTGGGGTGCCAATTGCGATTCAAAAGACAGAGGGCCCGGTTTCTCGTTTGGTGTTTTTAGGGATCGAAATAGATTCCATAACCTTAGAAGCGCGTTTACCAGCGGATAAATTAGACACTTTGAAAAGGTTAGTAGGGTCGACCAAGCAGTTAAAAAAGGTGACGTTACGTCAGATGCAGTCCCTGATCGGTGTGTTAAACTTTGCTTGTAGGGTGATTCCCATGGGTAGGGCTTTTATTCGACGGTTGTCCAGTGCAACGGTTGGCATTAGAAGTGGACATCATTTCATCAGAGTGACGTCTAGAATAAAAGAGGAATTAGGAGTGTGGGAAGCTTTTCTAGCTTCGTTTAACGGAGTTTGCATTATGCAACAGGACGAGGTTTCCAATGCAGAGTTGGAGCTGTATATGGATGCAGCAGGAGGGATTGGATTTGGTGCATATTTTAGTGGACAGTGGTGCGCGGAGCAATGGCCAGAGGCTTGGAAGGAGCAGGGATTGACAAAGAATATTACTTTTTTAGAATTATTTCCGATTGTGGTGGCATTATATTTATGGGGAGGGCAATTGGCGAATAAACGAGTGTCGTTTTGGTGCGATAATTTGGGAGTAGTACAGGTAATTAATCGTCAGTCAGCAAAATGCCCTAGGGTATCTGAATTATTAAGGGAATTGGTATTTCGGTGTTTACAGTTGAATTTGACCATTCGTGCGCGACATGTGCCTGGGGAATTAAATGTGATAGCCGATGCTCTCTCTCGTTGCAAGTGGCAGGAATTCCGAAGAGCGGCACCCGGAGCGAAGGAGGTGGGAGAGAAGTTCCCAGATCAGCTGTGGCGGTTGGGTCGCAGGCTTGGACGCTGATTCGGAAGTCACTGGCGCAGTCAACTTGGAGGGCATATGTGAGAGGATATGGGGTGGTAAGGGGCTATTTAAGCGGGGAAGGATGGCATAGGGGAAAGATACGAGAAGATCAGCTGGTTCAATTCATTTTGTGGGCCAAGACTAGCGGTTATTCTTTGGCTGCGGTCCGGGCGCACTTGACAGGATTTTCCTTTTTCCAGAAGTTATATGGATGGGGAAATCCGGGGAATAGTTTTTTGATTAAAAGAATCTTACGGGGCTGGAAACGGGAGCAAGGTGCATTGCCCGACATGCGTCTTCCCATCAGGTACAGGGATCTCAAGTTGATAGTGGAATGTTTGCCGGAGGTTTGCTGGTCTGAATATGAAGTGCTGTTGTTTCAGACAGCGTTCATACTAGCATTTTTCGGAGCAATGCGGGTAGGAGAGTTGGTAGCATCTTCCAAATTTAATGCCAGGGACAGGGGTTTGAAGGTTCAAAATGTCTGGGTAGGTGAAGGGATGGTCACCATGTGTATTCATCGGTCCAAGGTAGATCAATATGGTAGGGGCCAATTAATAAGATTAATTCCAGCAGCGGACGAGTGTGTATGTCCAGTGGGGTACGTCAAGAAGTTCATGGTAGTGAGACCCGCAGTCGATGGGTTATTCTTAGTTCATAGGGATGGATGGCCTGTGACGGTCTATCAGTTCGTTCAGGTTTTGAAGAAAGCTTTGAGGTGTTTGGGTTGGGAGGGTCGACATTTCACGTCACACTCATTCAGGATAGGGGCAGCAACTTCCGCAGCTGAAGGAGGATTGCCGGATAGAGCAATACAATCCATAGGGAGATGGAAATCAGAGGCTTTTCAGTCTTACGTTCGGCGGGAGAAGTAAGGGGGATGCTGATGGGTCAATCAGTCAAAAAAAAAAAAAAAAAAAAAAAATATATATATAAATAAATAAATAAGAAGTAAATAATAAAATACGATTACCTGTGGGAAAGGTGGGATGACACGGATTAAAGGTTTAAGTGAATGTTGGTGCGGGTATTCATTCTAATATGTTCTTTTCAGAAAGAAAGTCAGTGCGGGGACGGCAAGAATGTGTCTGGGTCGTGGGCCATTCTTTTATCCATTGGGCCGCGAATAGAGCGCAACGTAGACCCTATGGGCTGAACTTGGAATTGGAAGAGCGGAACTGGAAGATTGTATGGATCGGTCAGCGAGGGATGAAATGGGACAACTTGTTATCCCTGGTGGAACAACGTGCATTAGATTTGGAACTTCCTAAAATTGTGCTTATTCATTTGGGAGGAAACGACGTGGGAACAGGATCTTGTAAGGACTTGATCGTTAAGATTAAGAAGGACTTCGGCACTTTGATGAATGCCATGCCCGATACCCATTGGGGATGGTCGGACATCATTGTTCGCTTTAAATTCCTGCAGTCTAAATTGTGGTGTAGGGGGGTTAAAAAGTTAAATACACAGGTGGGTAAGTGGGTAGTTCGGCAAAAAGGTTTTTGGGTGAGACACGAGTGGGCTTGGGAGGTGATTCCGGGGTATTTTCGTTCAGATGGAGTGCATCTCTCAGAGATAGGTATCGATTTGTTTAACACTACGATACAAGAGGGTTTAACACAGGTAATTGGTACTATGAGGACCGCAGTTGGGGGAAACAATGACAACTAATGTAGTTATTGTTTTATGGCGGTAAACCCGAGCCTCAAAGGTTGTTTATTGCATTGGGTTGTTAACTTTATAGAGGGGGGGGGGAATCTTGTGCAGTGCGGGGGGGCTGCTGCACGAGATTGCCAAAGAGCAAGAGGGGGGCCGATGCTCGGAGGCTTTACAGGAGGACGCTCTACCACTGGAAACGGTGGGGGGCGCTGTTGGACTGTTTACTTGGGGATGCTCTACCACTGGAAACGGTGGGGGGCGCTGTTGGACTGTTATACGAATGGGGGGGAAAGGGGGGGATTGTTATAGGATATTATAAGTACTTGGCGAGGCTCGGGTTAATATAAGAATAAACTGCGGCCTTTATTACTCCAAAGAAAGTGTGGTGTGATTTGTGGGAAAGTATTAAATGGAAAAGGGGTCACGAAAAAGGGGGGGAGAAGGAATGAGCGAATCTTGTATCTAGCAGTTATGAGAGTAACTTGTTGATGCAGCAGTTACTACCCTTACAAATTAGCCTGATACTTTGATGCAACACCATCATTGCTCTCTGCTTCAACGGCAGGGGGAAAAGGGGAGCAAGCAACAAGGATATTGAATAGGCAAGTCTGGGAAAACAAATAAACATAGGGGTAACTTGCTGATGCGGCTGTTACTCTTGATGCAAATCTAACATTGCTCTCTGCTTCTACGGCAGAAGGTAACAGGGAATTGGACTCAAAACAGCAAGCAACAAGGGTCTTGACTTTGACAGTCTGGGAAACTGGTAAGTATGGGGGTGACTTGTATGGCACGGCAGAAACTTCCATAAGCTTGCTGGGCATTCCAGATGGACCGCTGGTCCTTTTCTGCAGTCATCTCTATGTTTCTATATTAAGTCAAGAAGAAAAACAGGAGAAAAATCAGTCGAAAAAAAAAATGACATTATTTAGTCCTGGGGGAATGCTGCGCTACTGCGGACCGCAGAATTTCCCTCCTGCACAGAATTTCTGGAATCCAGGCTAGGAAGAGAGGGAGAGAGAAGGGCTGTAGGGTAGAAATAGAATGGAAGGACTTTAGCATTGAGGGGGGAAGGGAGAGATAGTGGAGAGCAGAGGAGTTGGGGCCTAAAAGGGCAGAATGAAAGAGGTCTGGCCATGGGAATAAAGAGAGAGGTGGAAGGGACACTCTTACAGTATACTTCTAGGGAAATTCTGCTCAAAATATTTAAAACTGCATCTTTGAGTAATAACTTTTCTGTATTGCATTTTTTATTAACTAAATAAAACAACAATACACATCACAGTCTTTAACTAATATAAAGGATGCAGAATTTAATTTTTTTGCACAGAACTCCCCCAGGAGTAAATATTGGAATTTATTTTGGTGGAAAGAAGCCAGAATTAAAAAAAAAAACATTTAAGCAGCAGATTCTCTCACTCACCCATTCAGCAGCATCCTCATCCCCTGCCTAACATGTCCCTGTCTCTCTTTCCACATCCATGCCAACAATATCCCTCTCCCCCCAAACCCACACTACAAGGTGTATCCTTACTGATAGGGGCTCTAGGTTTTTCCTCTTTCCTTCGAGCAGCATTGCTTACTGATGCTCCTGTGCTCTGCAGGACTGCACTTCTACATTTGTGCAGGGCCAGGGTACCTACCGGGAAGTACTTCTGGTGGACAGGGTCTGCTTTAAAAGCATTTGCAGCAGCAGACACTGATTGCTCAGGGGCTGAGGAGATGGGCCTTGAAACATAGCATGGGTAGCACTAGAGGGCTTTCACTGGTGGGGGATGGGACTTTAAAGCATGTACTTTGGCCCACACTGGCTTCTACCAGTGACTGGAGGCCTTGAAACATTGTATCTGCAGCTCTGGAGCAGCTTTTTAATAAACCTAAAATTAGGGTGAATATTGGTTTAAAGCGGTTGTCACTCTTGGTAAAATCCAAGAATTTATCGGTGAATATCAGTTTAAATTGAAAATGAAGGGCTCTGGGGATGGCACATCATAAAAAAAAAAAAAAAAATAGGTGCCAAACATTTACAGAATCTGGGAATAACTCCATCCCACACAGCCCAATATTTCTTGGGGTTTTTTGTTTGTTTGTTTTACCGTTTTCACTAATTGTGCCTATTTTTCCTCTTTATTTTGAATTGTTTCCTAATTTTGCTTATCTTTTATTTTATTTATTTATTTATTTTAGCTTTTGCATTTATTCTCCATCTTCTATCTAATTCCCCACTCTGGCACGTCACCACACCCTTACCTCACCCCACCTTTTCCTCTGTATAAAAGCTGTAATCTTTTTCCCTGGGTAGGGTCCTGGAGGCAGCAGGTACTCCCTCCTTGGCTGGGGGTGTATGAGTGGCAGCTTTCCTGGATTCTGGAATACCCACAGCAGCCTCTCCCAGGTCCAGGCCCACCATATGAAAACGCTCCTTGCCTGGGCTCGGCCCAGGTTCCCCCCTCCTTGATCTGCCACAGTGGAAGCAGGCTCTTCTGGGAGGGGGCATGGATAAACCATGGCTTGCTTAGGTGCTTACAATGTCATCACCACACTCCCTCTCTAATGAGCTTGCATTACCTTTGCAGTGCCGAAACTGGCAAGCAGGGCCATTTTTTTTTCTTCCTCCATCGGCCAGCTGGCACACCCTCTCTTTCAGGATCATTCACACCTCCCCCATTTGTGCACCCCTTGTTTACAATCAAGGGTAAAAGGTGCAAATACGATCACCTTTCTGCAGAGGTATCACATGGGCTGCACCCAGCTACGAAGAACAAGTGTGTGAGTTGCTGGTGAAAGGAAGGGGGTTTAATTGTTTCAGGGCATGATGGGTATTTTTTTCCCAATATGAAAATATAAAATACCAGGACCGATTCAGATGCAGCCAAATCGCCACCCAAGGTCAGCTGCTCAATTTGATCTTGTACTGCATCAGAGAAGTTCTTACATGAATTCCAAACACAGTCATTACTGAATGCCCAGTCTAAAAGATGTTTTCTGCTCACATTGTACACCTCTTTAGATTATGTTTCTGATGATCTATTAGAGGTATAACAACAACCTACAAAGGATTCCAGTTTTATACAAGATCAATACAGCTGCACTACAACGAAAAAAGTGGAAAAGGTGGAACTTGACCCTGTGTCAAGTGTTGGAAAAATTGAGTTGCCAGTTGATAAAAAGTATTAGTTTTTTAAATTTTTGCTATTTAAATGATAAAAATACAATTTTTGATTTTGACATTTTTCCCTTGCTCTCTTCTTTTGCAGCCCTGGACCCAATCTCTCACTATAGTTCCTTCTCCTCCTGGCCCCATGCCCGCACTTTGCCCTGGCTCCTCCTTGCCCTAGGCCTGACCCCTTGTCTTAGGTTCCTTCTGCTAACCTCAGGCCCAATCTCTGTTGTAGGTCAGCAACCAGGTTTTTGCCAGTGCTAGCCTGCACCAACAGCTCACAAGTCAAGAGTTCTCATCACTAGGCTACCCTGGCAGTTAATCTCTTATTCCATAATGCATTCACTTCTTTACTTCAGTTATGATGAGCTACTGAGAAGTTTCTAACTTTATTGAAAATATTATGATCTGTAGGTGTAAAAAGCTAAACCACTCATTAAAAGAAATTAACATCTGATAGCAATGAAAGGTAATTTTCATATAGTTTAGCAATTATCCCACTTAAGAGTGGTAAGTTCATTAACATTTTATATTTATAGAGCTATAAAACTAAGTGGTCTCTAAACAGGGACTCTAATTTATTCTCCTTGGAAAATAAAAACAAAAAAACAACAAAAAAAAAAAAAGATTTTACCATTTCAAATCAGAAGAACAAAAATAAAATTAAAAAACAAAAAAATCTTTACCTTCCAAATTCCTTATTTCCTCAAAAAACAAAATGGTTTATCAGGTCTCTTGACTGCCTGATCATTTGCACAGCAAGTAAAGTGTGAATTCATAAGAACACTGGGGAAACCATAAACAGGAACGTGTGTATTAAAACAAAACCAAACAAATGAGTGCCAGCAGCTAGTGACCTTTCAGGATTCAATGCATGGGAAGATGAAAAATCCGATCTTTGATAATAATATTGTCAGCTTTGTGTCACTGTATTCTACTCTGCAAAAGAAAATGCACAATACAGACGTATAAACAAAAGTATTCTGGGATCTGAAACCGCTGAACTGGATGAGGAGTCCAAAACAAACTTCAGTGGATGCAAGTGAAAGCTTGGGGGGGGGGACGGGGACGACAGTGTGCCCCCGTGAAAGAGCTCCTCCGTTTAGCACCGAGACCACTGATTTCAGTAGATTATAGTTTTCTGGCACAGTTTATAAAATTCTACACTTTCATGCTTAAGCGTCACTCCAAACATTTCAATGCAGGTTTAAATTATTGGATCTTCGGAAAGGATCCTGCTAGTTTTCTACAGAGAAAGTACTTGCTGCTAAAGTTTGGTACATAAAAGTCAAAATACACCATAAGCAAAGTGTAAGGTCAGCATGTGAAAAATCAGGGTGGCACATTCAGGTTAATCAAACAGAGGACTAGGTAAAATGGGGGCCCATTTCCTTTTATACTGCGTGCAGGCCAACCCGGGCATAAAATTCTTCATTCAAAACTCGCCCTTCTTAAATTTATCAAATACGCAGACTCCATTAAAGGTGTCCTCTGGGGGGAAAAAGCAAAAATAAATCAGACCCCCCCTGTTTCTTGCAGTTATTACTCCATTAAACAATGCAATAACTACAGTAACTTCCAGAAGGCCTTCAATAGGAAGCAGAACAAAAAGACAAACCAATCATAATAAATCAGCTAAGTGTAACGAATACCAACAAAACGTAATAAAAGCAATTGGGAGAGAGTCATATAAAACAGTTTGTGCTACAACTTTGTACACTCAGGCCCTTCTTTTTTTTTTTCTTTTTAAAGTAATTTCAATAACCCCCAAGTTTACATAATTTCCCCTGGCTTGGTGAACTTGCAAAACAAAAGTTATAAAGCCCAATATAACAACTTCCCCACACTCAACACAAACTAGTCCACTTCACTTCAGGGCTTGGGCCACTGTCAATCAGCTGAACACAAACAGTTTCTTCCCAGTGTAAAATGTATTTAGAAAACATTTATCAGTCACCATGCCACAGGTCATAGTGATTTACAAATAAAGTCATAATAGACACATGTAGCATTAAAATAATTCCAGTATACAGCTATGTTTCATCCATATGTAAAGCAGCTGTACCCGCTGCTTGCAGGAAAATGATTCATTTCCACAAGGAGAAGGCCAGGCCTTAATGAAGTATGGGGGAGGGGGCAGGGGGAGTACCTGCTCAAGATCACAACTGGTCTGAGGTTTGTAGTTAACTTGGGTGCTATGGCTGGAATAGCAGCAAATGAGACAAAATTGTGCAGCTGAAGCACAAGGCCTAGAGGTCACCTGATTTTACTGGTGCAAGCCCCTGCCCCAAGATGGCAGGACATTGCCCTTTTCCCCACGCCAACAGCCTCGCATGGCTCAGAAGCAAATGGATATTGTGGAAGGCTTGGTCATCGTCAAACCCCCCTCCTGCAGCTATGATTTTGTCCAGGTTGGGTATGGGGAGAGGGAAAGTGACCTCCCTGCACAGCAACAGCTCCTTAGGAGATACTGCGCAGTTTGTCAAAAAACACTGCCGAACCCCAAGGTCATCATTGCTCATAACTATGAAAGGAAAAAGGCCATTTAGATGCCCCAGATGGCATTTCAGTATCAAGAACATGCATTCTCTGATCTAGTGATAGACATGGGCCGAGATGGAAAAATCCTGGGTACTAAGTTGATCCAAAATCTGGCAAAGAGAGGCAAAGGCAAAAAAAACGTAACTTTTTTTTTTTTTTTTAACAATAGAGTCTTCCCTGGCTCCTAAAATTTTAGTTTATTAACATGATTAAGCTTTTTTCCTATGAAAATATCAACCGAAGTTTACAAAGTAAATTACATGAAAAGAAATATAATGTAAAATAAAACAGCAAGCATAAACCACACAACAAAAACAGCTTTAGGAGCATGCTGAAGACTTTTTGCCTAGCAAACTTTCAGGAATCTTGGGTGACCTTGTATCAGCAAGATGGCAGCATCTTGGACTTTGCTTTACTCTTCCCTTTTGCTTTGGTTTGTTATTTTTAATTATTTTATGTACACCACTTAGGGCCAAGGTATAGGCAGCATATAAATAAATAAATCTAATCAAAACACAGCATAAAACAGTCAAAGAAAAAATATCACACACAATTTTAAGAGCCAAATGCTTGTCTATAAATTAAGCCTTGGTTTCCTTACGGAACCTCTGATAGTTATTCTCTTGGACTTTGAATGGAAAGTGCCAAATAGCTAAACACTATGGGGCAGATTTTATTTTGCATAGGCCTGGCAATGCGCGCAAGCCCCGAGACGCGCATGGGACAGAGGCCTCCGGCACAGCGGCTGTGCCCAGGGATCGCGTGCCTGCACGCACAACCTACTCCTGCCCACAGGCAGGCGCAACTTATGGAATAAAGGTTGAGGGGGGTAGGGTAGGGCTGGGGGGCTGCAGGAAGGAAAGTTCCCTCCGAGGCCGCTCCGATTTTGGAGCGGCCTCGGAGGGAACAGGGAAAGCCATCGGGGCTCCCCTAGGGCTCGGTGCGAGCAAGGTGCACAAGTGTGCACCCACTTGTGCGCGCCGACCCCGGATTTTATAACATGCATGCGTGCGGCTGCGCGCACATGTTATAAAATCAGGCGTAGATATTAAAATCCGGCCATATATGCTGTGTCTTCTCAAGAAGGAAAGGGGACAACTGCAAAGAAAAAGAAAAAAAAAAAGGTTTTGTATGGGCTTATAAAGTGGCAGTAAATCTGATAAATATTTAGGGAAACCCCTATCTAAGCACTAAACACGACATCAGAATCTTGATTTCCACTCTATAAGAAACGGGAAACCAGTGAAGTTCAGCCAATAAAGGGGGGGGGTGTCACATGATTTTGAATTTTTGCCCCCAAAAGTAGTTTAACAGCAGTATTTTGTAATAACTGGATACACTTACAAGCTAAAACTGTATCACAATAATCTAACATTTAAAATCAGAGTGTGATCATTTCAAATTCCCTTTTCTCAAGAAAAGGCCACAGTTGATGTACAAAACATAGGATTAAAGGAAAAAGAACAAATCACAGATTTAATTTTTCTCTCTATAGTAAGCTCACAATCTAACTTAATTCCTAGACTAGAAACCACATCTGTCGGATGGATATTCAGCCTTGAAATGGAAGGAAGGCTTGCAAGAGGACAATTTCCTCTACTAATATAAAGTGCATCAGATTTTAGGGGATTCAACTTAAAACTCGAGTATTACAAGCAGACACAAAATCTAGACATGAATTAAAATTGTCCGCATCATTTGTGTGTGTTGAATTAACATACACCACTAATTAAATCTTATCTGCAAACACAAAAGAAAAGAAAATCATTAAGAAAAAGAAAAAAAAAAAACACTAGACTAAACCCAAGACCTTGGATTAACATCACCACAGGCTCCAGGTACAAATTAAAAAGCACTGGAGGCAAAACTGAATCCTGAAGAAACCCACATAGTAATTGTCTAACTACCCCCCGAGTTTGGCAATCAAATATATTCAGTAAGCACAAATCAGTCAAACGAATCTAAAACTTTACCATCAAAACCAAGCTCACAAAGCACTGAATCAATATTAAGTGATCAAGAGAGAGTCAAATGCCACACTCGAATCTAAAAAGATGAGGGTATCCCCCACCCCCATCAAGCTTGGTCCAAATTTCATTGATCATTGTAAGCAGCGCTGATTCAGTATTGGGTCCTTGATGAAAACCTGATTAGAAAAAAAATGAATGCTTTCCATCCTGGACAAGCTTGACTGCCACTAAAGTTTTGATTTTTTTTTTTTTTTTTTAAACACACCTGAATATGGGAATGTGATAAGAGAAGAGTTACTAGATTAGAACAAACTAGTGGAACTGCATAAATCAAGTTCATTTTTGTGGTGCAATTGATGAGAAAGTGTAACCGCACAGATTGCATAGGGACTGGCACATTCTGTGGCAGTTCCTGTAGCCACAGAACCATAGGAAACCAGGGCCCAGCTTGTATCATTCTTCTCAATGTTGCACGCTCATGGTGTAAATTAGCAAACTATACATTCAGAATGTTAAGCTAGGAATGCCAGCTTGTACTCCACACACTTTTGCTCTTGCTCCTTAATTTCATCTTTCTGTGCTGATACATTTTACAGCATCAGAAACCCTCACACCAGGTTTAACATACACAAAGCTTCTGTAAGTCAACTCTGAAATTCTTCCACATATATGGTTCTGATAAACAATACTACAGCTAGAGAATACAGCACCCTTTCTTCCCTTCACTGACGGGCCGATTCAGTAAAGTCCGCAGGAGAGCAGACAAACGCCCACTCGCCTGTGTGCGCGATTCTGTATTTCAATTAGGAGGTGCCGTAGAAATGGGCAAAAGGAGGCGCTAGGAACACTAGCGCATCCCTAGCGCCTCCATTTGACCCGGAGCGGCAGCTGTCAGCAGGTTTGACAGCCGACGCTCAATTTTGCCGGCGTCGGTTCTCGAGCCCGCTGACAGTCACGGGCTCAGAAACCGGACGCCGGCAAAATTGAGCGTCTGGGTTTTCTGCCTGACAGCTGCAGGCACATTTTTAATTTTTTTTCTTTTTTACTTTTTTTTTTTTTTTTTACTCTTCGGGACCTCAGACTTAATAATCGCCATGATATTAAGTCGGAGGGTGCACAGAAAAGCAGTTTTTACTGCTTTTCTGTGCACTTTCCCGGTGCCGGCAGAAACTAGCGCCTACCTTTGGGTAGGCGCTAATTTCTGAAAGTAAAATGTGCGGCTTGGCTGCACATTTTACTTTCTGTATCTCGTGGGTATACCTAATAGGGCCATTAATATGCATTTGCATGTTGAGGGTGCTGTTAGGTGCCACGGGTTGGACGTGCGTTTTCTGCCCCTTACTGAATAAGGGGTAAGGGAAAACGCGCGTCCCTGTGAGTGAGCTCTCATAACAATTCTGCCACCATATACCATTTCTGACAGTTCAGTCTATGCCCCTCTGAAAAGATATATCTTGTGCCAGGTCATCAGCTACACCACTATAGTTCTGTCTGACCTTTCTGATTGGGATCTTAACAACATATGAAATTGCCATACTGGGTCAGACTGAGGGTCCATCAAGCCCAACATCCTGTTTCCAACAGTGACCAATCCAGGTTACAAGTACCCAAACAGAAAAAAAAATAAATAATTAAACAAACAAATAAAAAAGTCCCATGCTACTAAGGCCAGTAATAAGTAGTGGCTATTCCCTATATCAACTTGATTAATAGGAGTTTATGGATTTCTCCTCCTGGATCTCGCCCAAACCTTTTTTACACCCAGCTATGCTAACTGCTTTTATCACATCCTCTGGCAATGCATTCCAGAGCTTAAGTGGGTTGAGTGAAAAAATAATTTTCCCTGATTTGTTTTAAAATGTGGTATGTGCTAACTTCATGGAGTTCCCCCTCGTTCTTGTATTATCTGAAAGAGTAAATAACCAATTCACATTTACCCATTCTAGTCCTCTCATGATTTTATAGACCTGTACTCTCTCTCCATAGCAATTCCTAATTTTCTACAATTCATAATGGTGGGCATGGCCAAGGAGGAGAATTAAGAGGCCACTGATTTTTTTTTTTTTAAGAAAAGGGGAATGAAAACTTAGGTACATCTCCTATTGACACAAACAGTGATGCAGAGATATTAATCAGTACTTGAAGAGATTAACCAACCTGTATCTCTTAATAGCTGTGTGGCTTTATGCACTAACTTTTTTTTTTTTTAAGTATTGTAATAGTATGAAAAAAGAAACATCCTCCCATTAATTTCCTTTCTATTAAACCCCACGACAGTCTTGACCAATGGGTGCTGGTACTCAGGTCCTGTAACAGCAGTAGCATGACAAAGTTTTCAAACCTCATGCCATCTAGTCTGAACTCCTCTGTGCTATATGCCGCCTTTCCTCAGTCTCAGCACGTCACTATCACCGACACTATTGGAAACCAGTAACATATGAATCTGACTTGCTATAAAAATAAAATACAACCAAAGAAAGTTTCTGTACAAAGTTTAATATCCTCTGAAAACTCACTTATACCCCCCATTCACCATTGGAAACCAAAGTGCAGAAATAGCAGTTTATGGATATGAATAAAAACGGATCACCTGATCCTTTTGCAGGGAGGGTTGTTAAAAAGTCCATTCTATTACACTCCTCAGCAGACAACAGTGATATGAGCCAACACAACAGTACCCACTGGGTAAGATCAATAGCCATTCAGAGAATTTCTCTCCCAAAAACATCAGATCCATTGATGCCACTTGTCCACTCTGTAGGTTTCGGCAGTTATACTCAGAACCCCACACAGGCACTTCAGGTTTTTCTGTAAGAATCGTATTCCTTCTCTGCATAAAAAGCAGAGACAGCTCTGAAGACATGCAGACAAGTCTTACAAGGCTCACTTATATACCAACAAATAGAAAATGGATGTAGAAGCTGGTAAATCCCCCTTTATTTTATATATTTTTTAACCAGCACTGTACAGTATGAAAAGTTGGTCCACTGTGATTCTCGAAGTAAACCTTCAAGGCCCTTTTTAAGATTTAAAAGCACGCAGCCTTGCTCCTTTAGAATTTTCAGGCTTTGAGCACAATGTGAGCAGAACAAATTTAGATTAATATAAACATCAGTTAACCTTATAACCAAACCTTGAAAAAAAGGTTTCAAACACAGCTTTGTCTGGGAAATAAAATGCAGACAAGGTGACACTGCAGATAGGGCTTTCAATTTGCTCACTCATTTTGCAGAACAAAGTGCAAACCAAATACTGCATTAATGAATACAAGAAGAAGTTGGTAACCAAGAGTTTTAAAGAGTGGCTCCATAATATTCAAAATTCAAGATGATAATTTCTTCATCTTTGACATGAGTCTACTTCTTCTAAAATGTCCTTGCCAGAAATTAGAGGGTTCATTTTAAATTTCAGTCACTGCGCAGCTCGGCTAGTTAGCTGGATAAACATATCCAGCTATCTTAAAGTAAGCCGGTTATGTATATTCAGCTAACATTAGGACAATCCTATGGCCCAACCAGAATTAGACAGGTTAGCTTAACCGGCTAACTCTGCTCCTTCCCGGAATGCTCTCATCTTATCCGGCTAAATTCTAGCCCAGATAAGGGCTGAATATAGCTGAGTGAGCCATTTAGAAAGATAACTATTACATTATCCATCTAAATGGCTTTTGAATTTGGATCTCTAGATTTTTTTTTTTCACATTAATGATCTAGAAAGGGGAACAAGCAGCAAGGTGATCACATCTGCAGATGACACAAGATTATTCAGTTGTTAAATCACAAGCAGATTGTGTTAAATTGCAGGACCACCTTGGAAGATTGGGCATCCAAATGGCTGTTAAAATTTAATGTGGACAATTGCAAAGTGATGTACATAGGAAAAAATAACCCATGCCGTAGTTACACAATGTTAGGCTTCATTCTAGGAGTTACCACCCAGGAAAATGATCTAGGCATCTTAGTGGACAATACATTGAAATCATCGATTCAGTGTGCTGCAATAGCCAAAAAAGCAAATAATGGCAGGAATTATTAGGAAAGGAATGGTGAATAAAAACAGAGAACATCATAATGTCTCTGTACCGCTCCATGGAGAGACTACACCTTGAATACTGTGTGCAGTTCTGGTTACCGCATCTCAAAGTAGATATAGCTGCACTAAAAAAGGTACAGAGAAAGGTGACCAAAATAATTAAGGGGATGGAACAGCTCCCCTATGAGGAAAGGCTAAAAAGGTTAGGGTTGTTCAGCTTGGAGAGGAGACAGCTGAGGGGGATATGATAGAGGCCTATAAAATCATGAAAGGGCTAGAAAGGGAAAAAGTGAATCAGCTATTTACACTTTCAGATAATAGGACTAAGGGACACTCCATGAAGTTAGAAAGTAGCACATTTAAAAAACATTGGAGAAAATTCTCACTCAATGTACAATTAAGCACTGCAATTCATTGCCACAGGATGTGGTTAGGGCAATTAGCATAGCTGGATTTAAAAAAGTTTGGACATGTTCCTGGAGGAGAAATCCATTAACTGTTATTGATCAAGTTGACTTAGGGAATAGCCACTGCTTACTACCGGTATTAGTAGCATTGGATTTATTTACTTGCCAGTACTTATAGCCTGGCTATAGTTTACTTGCCAGCTACTTATAGCCTGGATTGGGCACAGCAGAAAACAGGATGCAGAGCTTGATGGACTCTCAATCTGACCCAGTATGGCAATCTTTTATGTTCATATGCAAAGCATTGGGTATTTTTGTATCTGCAGCAAAAACCTGCTTTTGAACAGGCCTTCCTAAGGAGCTAGCATCCAAGTAGATGTTAGGAGCCCGTCTCTCACTCCATCCATAGTCTCCATGGGCTCATGACTCAGCAGGGCCTTTCCTATTTAACCCTGCTTTTGCAATATCAGATGCCTTGTCATAGAGTCTACTCAGCCTTGCCTAACCCTGTGGCCTTCTCAGGCCTTCTATCTCTGCTTTGTCTTGCCTGCAGTCTCCAGGCCTCCTCCTATGCCTTCGACTGGCCTTTCAGCCTTATGCTTAGTGGCCTAAGGGCCTTCTGAACTGCTGCCGTTGGGCCTCTGTGTTCCTTGTTCTGTCCTTGCCTGTCTTGTCTAGTTTTGTTCCAGTCTGTCTAGCCTAGTTCCATGTGCACCCAGCCCTTGTATCCACCCCTTGCCTGCACTCAAGCCAGTATCCAGTCCAGCCTTACCCTGCTTCAGTCTCCAGTCCTGCCTTACCCTGCTTCAGTCTCCAGTCCTGTCTTCGTATCCACTCCTTGCCTCCAAGTTCCAGTCTGTACCTCAGCTCCTGTTCATTCTTATTTTTATTTTACTTGTATCTGGCTTTTAGGTGGTTTTTTTTGTTCATTTTATCAGTTTCATTTTGTTTTAGCTAAGATTTTTTTATACAATGTTTACATATTTTGGATATAACTTGTTACTATTATGTACATTGCCTTGATTTAATTTTAAGAAATGTAATCAAATAATAAATTGAAACTGAATCCCTAGCATGCCCAAAGTCTTCTGCAGACAAACACTACAAGGTGCATAGGCAGATCAGGGCTATAACAGAAAAGACTTTCAGCCTAAAAACCCAATTTAGATGCCTGGACAAATCATGGGAGATGGCTGTTATGCATTCCCACTAAGACCTTTAATATTTTTTTTTTGGGCTTGCAGCATGCCAAAGCTCATGGCCAACTCTTCCTGAAGTTGATGGGCCAGATATCCGACAGTAAGTAAGAGGAGGAGACAGAAGTGAAACTGGTTGAAACATAACATCACATCCATAACCAGGCTCTCTACATAAGAAATAAATTGATACAGAGTCACAAATTGAGAGCAGTTATTTATTTACAGTGATTATATGAAATATACACACAAGCAGCTGTTTGGTGTTTTTGTGGTCACCCACGGCTTCTGACAACTGATACCAATTCCCTGATGAGGTCTACTCTACAGCTATGCCATAGGGGGGGGATGGGTGCAATCAGAGCTCACATTGGCCTCTGAGGGGACAAGCTCTTCAGGAACAGGAGAGGGCTTGAAGAAGAAGCTACCAGGCCAGAGGCATCATGCTGTGGTGTTCCTGGGGGTAGGGAGGGGAGGACCTGTGACCTTGCCCTAGTACCATATGCTCCAGAATGCACTCAAATATCTCCAATCTCTGTAGCTCTCCCTGAACACCCTCTAGCAGCTCCACTATCTAGCCATTCTGACTCATGAGCCTTTTACACGGGTTGAAAGACACCTCTGCAGTAGCTACAGGATGCTGAGTTTGCTCTTCAGCAGTGGGCTGGCTGATGTCCTTTTCCTACACAATGGGAAAGAGCTGGAGAGAACACGGATCAAAAGGTCATCTGCTCCTTCTCCGTCTGGTCCCCTTCACCCATCTCCCCCTTTGCTAGGTCTCAATGATCTGGATCTTCATCAAGGCTGCGTTAGAGAAAACATCCCAGCTCTCTCCCCATCTTCTTCCACAGTGACATAACTGTAGCACAGGCGCTCAGCAGGGACATTGCATTCTTGTCCTGCAAGTAGGAAAACATTACTACTAATCAGTAAACATTTTATTTAATTTATTTTTTTAGAGCAATCAGCAACGAGTTCTTATCATCACATGTAGGGCCTAAGCATCGGGCAAGCAGAAGGGGAGAGCATAGTTTGCATTGCCTCATGGCTAAAGGAGTTCGCTCTAGGTTGGAATGTGGTTTTACTGGCATGACACCTTCCCCACAGAGGATAGGGCCATAGCCCTCAGCCTTTAGAGCTTTCATGAAACTATGCATAGCAGGCTAGTAACTGCTTAGGTACTAATGCATCATGCTGCCAGACAGATCTATATGATGCAATCACAGCCAAGCAAACAGCAGGAAATGCTTTGTTCTGAGGGAAGAGATATTTTGTGTACCTCCAGGGCCTGCCTGCTATAAAGCAAAGCCAAATCTGCCAAGGTAACCAATTCCATGAGGAAGACTTTGTGGCCAGTTTTGCTTTAAAAATAAATACAAACATACATAATAAACATATCCCAAAGCATTCTTGCATTAGAAATCCCAGATTCAGCTCATGCAAACTCCTGTTGCAAGTACTAGAATATGTCAAGATGGTGTGAGACAACCGGAACTGGCCTTAAATCTCCCTATCCAGAGTCTGGATAACTTGGTAACTCCACCATAGGCTACAACAAGAACCACAGGGTCCCTTGTCTACAGCCATCAAAGGCGATGCTATATATGCACACAACGAAGAAGAAAAAAAAATGTAGAAAATGAAACTTACTTTCTGACACTTCAGAGCTGGAGGTACGACCCTGGCTCACCCCCTAAGACAGTTGCCTCATTCAGCGTGGTCAGCAGTTAGTGCTCAAGGCTGGACAGTCTCAGCTGTGAAGAAGGATTTGCCTCTCGTGTGATGACCTGTTTAGCCTTCACCTTCTTACAGAGGTCCTGGATATCCCTGTAGCTGTGCAACATATCATTTAGCCTGTTAGCTATGGCTTGCCACAGTGCCTGCTTATGCTAAGCATTAACTTTTGTGAACACAGATCCAAAAAAAAAAAAAAAAAAAAATTGGGCTTTTGACCACTTTCCTCTGTCAAAAAATGTGGTTTCCTGAAGGAGACCCTTCTTGGCAGCTCTTATGTGCAAACTGGACAGAGAATATGTGCACAGATATAAAATACCTGCCTTTGCACATAAACCGGGGGTAATTGCATGTACATTTGTAATTTTTTGGTACAGTACTTATATGAGAATATTGTTAGAAAATAGGTGTTATGTCTATGGGCACTGCCTGTATTGCATGTATCTTTAATGAATTTATATGCTCTATTCCTTACTGATCTTCAATATCCCTTTAAGGTTGTTTTGGCAGAATTTCTTCTGGATTTTAAATGGTGTGATCAGCCTTTACTAATATGAATAGTTTTAAGTAGTTGGAAATTTTAGGTTTCTTTTCCTAATAGAACAAAAGGCTTTTAAAATGTTTAATTTACATGTTCCTTTTTTTTTTTTTTACATTCTCATCTGTCCCTTTGAACTTAGCAGCAAAGATTTTTTTGAATAAATATAAGGCCCTAGAAAAACAGTAAGAAAGATGCAGATATTTTAGAATACCTATTCAAATGTACTGCATATTTGGGATAATAGCTGCCAAATGATATCCGGGATACTGCAATGTAGTTTATAGGAATATGTTTTACTGTTCACATATTCACGTGTGTGTGAACTTGTAGTTTATTAATGCTGTAATCCATACTTGACCCTTTATACCTTCACATCCGATTCTAACATTTAGCCCACTTCGTAGTGAACGAAAACCAGCAACAAGAAGTGAGACGCTTTGGTGTACATGCCAACTGACCTTAACCTCTAACCATGCTTAACCTCTAACGTTAATGAGCAATCAGCTGTAGCAGCTATGCAGTGGAGAAAGACTAAGAGGTTAGGCCAGCTGTCACTTGGAACACAAAGAGTGAAACTTGCTGTGGGGTTTGGTACATTTTTGCCTTCATCTCCTGCTTAGGATGTATTGCAGCAAAAAGCAGGCACCTGTGGACAACAGGCTCCTCTTTTCGTTAGTGCCCTTAGCAGGGATAATGGGGACAAGTGAGAAGAAAGCCCTTCTTGCTTTTAAGTCTCATCCAATTTGGTCCCTTATGCTAAAGTGCTTCCTTCCCATGATGACTGCTGTAGCTGGGTGTGGCAGAAAATGACTTAGGTGTGAGGAGCAGATAGTATTTCATGCTGCTACAACTAGGCGTTTTGTTCCTGCACTTTGCAATGCACACAATGGGACTTGTGATTTGCTTATCTATCCTGTTTTGCCCTTAATAAAAGTTGTCTAATTGTTACCAAAGGGCTTTTTCTGACTATTTCCAGGGAGTGAGATTTATTCAGGAGGGGGAAATTGAGAAACGCTGGTGCATTTGCTATTGGAGTCTTCCAGTGCCTGCTTGAATGAGACGGGAGATGTGCTGCTCACACAAGAGATTTGAATGGCCTTGTTAGTTTTGATTCTATGCATGGCTTTCTGAGATTACCAACATACATAGCTAAGAACACCCTTGAGACGGAGGCAAGTTTGAACACTATTTGGTCCTACTTCCTTTTTAGAAAAGTGAGTTACAATGTTCTCTCATTTGTTCTGAATCAGATCCTGAAAGACTATCAGTCAAAAAGGCAACCTTCATTTTCAAGGCATCTACATGTAAGCATTTGTTTACTCTGTGTTCCACATCTTTTGTCAGACTGGTACAGAAGAGTGGGTCTTCTTCATCTGAGATTTTCATGAACAAAGATCAAGACAGACTGATAAATATATAGACATTTTTCCTTGCCCAACTTCAGTCTGGATATCCATCATGCCAAAGAACGTGACTTCAGGTGATGACAACAATTGAAAATGCAAGTCAGGTTTTGGCATGGATCAACCATATAGCCACCAACACTATAGCATTATGTGAAACCTGATGTAGACAACCTTCTCTGTTGTAGCATTATGAGCCCTACAGTACGTAATAGGATGCTGCAGACACCCTTTTCTGCCTTCTGAATTGTTACTTCTCGAGAAGTAATAAAGGAAATATTGTCCTCTGGCAGTCTTATAGGCCTATACTGGTACAGAGCCTGGCTGCCTGCCGATGAAGATTCTGCATCAAACTTAGGGAGCTTGTTCCCCAACTGATTATCCAGAACAAGGAAGTCACTCTGTTATGATGAGCCCTACAGTATTCCAGATGTGTATCTGCCTGGATGAGGTCATGGTCCAGGTTTGGGAAAAATGAATAAACCCTGCATTCTGAATTTTAATCTATTGGGGGTCTGATATCAGCTTGAATAAAACAGACTGCGTAGAATACAACTGTCCACTTAATTGAGGAGAGGGATGGGGGAATTACATAACCATGTCATCCTTATCTCACAGGGTCTACACTGAATCCTTGTTTTGCAATTAACATATTAGATATATTGGTCTTCATTATGAAGCTCTCTAGTATTTGTGAAATTGATTATATCATTATGCGCCTCAGAGGTCCTTAAGGTCCTCACAGCAACCCTTGCTAAAGGTCCCTGTGGCGAGACTCTCTTCTATGACAAAACATGCTCTTTCCTGCTTTGGCCCTGCACTGTGGAATTTGCTGCTCACCATAATATCTTTTCACAACAGGGTGAAACATAAGTTTAAAAATCAGGAAATCCTTTAAATCCATTAAGCCCATATAGCAGAACATTTGTCAGGCTGTATGCAACCTATTGACAAGTTGGTTATTTAAGCAAGCATAAGGTTAAATCTAAGGTTATGTTTTATATTACTGTTATGGGTTAAATGGATTCAGGATTCTAAGAATTTTAGAACTGGGGCTATGAAGTTTGTTTGGAATGTATATTTGATGTGCCAGGATTGGTTGAAGGATGAAATTTGTTTTTGGTTTTTTTTTTTAAATCAGTGTTGCCCTAAGTAGATGGTTTCTTCAACTAGTCTAGTAATTCTCTTCTCTTCATTATTACTGCATTAGCTGAGCCCACATTGAGGGTATTGACTGAGGTCTCAAATCAGTCCCTGGAAAACCAGGATAGCCTGGGACGGCTTGTTGGGTGGGTTCAGGCTACAGTACTTGAATGTAATAATACACTTTGAAGTGTATGAAAAAGCCAATTTTAAAATTGAAAAAGAATTATCAAATAAAAAATAATGAAGACTTCAATTGCTGGATCTAATGACTTATCTGTCCTTTTGACTTTAACAAAAGTTTCTGAAAAGGTCAATTTCTGTATATAAGAGAGATTCAAGACAAAAAAAAAAAAAAAGTCACAGCCACCTTCCCAAGAAGTCTACATTGATCAGGTTCTCTCCCAGGCAAGCTATTCCTTGTCATCAGAAGAGTCTTGAGGAAACATAGGCAGTTCGGGAGACATGCCAGTCTTTCTAGGCTGAGGAACTTGGCACCTTTTCCGTTTCCACCCAGGTCAGTTGCTCTGCCAACAGATTTTAAAAAACCAAAAGGTTTAAGAAAAAAGAAATCAGGATCCTAATGGTTTAGAAAATTAAGCCACTGCACAGTCAACCAATTTATGGAGGCTACTGAAGAGCTTCTGAGGGTTTCATGAGGCCTTCCCCAAAGCCTCCTACATCACAATCAAGAGTCCTTCCAGTGTCCTCTGCCTAAAGCCTGGTTGCACGGTCTGCACAGTTTCTTCCATCACTGATGTCATTTGCTCTTATCTACCATTTTTGGAGTAGCTCCAGTTTCAGATGTTAACTAGATGGGGGTGATTCTCCAGAAATAGTGAAGGTTCCTATGGGACTGCTTCTTACTGGGTTCAAAATTTAGCACCTTATTTTATTTTATTTTTTTTTTTTTTTTAAGAAGGACAGAGGGGCTTCATTATTGAAAGTTTTAGCAGCTGCTGCCACCAAAGCTCAGTTAGTGTTAGGACGGCAAAGTACCAGCACTGAACTAGGGTCTGCTTAGTGTGGGGCTAGGTGTGCTGAGAGTGTAAAGCCACAGAATGGCAGTGAGGAATCCAGGCTCACCTCTTTAATATCTGAATTGGTCCTCAGAAGATTTGGAAAGCTATGCTGGGACATCAGGAATGCATTCACTGAATTTAGAAGGCTCAACAATGGCGCAACAAAGTGGGATCTTAGTGAAAGACATGTGAGCTCTTTATCCTAAAGTGATGTTCCCTGATGTGAAAGTACTGACGTTCTGTGTTAATCTTGTAAGTAGAAGTTGTGTCTGATATTTACAGTCCCAGTGTGACCGGGTGTGCATACCATGCATTTGCACAGAATAGCACACCCAAGGGGGGCAGCCACAGGAGAGGCCGCAAGGCCACCAGCAGATCCTAACCCAGCAGCTGAAGAGGAAGAGAAATGGCAGGGCTACCAGCAGAGCCCAACCTGCCGAAGGCTAAACAGGAAGCGAGGCGGCCAAAAATAAGGCTATACTGCACCGCTGCAATGGTCCCTGTAATTTCCAGCATGTGCGCCTGTGCACAACTTCCCGTGGACACGCTCAGCTTCAGCCCCAAACCTCCACCCAAGAGCAGGAAGGCCGGTGGGTCATGATGGAGCTCATCCCACCAGACCCAAAGAAAACCTGGAGGCCATGTATGTGTATGTCCGTGGGCAAACTTGTGAGTATGTGTCTGTATGCAACATCCTATAAAATGTGTGCATCTGTGTGAGAGCCTATGTGTCTCAGACAGCCTGTGTGTATGTGCTTGTGAGAGCCTATATATTACATATAGACTCTCACAGGCATGCACACACACACATGGGTGTGAGGAAGAGAGAGCTTGTGTATGTGAGAGAGCATAGGCATGTATATGACAGAATCAATGAGTTATTTTGTATGTGAAAGAGAGAAGTTAAGATTTGTGTGGCCCTACCTCCCCAAATCCATGACAATCTCAGGGTAACTGGAAATCAAAAAATCTCAGGTATGGAGAATAAGAGATTTTTTTAATCCTTATTCATTTTAATTATTGTGTGCAATTTGATTTTTTTTTTTCTGTTTTGAAATATTTTATTTTTTGGGGAAATTAGAATTATTTTTAATTATTGGATTTTTTTAATTATATTGGTGTTTGGGAAATTTTGGATATTCTACTCATTAACTAGTTTGAAATATTATTTGTATGAATAGGATTTTACTATTATGATGTATATTTCTTGATTTTATTATGTAAAGTTTTATGAAGAATGGTAAGGTTTCTGTATTTCCATTGCTGCTCTGCACATAGAGGCTGGCTTGTGGGTTCCAGTTCAGTTCCTCTCAGCATGCTTCTATTTATACTTTCTGGTCTCTTTATTCTGTATTTGGTCAGGGTCTATCTGTATTCTGCATATGTGACAAAGGTGAGCTATTTTGCTAGCGTGTAGTTTCTGTGTAGGGATCTATAGCAGTCTGGCTTGTTCTGTTTTCCTAATAGGAGGTGTATTTGTGTTCTAGGGCCTTGTATAATATTTGCAGTGTTGCCTTTTCATAGATAAGTTGTTACTGTTTGAGTGCTGGCAGTTAGGATTGTTTTGGTATGGGAGGTTTACTATATTGTAATGGTAATTATGTTAATTCATGGCTTTCTGAGGTGTCATTACAAATTTCATAGGAGTTCCAAGTGTCTTTTTTGCAGAGTTTTCCGGTTGGCACCACAGCAGTGCTTGTAAATGTACTAAACATGTTGTGATATTTTGCCTCAGAAGATTGTACTTTTGAATATACTTTTTTATGTAAAATTTGTTATACGTGCATAATTAAATTTGGATGTGGGAGCGTAGGGGTAGTGGTGTGTGCAAGGCTGTAAGGTTTCCCTAGGGTACTTTTCCCTTAGGTTCTGTGCGGTTGTCAGTTTTTAAAAATATAGATTGCTGGAGGGAGCTGGGTTTTGACAGGTCTGGGACAGAGACTGAATGAGGTGGGGAGAAGGGGGGCCAGAACACTAATTGTTCAGACAGGGCAGCAAAAAAAAAAAAAAAAAAAAACTAGCACCGCCCTGGGTATTTACTATCAGACCAATGCAATAGCTTGCGTGTTGAAAGTGTGCATCAATATTCAGCCCACAGTTTAACACACAGGTTAAATATTTTTAAACTTCTGATACAGTAAGCTAATGCCATGCTGCTGCCATCAGGTCAGAGCTGGTATGGGGGACTTCCTGTTCCAGGGCCAGAGAGGGGACGAAGGCCTCTTAAAGAGACAGCAGCCCCAGTAAAAGATGTGCAGCTCTCAGCCTAATTGGTTTCAGCTTTGAATTCAGGCCCATGAAATTCCATTTCCTCAATGCTGGAAACTTTACTCCACCTCTGACCAGGAGTAAAGTTTCCTGCGCTAGAAAACAGAAGCTATTCCAGCCCACCTCGCTACATTTTGAGGCAATAGCTAATGTCCCTATTAGAATGGGATTTCCATGCAAGGGAGGCCAAGACAAAAAACACACAATTTTACCCACACATGTTAATGCTCACAAAACATGCATTCAAGTGCAGGTAAACAGTGCATTCGGCTGGCACAGCTTTGCACGTCAGCCTGTGTCTGTCCATGGAAAAGAATCACTGTGGAAATTGACCTGGACAGGATTCAAGCTTTGCCCAAACAGTGAATGTTTGTGATCTTGATGAAGCTACCTGCAATACATTATAAAGTCAGGGAATATTTATGTTATGGCCTTATCTAATAATAAACCAGCACTGAGAGACCATTCCTAGCACGGTATGTACTGCAGGAATTTCCAACCTGATAGTTTGTACAATCCTTCCCGGCAAAAGACTGAGGAAGGAATCCAACATGAAAGTCATGTGTTGTCTTCTACACTCCCTGAGAGGCATTACCCAATGGACCCAATTTCTTTGGGACTATAATATAATAAACTTGAAACATTTTAATGTTAAAAAAAAGTTGTTCTCCAGATCCTGACTGGAGCAGCATGCATTTTCACATATTTTTTTTACAGCTTCTACAGTGTATTTGTGAATTTGCGAACAAATCACTTTTCTGTGTGCCTCAGTCTACTTAATTTTAAACTGGATAGCGAGAAATACCATAATTCTGTTTCTCCACCTCCTACAGCATGCATGCACAGAATAGCAACATATAATATTCAGTCAGCGGTGATGGACTGTCAGCTTTCAATGTATTTGGGATTATAAAAATGACTGGTGATACTTTCAAGACACAAGGCAATCCTCCCTGTACAATACCAGATTACTAGTATTGCTGCAAGGCTGCTCCAGTATTGTTGTAGAATCCTGCCAGCTCTTCCATTAGAACAAGAAGTGTAAACTAACTTTATGTAGTCACAAAACCTGCAGGGTCAAAGTGCAATCTGTAGAAATCAAAACATTCATCTCAGGACAAGGAATAGATAACTTCAAAAAGAACAGTATAGACTCCTGACTAGAGAGGGGACAGATATATTAATTATTTTTTTTTTTTTTACACAACAGGAGAGCCCCTTAATACATATACCCCAAGGTCTGTTACAGCACTAGAATGCAGTTTCAATCCAGTAACGAAAAGGTCTAGTATAAACTGCACAGCCATCACATGAACCAGGATATAATGTAACAAAATCAAAATGAATAACCTTTAGATTAAAAGTAAAATGCAAGCTAATCTAGATTTGAGATTAAAACAATGTGAAAGGAGGAGAAACGGGTGAAACTTTAGGACAGTCATTAAGACAAACTGTAGTGCGGTCAAAATGAAGTTCTCAGAGGACATACAACAGAAGCACAGCTAAGTGACAAGAGGATGCCTACCAAAAGAATCACTTTTGTCCCTGAACAATCAACTGAAACCTTACTGTTCTGCCACCTATCATTTAATGCACTTGCTATTCCGATTAGTCAGAAGAATATCTGGAAATGCTGGAAAACTGATAAAATTCACATTGCAAGCAGGCCAATCATTTGGTACCCGCTGCTGCCTTCTAAAACATAGTCAAGCCCTCAAGTTTTTGCCTTCTCTCACCTGCTTGTAACAGTTGTGTATTAAAAGCAAAAGACTGTTACCACCCAGTGCAGGAAACATTTCACTTTTGTAGAACTGTGTAACAGGACCAAAGCTGACATACAAAACAGATAAACACATTTGATGTGTTAGTTTCTGGTAGCAAAAGAATGAATAGAAACACATGTCACGTTGCCCTAGAATGCCTTATGTAGCTTAAGTAAGCAAACAGACGGCAATTTTTCCCCCAATGTGATTTCTTACACCAATTTATAATGGCAGAGGTAAGTGCAAGTTCTCGCAGAAAAAAAAAAAAAAAAAAGAGGAAGAAAAACTAGTAAATTTCAACCATGATGTCATGTGTGCGTCTTAATCACTGTATTAAAATCACCAAATTTAGTATTTACCATTTGCTCCATTTTCCTAGAAAATATATACACATACATTATATAAACACGCACCCACACCCCTAGGAACACATCATGCACAGACATTTACAAAAAAGGGGGAAAGAGAAAGAAGGACCCTACACTAACAGCAAACTTAGCTATTATATAAATCCACATGGAACATCAAAGAATGAACACCACCAAGTAATCAAAAGACATAACAGCTTAGCAAAATAATTCCTCTGTGATACTTTCAAACTGGGTCAAACACTATACAAGTTATTAAACTCAGACTTCTGGGTTAGAAATAAATATTTTACCTTTATAACAACATCTGATATGTAAATCAAGTCTTTACCAGTCCTTCCCATGTAAACATTTAGTCAGAAGAAAGTCAAACAAGCGCCTTGTGCTGACAAACTATTAACTGTCAGTTGAGCTTCCTTGGTTTCTATGTAACTGCCCTGGCAGACTGCACATGGAAGGATCATATTAAGTGTTCCCTGGAGAAACAGTGGTTTATTTTGCACCCTACAGTCCTACTTTGACCCCTGGAGAGCAGGACTCAGGTTTGCAAAGGGCTGAAGAAAACACACATTTTTTTACAGCTTTAAACATTTGTAAAATAACTCTACTTTTTGATCAAGCAAATAGCCTCACATGATTTCCTGAATAAAGGGAACTGTTTGTACTTGCATATTATTATTGAACGACAGTACTGCCTCCAACAGTCACAAATCACAGAGATGTATCCCTGACATTAAAACCTTTCTTCCTCCTTAAAAAACCCCACTGCTAAGCAGGACATCTCTTATACCCTTACCAGATGGTTTTATGCAAGTCAAAATATTAGACAACAGCTCTGCCTAAGCCAAACGTGAATAAGATTGTGGCATTACAAGGTTATTTGGTTTTCTTTCAAAAATAAAGCAAATTCTAACATAATGCTACTACATGTCTTCAGCAATAAATGTAAAAATTAAATGGATAAACTTGCACCTGTGCTACAAGAAAAATCACATAAGTTTAAAAGTTTAGGGCTTGTACCTTCAATTCCTTTTTTTTTTTTTTTTTGCATCCAGATTCTATTATAAATCAACAATTTAAAAGTGTTTTCATCGAGCTTTGATTTGCTGCACAGAACAGGTGTTCCACTGAGCAGTTTGTGTGGTGTACGGGCTCCACTTTTCACCCATTACAATGTAGTAATGATGCCATTGTCTCCGTTTATATAGATTAACCTCTCAGTTAAAAAAAAAATACACACTTAAAATATAGCATACATGCAAGCAACAGGGCAATAAAAACACAGCTTTCCACATGTAACTAGCATTACATACTGAATTACTGGTAAATACTGAGAATGCTGTGTTACACAGCAAAGAAAATACAGGATAAGGAATAAAAAGATTAGAATATCTTATCTTCCTACTCCTGCAATCCAATAAGAGCAATGGGCAGGCAGAAGGCTGCAAAAACCATCCCTTATCCGTGCTTTTGGCCTTCTGAGCAGAGTTATTACAGACACGATTACCAAGTACATCTGCCCTCACTTGCCAAGAAAGTAACAGAAGATGCGCTGGGATACCAGAATTATGCTTCTGTACACAACTTATTGCCCCTAAGGTCCAAGGTGCAATTCCCATAGTTTGCATCAACACAGAAATCATGGCACAGCAAGCTAGTGGGATAGGGTCATTCGCCAAGCCTTCTCCAAAGAAGGTTACAGGGACTCAGGGCCTACAGTCACAGTGCAGATTACTAATACTTTTTTCTTCTATGTGTGGCCTTCATTTGTCTATTTTTTTTTTTTTTTACAACCAATTTTTGAGAGTTTTGCCTTGGCTAAAAGCCAACATAAAAAATGGAACTTTTGGAAGGAAGAGACCATAAAGGGAAGTTAAAAAAAATATATACACACACACGCGAACACCCACAGAAGCATTGCCAAAATGCTAAGCATTCCTCATGCAGACAAACCCAACTCATTTGTATAAATGTTGTGCAAAGATGTGCAGTTCCAGAGCAGGGAATGCACACCATTTTTAGAACTGAACTCTCTTGTAGAATGGTTTAATTCTTTTGGAGTCCCTCCTTGCAGCATCTCACTCTTTTGTCTTAAAGATACCCAGTAAACTGCTTTTTAAGATGCAAGAACCATTTCTTTCGAATTGATTGCTCAGTTTTCATCATTTTCTCAACAGAATAGTCTCCCCTCCCCACCACCAGACCATTACCTGCCCTTCCTCCAGCCAAAACAGCTATGCCCCCAGGCATTTCTGGAAAAAAATGAAAAAAATAAAAAAGTAACAAGGAACGATGATAAACATCCCAGTCAGCAAGCACCAGGAGTCTGGAAACTACCATCGGTTTCTTAAGATTCTTTTAAATTAATTTCTACAGTGTGATTTGTTGGAAGAGCTGGCCCTTTCTTCAGCTGGAGTAAAGACACAGCCACCAAAATGCACTCAAGCAGCCTCAAACTCACACGTGCTCTTTTGCGGATCCTGCTTTCAATGTGTCTTTTGTTTGATGGCTGGTGTTTCAACATCCTCGACTTGAACAGAAAAAGGTCAGCGCAAGTCTTCTGGCATTCATAAACCTGAATCAGGCCCCGCCACAAGAAGATTGATGGCATAGTACATCCCCATCCCCACCCCCATCCCAAGAAGGGAGAGCCAGTTTGAAGCAAACACCACCGGATCTATTTCTGTTTAAAAAAAAAAAAAAAGTCCTTACTGCACCCAAGACGACTGATGTAGTCTTAATTTTTCTTTAGGTCGTGCTAAACTGTTCCTTAATTGTGAACAAATACAAGTTTAGAACCTCCATTCAAAACTATATGCACTCCAGTTACACCAGCATGGGGGAAAAAAGGTACAATTTGAAATCAAGGATCTCAAATCTAGTCATCTAAAAAGGTTACCTAAGGATAAGTTATTTTCCTACCCTCCTCCCCCATCCCACCCCCGGAGAATATACTGCATAATTAATCTTCCAGTTTACAAGGCCAAGTTCCTTATTGCAGTCACAGAGGAACCCGCGCTGGAGCTTTCTTAAAAGCCCTGGCACTTCAAGGCAGTTCAAACTACTCAACTAAAGCGCAGAGCCACTGCTTTGCAGGAGAATTACGGGCTTTTGCCCTTTTAAATTTTATAAGCCTATTGCCTTTCTGCTGCACACAGCTCTATTCACTCTTCTAAATGGCCATTTCATATTTAAAACAAAGCTTGTATAGGTAGCACCCTAAAACTACCCCAGGTCATTCATCTCCTCCGCTCTCATACTGTCTCTTAGGAAACCTTTGAGAGAGCATTTGTTCAGGCTGCCAAGTTAAATCCTCCTCTCTCCTGTCAATGCATTGAAAAAGCAGTCAGAACACCAGCTTCACTCAGGCCTGCTGAAGCAAATGGAGAAAACCAATTCCTCTGGCACTACAGAGCCATTAAGCCGTTTGCAGATTATTAACTGAAGCACAAAAAATATACACTCCGTGCACGATCAGACAGTAATGCAGTGCCATTCCTTATACCCAGCCCGAATAAACCACCTATACTACTGCAGCTGTATATTCTCAGGGCAACCGACTAGACTAGTTAAGGGGGGGGGGGGGGGGGGGGGCGGGGATTAAAAAAAAAAAAAAACCACGAAAGGCAACACATTTTTATTGTATTTGCTACAATTTTCATTACACACTTTGTAATTAGATTTACAACAGTTCAAAAAAAAACAACACAATTAGCAGTGCACTGAATCCTGTTCATCCTATTAGCCAAGTCTTCAACTTTAAAAAACACGTGCTGCCTTCAAAATAATAATTAAAACAGATTTGTTTTCTTTTTAAAGGACATAAAATAAGACTTTCCCCCCGTTCAAAGCAAACGAGGTTTGCAGGCACTAACAAAATGCTGTGCAGAAGGAATAATCCCTGAAATAGCCAGCCAGTGTTTGTATGTTTACATTCCTAAAGTGTCTTAACAGTGTCTTTTCCCCATTACAGCAGTTAGCTCAGGCTCCCATGAAAATGACTCCCTCCCTTTTTGCCCTCAACTGTAAGAAAGCCGTGCTGCCTTGCTCAATCTGCCCTTTTTTTTTTTTTCTTCTACTGGCTTCCTGGACAGATGTACACAGGAGAGAGAAAGCGAGAGAGAGAGAGCGAGCGAGCAAGGCTACTCCTTCCTACTGCCCTGTAAGAGAGGCCCCGGTCCCAACTGGCTTTCAAAACCCAGACGCGAGGAATTTACTCAGGCAGCCTTCCCAAAGCGCAGAAAACATGCTCGATTTTCCAACTACTTTCGGCTATTGTGAATTATCCAGCCCTCGCTACTAGGGGCAGCCGTAGCGATCACTACAATTTATGCACAGTCTGCCTCTATTTACCCAGCTAAACCTTTCCGAAAAAGAGAAGTAACCCCCCAGGGGGATTAGGCGCAAACGATCCGGGCTTCTATAGCTCAACATTTCTCTCTTTCACTTTCTGGCTCCGACGCGTTCTTACACAAAAAGATGCGGGCGCTTCAAAACTTGGGTATATAAATAAATATTTTCGAAAATGGGCCGTGTGTTAAACTAACGTGCGGGAAGATCGCATCCCTTGCACTCGGCACAAGGAGCCCATCCAAAAAGTGCTCCCCCGGCCACAATACAGGACACGCTTCCTGTCTGTTCCAATCTCCATACCTTGCAATCACAACAGACGAGGGGAGAAATCCCTGGCCAGGCTACCTCGCGCTTTTAGCCGGATCGCTCCCACCCCACCCCCCACCTTTCCTTTAAGGGATCTTCACACATTGATCGTACGTAATGTTTCCTTAACTGGCTTCTCCATTGTTTCTCCAGAAACCCCCATTCAAGATGCAAACCCTGCCCGGTCACAAACAGAGGAGAGAGGTGCAAAAGGAGACTCCAAAATAGCCCCGAAACTTACCTACAAGCTGCAGCAAAGGAAGGGGAAAATCCTCATTTCAGTATATTTTTAAGACGTAGTCGACAGCTTTTCTTTTTCCTTTTTTTTTTTTTTTTTTTTGCCCACAGACAGTGAAAAGGAGCTCAATGTTAGTGGGTGAGTAAGTGAATCAACTAGCAGAGAGCACAGCAAGTTGAAGTGTCAAATTACATTGGCTATTCTATTACCAAAGGGCCATGCTTGGTGGCTGCTGGCAAAATCTGTCCCAGATTCCTATCTGAAAGGGAACTGCTTCACTAGGTATGGACTTTTCCTCGTTCAAAAAAGAAGAAATTAGAAATCTAAGCACCTACTGCAAATTCGAAAACACACACAGAGAAAACATACACGGGATCCTGTTTGTCCTTTAAAAAAAGATTGTACTTATAAAAATATTTACTGGAAACCAGGAGCAGAGATTTCCCATCCACCGCCTATAATCCTTTAAAAGGTAGGTTCAGGATAAGGATATGTGTTTTTCATAGCAGAGCACGCTCTGGATCGTTTTAACATGTCCTTTTGGACAGAAAATTAGTGCTCAGCATTCTGTGCTTATTTTAGTTGCAGTACAGCTGAAGCTAACACAAAGGGTGCAAGTTGGTTGGTTGTTGTTTTTTTTCTCCTGGTATTTGTTTTCACCTGGTGGTTTGCTGATTTCTAATCATAGGAGACGCGTTGAGAGAAGGAAAAGAGCTGCACAAGCCTTCGTGCCTCCTGGGATACTATATTCATGAATTTGTAACACATCCAGGAAAAGTGGGCTTTAATTGTTACTAAATGGCTTTGAAGTTCCAGTGGCATTTCTAGCAATCTGATCCCCCCTCCATGTCAGGGAGAGGGGGCCTAACTCTTGGCAATGAAGCTGGAGATATACTAAAAGGACCACAGCAAGAGTTCATACCCTATATGCATTTACTTTTTTTTTTTTTTTTTTTTTTAACACAAGTAGAAGGGAATAGGTTCATGAAAAGAGTTTGCAGTTGTTTAAAATCAGTTAAATCCACTTAGGTTTTGGGGTTTAAAAGGTAAGTGAACATAAACACTAAAGCAATTTTAAATGAAATCCCATGTGCTTCCAAATTTCATTAAAGCAAAGGTGATGCAGGAAATGATGTAAATAAATCATTGGCATTTTAACCCCCTCCCCATGTCTTACCAGCACCGCAAGCTTTAAAATCAACTCCCAGTCTTCATGTGATATATACTTCCAGGACAAGCAACGTTTTATAAAGAGGTCTTAAGCCAAAATATAGTCATCCCTCGTCCAACGAGTGTTGAGGTTTAAAAAGCAATTTAAAATTAAGTAGCTCCTCGTAAGTTTGAACCGCTTTCTGAATATCCGATTTTAGAGGCCCAGTTAATTAAAAAAGGGGGGAAAAGAGTCTACTGTTGTATTTTTTTGTTTTTAAACAAATTGCTTCTTTCACGTTTCCTTTTTCGTAGTGGAGCTGCTCTGCACTTCTGACTTTGAATTAAACGCGCGTCTCTGCACCTCTTCCCGATCACGGAGTCCTTTCTGCCGCTGTGCTCCCGTTCGAGAGGGGGGGGGGGATGGGTGGGGGGAGGAAGGTGAGGAAAGGGTTACGCGAGCGGAGGCGGAAGGTGGAAAATCGGTGCCTCGAGTTGCAGGAAGCTCCGTATCCGGCGAGGAGCCCGAGGCCGGGTTTTGCGGGTCGCCGCGGTGTCAGACGGAGAGCTCGGAATAACAAAGACAAGTTTGAGAGCAGCAGCAGCGCGGCGGCGGCGGCGGACCTGGCCGAGTGACGTCAAGGAACAATGACTCTGCCAGCAGTGCTGCGAGACGGAGCCTCTCTCCTCCCCCCCTCGGGCAGCTCCGCTTCTTAAAGGCGTACGAGCTTTTATTTCCCACATGCCGCCTCTTATGGAGAGGGGACCGGGAACTGAACAGCGAGGGACGTGTGAGCCTTCCTACCGTTGTGTCGCGACCCCCCCCCCCCCCTGTTCTTGATGGCGGGGGCAGGGAAAGGCAATGATAGTTTGGTTGCTCATATAAATAATAAGCACTCCACGAACATTCTTCATTCCTAACCTGCCACAACATGAAAGATAGGTTCATTTTAGAGCAAAATGAGGTATGTCAGTTTGGCTCCCCACAACCCGTCTATCTTTTGCTACTATATGTGTTGAATAATCCAACAATTTAGGTAGTTGAGTGCATTATTTGTACCTCAGTACCCAGATTCATAAAATGGTTATAATAGTCCCCATTACCAATCCGATGTAATAAAATTCACTGATAATCTGTTCAAAACGAACAATTATTAAAAAAAAAAAAAAGCAGCTTTAATGCTTGTGACATCACTATGATTTACTGAACTCAAACGGAGTTAGACAAGCAGAGCAAAGGGAATAGTTTAATTTAGAAGCAACACTTTCTTAAGTTTCAGAATATTTTTGTGAGCACCAGAGCACACCATAGGTCTTGCACTACATAATATTGAAATACTTAAAAGAAACTGAGGGTAGTCAGGGAAAATGCATATAAAAAAAACTCGTTTATTGCTTAACCAGTCATCCATGTACAGTTCCCTGAGATGAACGATCAATGAAACTGATATCTGAGACATAAGAACATAAGGTATGCCATACTGGGTCAGACCAAAGGTCCATCAGGTCCAGTAACTTGCATCCAACAGTGGCCAACCAAGTCACAAGTACCTGGCATGTACCCAAATGAATTATTATTAAATGAATAGATCCCAAGCTACTAATCCTTATTGATTAATAGCAGTTTATGGACTTCTACTCTAGGAATTTAGGAACCTTCTCTAAACCCAGCTGCACTAACTGCCATAACCACATCCTCTGACAATGAATTCCTGAACTTTATGGGTTGAGTGAAAAATAATTTTCTCCAATTTGTTTTAAATAAACTACTTGCTAACTTCATGCAGTCCTAGTCCTTTTATTATCCAAAAGAGTAAAAAAAACTATTCACATTTACCTGTTCAAGTACTTTCATAATTTTGTAGTCCTCATATCTCTCCTCAGCGGTCTCTTCTTCAATCTGAACAGCCTTAACCTCTTTATCCTTTCCTGATAGGGGAGCCTTTCCATCCCTTTTATCAAAATAGTGTGCACAGCAAGGGAAGTTTAAAGATTCGGGCCAAATTTACCAAGGGTTGGCAGATTTTTCCCATCTGAGCCTAAGGGGAAAAGCCTTGATAAATCATTCCTAAAGTGTTAATCCAGCATACAATAATCTGACATTGCTAATTAACAAGATGCATTAAAGGAAAACACTCCTGCTTAAAGTAAGATGGTGTTCTCTCCAGTCAAATGAAAGTAACCCTTGGCTGGACAATAAGTGATAGATCCATATAGATTTTGAATCAGTTGCCTTGATGAAGAAGGTTCTCTTCTACTGCTGGGAGTATACTTTTTGTGCCAGCAACCGTACAATCAGTAATGTCAGCAAGCCTTCATGTTTCCATAATGGGAAGGGACATGAAGACAGCATATCTTTCTGCTGCTCCACAAAATGGACACAGTCCACTTCAGTGAGAGGCCCCCTTTCAGAATCTGCCAGCTCACACTCATTGTCCAGCCAGAAGCTAACTTGAATTTCAACATAAGTGTTCTCTTTTAAATTAATACTGAATCCAAGCAGCTATCTGCATTGCTACTGATCACAAAGATAAAAATCAAAGGCTGGAGCACTGCTTGAGAATTTCTGTTTACGGGAACTAGACTCCTCAAAATATCTTGCCTGTTTTTTGGCTTTCCTGGCTCTTTTTCTTGTTCTTAATCCCATGTTCCCCTCTTGTTGGAACTCATTTTTATTGTTTTATATGAAAAGAATGATATGGATTTATTATTACTATATAAGAACATAAGAAATTGCCATGCTGGGTCAGACCAAGGGTCCATCAAGCCCAGCATCCTGTTTCCAATAGAGGCCAAACCAGGCCACAAGAACCTGGCAATTACCCAAACACTAAGAAGAACCCATGCTACTGATGCAATTAATAGCAGTGGTTATTCCCTAAGTAAACTTGATTAATAGCTGTTAATGGACTTCTTCTCCAAGAACTTATCCAAACCTTTTTTGAACCCAGCTATACTAACTGCACTAACCACATCCTCTGGCAACAAATTCCAGAGCTTAATTGTGCGTTGAGTGATAATTTTCCCCGATTAGTCTTAAATGTGCAACTTGCTAACTTCATGGCTAACTTTATTTGTTTTTGTCTCTTTCTTTGAGTTCTCTTTTCAGTTGAAGTTGCCATGACCGCCCCTAGATGGCCAAGGGAATATAATGCAGCTGCCACCATTGGCCTCCCCTTCCTGGTTTTTATTTGAAAAATGGGTTCCAGTTACCCGGCATTGGACCCCTGTAGTGAGAACAATTGGGCTGATACAGTAAAGTCCGCAGGAGAGCGGGCAAATGCCCGCTCTCCCGGTGCACGCACAGGCCACTCTCCTGTGCGTGCGATTCAGTATTCAAATTAGGCCCGGCAGTAAAAAGAGGTAGAAAGAGGTGCTAGGGACACTAGCTTGTCTCTAGCGCCTCTTTTTGGACAGGAGCGGTGGCTGTCAGCGGGTTTGACAGCCGACGCTCAATTTTGCCGGCGTCAGTTCTTAAACCTGCTGACAGCCACGGGTTCGGAAACCGGACACCAGCAAAATTGGGCATCCAGTTTTCAAGCCGCGGGCCAACTTCAAAAACATTTTTTTTTAACTTTTTGTAACTTTCGGGACCTCCGACTTAATATCGCCATGATATTAAGTCAGAGGGTGCACAGAAAAGCAGTTTTTACTGCTTTTCTGTTCACTTTCCCGGTGCCCGGAGAAATTAGCACCTACCTTCGGGTAGGCGCTAATTTCTGAAAGTAAAATGTGTGGCTTGGCTGCAGATTTTCCTTGAATACCTAATAGGGCTTGAATACCTAATAGGGCCATCAACATGCATTTGCATGTTGCAGGCACTATTAGGTTCGGGGGGGTTGGACGCGCATTTTCGACCCCTTACTGAATAAGGGGTAACGCTAGCACGTCGAAAACGCGCGTCCAATCGCGGGTTAACAGTGCGCTCCGCCAGAGCGCACTGCACTGTATCAGCCTGAATGTGAGGTGGGACAAAGTTCCAAGAGGCTACATTGGGCAGGAGGTGGGGACTGGAGGAAGGACAATTAGCATGCCAGGTCCGGTTGGTCGTGGCAGATAATGCATGAGAGAGTCAAAAGAAAAGTGATAAAAGTAAAAGGCCAAGTCAGGGGGTGAGCAGACAAAGAGGAGTGACAGGGAACCAAAAGAGAACGTTTGTTATGGTGTGTCGTCTGGCAGCCCAGGTTCAAGATCCTTACCACAATGATGAATAAAGGGTGCTTCCATATCATTCTGTTACACCAGTCCAGGCCAGGACAAGCAGGTTATTTCCTGCTACCAGCAGATGGAGGCAGACAACACTTTTTTCTTTTCTGTGACATCACAGCCACTACTTAAGAGTGGTGCTCATCAGCTAGAAACAAGTATTTTCTGTCTCCAGGAGATGGCTGGGTGGCTGGTGCAACAGTACAATGGTTGGATCTGCGATCAGACCCCAGGGGGCCAGGCCACTGGTATTTCCAACAATGTGAATCCGGTAAGCTATTCCTGGCCCCTGCAGGGGTGTCAGGTTGAGAAGGCTGGGAAAAAAATTAAAAAAGAGTCAAATGGTTTATTTTGAATCTGAGAAGAAGTTTGTCTGTTCTCCCTGGTCATCCCACTCCCCTGCTTTCTATCCACCTTTACAGGGGACTGGTGCTTGTGTGACTAGAGTGGCTAAAGTTTTAAAAAATAATATTTTAAAAAAAAGAAAGGCTGTGGAGAAAAATTGTACCTGCAAAATCTTTGTTATACAGAGAGGGAAAGCTTTGCGATTAGCAGGGCAGACCTGGGGGTAATTCTACCATGGACAGGGCCACCCATGGCATGCGGAGGTGTGAGGTCTGCGGGGTGCTCAGGCCGCTAGGAAGAAAGGAATCCTTTATCTTGCCTGCACACAGACTGGATAGCATGTCAAAAACTGCTCCTTGGCAGGACTACTCAGCTTGGAGAAAAGCTCAACTCCCGCTGAAATTTGCAGTCTTCTGAGTGATAGAGGCCCTTATGGTCATAAGAACATGCAATGGGTATGGATTTGAAGGCCATTTGGAAACTCCCGTATTCTCTCACAAGAGAGCAATTGAGTTCACAGGGGCCTGCTAGGGGCATGATTCCCCTTCGATTTTAGTTCCAGCAATGATTTTGTAGACCTCTGTCATTTCCCCCCCTTAGCCATCTTTTCTCCAAGCTGAGCAGTCCTAAACTCTTTAGCATTTTCTCATAAGGGAGCCTTCCATGCCCTTTATCATTTTGGTTGTCCTTCTCTGTATTTTCTCTAGTGCAACTATATGTTTTTTGAGATACGGTGACCAGTATTGCGCACATTATTCAAGTGCAGTCTCACCATGGAGTGATACAGAGGCATTATGACATCCACCGTTTTATTTGCCATTCCCTTCCTAATAATTCCTAACATTCTGTTTGCGTTTTTGAATGCCACAACACACTGAGGCAACAATTTCATTGTATTATCCACTATGATGCCTAGATCTCCTTTCTGGATGGTAGCCCCTAATATGGAATCTAACATCGTATAACTACATCAAGGGTTATTTTTTCATATAAGCATCACCTTGCACTTGTCCTTTTTCTTGGCCTAAGGAGGTCTCACAGGCAATTTCCATCAAGTCCGCAGCAGGCCCTTCATTCTATCAGTTTGAAACCCCTCCTGGCTATTGGCCAAGAGGGCACGAGGTGCCATTGAAGCACTTGGGCCCTTGTGGGAGGTCCCTGGGGATGAGGAGGACACTGGGGTCGATGACGGTTCAGCATCCCTGGAGGAGGGCGATATCCCTTGGAGCCAGAGGATGATTCTATCATCCTCCTGTTTTATAAGGATGAGTAATTTACTTATAGAACAAGTGTGATTTCCTGTCTGCGGTTGGGAGAGTCCTAGCTTCAGGAGACTCCAGTATGGGATACTATCACCAAGGGGAAGCACTGTGTTCCCGCTCCGCCCAGAGGTAGAGGAGATGATGTTAGCAGAGTGGAGTTGGGTCTGTGAGGTGTCAGGCTTCTGCACAGGCTGTATCCTGTCACCCTGTTTAAGCTACAGCAATTTTTTCAGGTCCTGATAGTGGATGCCCTGGTCACAGCTGTGACCAGGCATATCACCATTCCGGTGAAGGAGGGGATGGTTTTGAAGAATTCGCAGGACAGAAATATGGAGTCCCCTCTAAGGAGCCTGTTTGCCTCCTTGGCCACTGTGGTCCAGATATCTATCTGTTCTGCTCTGGTGGTTCGGGCCCTCTTTAGGTGGATTCAGCAATTCCCAGAAAGCAAGGAAATCACTTGGATGGAGTCCACCATGGCTTTTTTGCAGACACACTCTACAATTTGCTATAGAGCTATGCCTGATCAGTAGCCCTTTCGGTTGCAGTAGCCCTTTCGGCTTCTGTGGTTGCACAATTGGATGGCAGACATTTGGTCCAAGACTTGCTTAGAGAAGTTGCCTTTCAGTGAGGACCTAGATCAGCAGATAAAGAACCTCAGTGACCCTAAGCCCAAGTGCCTCCCAAAGGATAAGGTCCACTCGTTCTACAGAGCCGGAAGAGGCCAGGGTCAATTTTGTGCCTATAAGCCATTTCCAAGTGCAGGCAGTTCTTTAGAGCTTCCTCTTCAACCTTTTCAGTTCCCAGAGGATGTGGGCAGTCCTTTCGTGGAACATGAAGAGCAAGTGGTGAGTCCAGCCCAGTCGCAAGAGCAGGTAGGGCCTCCTCCTGAGGTTCCATGGGTTCACATACTCTTGACTCCTATAGTGCTCGCCTGCAGGAATTCTACAGGGAGTGGACTTACATAACTTCTGATCGGTGGGTACTGGAGATCATTCAGCTTGGTTATGCACTGGACCTGAGTCAACCCATCTGCAGTGCTTTTATGATATTGCCCTGTGCTGCTCCAGCCAAGCAGCGGGTGGTTTGCGAAACTTTGTTGAAATTGAAGCTGCTACGAACAATGGTGCTGCTTCCTCCTCCTGAACAGGGCCAAGGTAATTATTCTATCTACTTTGTAATACTGAAGAAGGACAGCTCTTTTCTGGATTTCAAGGGGGTGCATCATTATTTACGTGTCCCAAAATTCTACATGGAGACTATTCACCCCATTTTTGATGCGGTGTGCTGGGGGAGTTTTTATGCTCCTTGGATCTGTCAGAAGCTTATCTGCACATCCCATTTCGAGAAGAAGATCAGAAGTTTCTGCGTTTGAGCATCCTTCAAGAACATTTACAGTTCCAGACATTGCCATTCATGTTTACAACAGTACCATGAGTTTTTACCAAGGTCTTGGTCATGGTAACAGCAGCCCTCCATTGTGAAGATGTTACTAAATTCTGTAGCTCGACAATTGGTTAATCCGAGTGCCATTCTCATCTGGAGCCGGTGTGCGTGACCCGCCGGATGGTTCTGCTCTTTGAAGGCTTGGGCTAGGTGGTAAACTTTTCAAAAAGTTCACTACAGCCCAGGCAGACCCTGGAGTACCTGGGGCATTAGTCAGTACTCGTCTTGATCAGGTTTCTCTCATGACTAAGAGGGTGTGCAAGACACCAAACCAGATTTCATCGCAATAACGGTTACCTGGCTCAAAAACACGGATTCTCTACTAATTAACCAACTATTCAACTAAGAATACAATACCTTCTCAATTCCCAGAAAGAAAAAAAAAGAGGCAGTTTAATGCTAATCTCCAAAAAAAACCTACAACACTTTGTCCATCAAACATATCTGCACATTTTGAAGTTGCATTATTTGATTCACCAAAACTACAAATCTGGATCCAGGATCCTGGATCCACCAAAACTACAAATCTGGATCTCCTGGATCCTGGATCCTGGATCCAGTTCTCCAGGATCACTTGACAAAAATTGCTCCCCACTAATTGAATACATCATGAATAACATATCACTCAACAAACCCATCATCATCTTAAGTGACTTCAACATACACTTTGACTCACTCACCCACTCAAAAACCTGCCAAACTATCATTGATGCCCTATCAACACTACATCTAAAACAAGTAATTGAAACTCCAACCCATAAAGCAGGTCACACCATTGACCTTATATTCATCAACACTGAAGATTGGCAATCAAATACAATCCACACCACAGATATACCTTGGTCTGATCACCACCTAATCCGCCAACTTCTCTATAAACTTCAGCCTCAATTCACCTCAAAACACTACAAATAAAACCATCCTCCATTCAACGCTGAACTTCTACAGAAAACTCTTCAAACTGAACTAATCAACATAAATCTATCAAACTCCGAAGATGCAACAACATTATGGCTAAACATCACAGAAAAAGTAGCAGACAGCATCAACCCCACTTTTACAAAGACAAAAAAGAAAAACAATCAAAACACAGCAACCTAATACAAACCAATTTAATCAACAACAACCAAAACATCAGACTGAACACTAAGGTAACCTCAACATGGACAAACTTTGACACTGCCTCCACTCTCGAAATTCAATCTATTATCAAAAAAATGAACCCTGCCAACCACCCACTAGACAACATCCCTATAACAACCCTCAAAACAATCGAACCCACCATATCTAAAACCATCACCAAGATCGTCAATTTATCCCTGACTGAAGGTAATTACCCCAAATGCCTCAAATCTGCAGTAATCAAACCAATACTAAAAACGAACAACTTGGATCCTAAAATCCTTGCAAACTACCGCCCTATTTCAAACCTATCTTTCATAGCCAAGATCATCGAAAAAGTCGTACACTCCCAACTTGATGATTATCTTGAAACAATCAACATCCTATCACCAACCCAATATGGATTTAGAAAGAACCTAAGCACAGAAACTCTCCTACTCTCTTTAAATGACATGCTACTAAGAGGATTCGACAAAAGCAAAAAATACCTCCTCATTCTCCTTGACCTCTCAGCTGCCTTCGACACAGTAAACCACAATATACTCCTAGAATGACTGACTAAAATCGGTTTAACTGACACCACCTTACAATGGTTCACATCCAATCTATCTGACAGAACATAGCAAGCATCAATTAACAACAACCCATCCAAAAAGATTAATCTCAACACTAGAGTTCCCCAAGGATCAGCGTTATCAGCCACTCTATTTAACATATATCTTCTTCCCATCTGCCAACTACTAAAAGATTATGGAATCACCCACTTCCTCTACGATGATGACATTCAACTTCTAATTCCCATCCAAAATTCAATTGAAGAAACGTACAAAAAAACATCTACTCTACTTATCTCAATTAAACACCTCCTAACATCACTGAAACTCATAATCAACATCGACAAAACTGAAATAATCCTCATGGATAAAAACCCAATTCAACTCCACCACCCCTACTATTACTTAACAATCAAATGAACTCAATACTCCCTGTCACCCACTAGAAACCTAGGAATTATTATTGACAAAGAACTTTCATTCAGGAACCATATATCAAACAAAATCAAAGAGGGATATCACAAACTATTAACCCTAAGACGTTTAAAACCATTTCTTAACCCTTACAACTTCAGAACTGTATTACAACTTCTCATATTCTCAACCATCGACTACTGCAACTCCCTACTGACTGGAATACCATCTTCAAAACTCAAGCCTCTCCAGATTTTGCAAAACTCAGGAGCCAGAATTCTGAAAGGAACAAAGAAGAAAGACCACATAACGCCTATAATGATTTCACTACACTGGCTCCCAATTAAAGCCCGAACTGAACACAAATCCATGACCATCATACATAAATTACTAAACAATGAACATCAAGGTCAAACTGGCCTAAACATAACCCCTCAGAATCCCCAAAGAAACTTACGTTCAAACAACACAGGTCGCTTAACTGTCCCCCCATCAGAGATGCACACTTGACAACAACCAGAGAAAGAGCTTTTTCCATTGCCTGCCCTAAAATATGGAACTCCCTCCCAAAAGATTTGAGAACCCAACCTAACCTCAAAACTTTCAAAAAAGATCTAAAAACGTGGTTGTTTTGCAAAGTCTACATTAACTCTCAAACTTCATAACATCCTAACACCCAAAGGAACTACCAACCAAATCCACAAAAATAACTCCAGCACCAAACAAACCCTCCTCACTCAAAAATGATCTTCTTCTGGACTATAAAAGATTAACTTTTTGTTTAATATGTATTCTGTTATACCTTAATTCACAATTGTTAAGAAAATTACACTTTGAATCTTGTAAACTGTTGTGATGGCTTCACCGAATGACGGTATATAAAACTCAACAAATAAATAAATATTCCTTCTAGATCTGCCAGATCTTACTTGTTGTGATGTGGATCCTTGAGCCGAGGTGGGGTTGACACTACCAGCAGAGGGGGATCCCCTCCGTGGGTCCCCACCATCGGCAGGCGGAGTAGAGCGGTGCAGAGATCCAACTGAACCTTCACCACTACCAATCCTCGTTCCCTGCAGGTTGAGCCCTTGGGTACGGGGGCCGGCTGGACTTAGGTGCAGGTTTCTGGGCGATGAATCCAGGTGGACGATAGGCGAAAGCAGAATAGGACGGGCCAAGGGCAGGCAGCAGACAGACGAAAACCAGAAGAACATACCAGGGTCAAAACCAGAAGAACCATCCGAAGACAGGGAAAGTGGGTTTGGAAGCCAGGCAGAGGAAGGCGGGGGCGAAGGCTGGCACAGGAGAAGCAGGAACATGGGGAAGCAGGAACACGAATAAGCAACTAGCAGGGTCAAGTAGCGCAACCTGTTGCTGAGGCAAGGTTTGGGTAGCAGGGGCCGCCTTAAATAGGGCCTGCTGCTGACATGAGCATCTGGGGCCGCAGGACGCTTTCCCGCCACAGCCCCTTTAAGTCCTATGGCAAGCCACATGCATGCCTAGAGGGAGGCGGAGCAGGCAGCAAGGTGGCAATCCTGTCACTCTGCCGTATGGGGAAGAAGCGATGGAGGTGGCTCCGGGACATTGCGAGAAGAGTGGGACTGGCTCGGGGGGATAAGTGTGGCTGGCCGCGTGGTCCTGCAGCCGGCCATCACAACAGTACCCCCCTTCTAAGCTCCCCGGGGGCTTAGATTTCTTCGCGTGCAAGGCATGGAAACTCTGGAGAAGAATTTTATTCAAAATGTTGGAAGCAGGCTCCCAAGAGTTTTCTTCTGGGCCATATCCCTGCCAGGACAGCAGATATTCCCATCTCTTGTTTCGGCGCTGAACATTCAGTACCTCCTTCTCCTGATATGCTTGATCCTCATCAGAGGATACCTTCTGTGGAGATAGGGTTCTCCTGGAAGGCCAGGATAGGACCAATGGCTTGAGGAGAGTGACGTGGAAAACGTTATGGATTCTTAAGGTCACGGGAAGCCGGAGTTGGTATATGACTGGGCCATCCTGGCAGAGGATGGAGAATGGGCCGATGTAACGTGGCGCTAACCTCATGAAAGGTACTCTGAGGAGGATATTACAGGTGCTTAAACAGACCTTATCCCCCAGTTTGTACTGTGGTGCCGGGCGCTGCTGTCTATCTGTGAAACCTTTCGCTTTCTGGGCTGCCTTTTGAGTCATGCCTTCGGTTCGGGTCCAGATGTTATGGAGCTCCTGCGCTGTCAGCTGAGCAGCTGGTGAAGGGACAGCAAAAAGTAGTGGGAATGGCGGAAGTGGTTGTCTTCCATATACTAACAGAAAGGGAGAGAACCTAGTAGCTGCGTTAATGTGGGAGTTGTGCAAAAACTCCGCCCAGGGAAGGAGAGCAGCCCAATTGTCTTGTCTCTCATTTACGAATGCTCGGAGGAAAGTTTTAAGGGTCCGATTAGTACACTCCTCTTGTCCGTTCGCTTGGGGGTGGCAAGCCAATGTAAAGTCTAGCTTGATATTAAACTTGCCACAGAGGGACCGCCAATACTTGGAAGTAAACTGGACGCCTTGATCCAAGGCAATGTGAAGGGGCAGTCCATGGAGGGGAAAAATGTGTGTGGTGAAAAGCTTGGCCAGATCCGGTACAGATGGCAGGGCAGGAAGTGCAATGAAGTGGGCCATTTTGGAAAAATGGTCAATCACTTCCCAAATGATACAGTTGCCACTAGAGAGGGGGAGGTCTACCACAAAGTCAGTAGAGAGGTGGGTCCAGGGTTCCTTGGGGGCCGGCAGCGGCTGTAACAGCCCCCAAGGTAACCTCTCCAAGGGCTTTTGTCGAGCGCAGGTGGGGCACGAATCCACAGAGGCCTTCACATCCCGGTCCATCTGAGGCCACCAATAGAATTGCCTGAGTAAAGCGAGGGTCCGGGCCCGACCTGGGTGACCCGCTACTCGGGAGTCATGGGACCATTCCAGCATGCGTTGCCAAAGCTTAGAAGGGACCACTGTTTTCCCAGTAGGAACAGTGTGTGATGCGGCAAACAGAATCTGTGCTGGATCAATTACATACCCTGGGGGGTCTAGTCTCTCCTCGACCTCAAAGGACCGTGAAAGGGCATCCGCTCTGATGTTCTTCGCAGTTGGCCTGTACTTTCAACCGCTGGGCGTGGTGAAGGTGCTCTAAGTTTTTGTGGTCGGTGTAGACCGTAATGGTGTATTGCGCCCCTTTGAGCCATTGGCACCATTCTTCGAAGACCAACTTTATAGCCAGGATTTCCTTATCCACAATGCCGTAATTCCTCTCCTCAGGAGTGAATCTCCATGAGAAATAGGAGCAGGGATGGAACGTTCCTGTAGGAGACAGTTGGCCTAGGACTGCTCCCACCACGATGGCAGAGGCGTCAACCTCCATGATAAATGGACGAGTCGGATCCGGATGTCGGAGTCATGGTTCCTGCAAGAAGGCCTGTTTTAGTTTAAGGAAGGCATTGGTCGCTTCTTCGGGCCACTCCTTAGTGTTGGCGCCCTTCTTGATGAGGGATGTGAGAGGGGCAACCAGGTGGGAAAAGTTGGGAATGAAATGTCTGTAGAAATTGGCAAAGCCAAGGAATCGCTGCAGAGATCAGAGTCCGGAAGGTTGGGGCCAGTCTCGGATGCAGGCCACCTTCTCTGGGTCCATGCAGAACCTGAGGATAGAGATAATGTGCCCAAGGAAGGGGATAGATTCCTTTTTGAACATACATTTCTCAAGCTTGGCGTAAAGTTGGTTGGCACGCAATCGTCAGAGCACCTGTCACACATCCAGTCAATGGGAGTGGAGATCCTTGGAAAAAATGAGGATATCGTCCAAGTAGACAACTACGTTAACTTATAGGAGATCTCTGAAGATTTCATTCATCATGTGCTGGAATACCGCAGGGTCATTGCACAAGTCAAAGGGCATAACCAGGTACTTGTAGTGGCCATCATGTGTGTTAAATGCAGTCTTCCATTTGTCTCCTAGTTTGATGCGGACCAGGTTGTACGCTCCTCGTAAGTCCAATTTAGTAAAAATCTTGGCCCCTTGCAAGCGATCGAGCAACTCTGCAATGAGAGGGAGAGTGTTGCGCTGATGGTGGACCCTTGGCCCGAGGTGGGGTTGACGCTACCCGCAGGGCAAGCCCTATGGGTCCCCACCATCGGGAGGTGGAGCAGGCTAGGAGACAGAGGCTGACTGGTCGCCAATACCAGCCCACGTTCCCCTTAGGTTGAGCCCTTGGGTGCCAGGGCCAGCTGGACTTAGGCGGGCCTCCGTGTGACAAATCTCAGTTGGTGTAGGCAAGGGTACGCCAAGAACCTGTTGCATCTGTCGGTCCTAGACGGCTTCGCCCTGTTTGCCTCACCTTGTTCACGGCTCCTCCCGCTTACCTTGGAAAAATGGCTACCACCGTGTCTGCAAGCCACCTTCTCCAGCGTCCCCGGAATGGCTATGGTGCTGCCTCTCACCATGCTCCTCGCAAGGGCCTATTAGGGTGCACGCGCACATGCTATCCTCATCTTTATTCCAACATTAGCGTGAACCTCGGGGGCGTTCCCCTCAAATGACATCACGCCATCCGGGTATTTAGCCTGCCCTTACTTGCTAGCTAGTTAAGTTAGCAATGCTTGGACTCGGCTGGTCAATGCTACTCTGCCGCTTCCTTGCTGCTGCTGGAAGCTCTCTCTCTGCCCTTCGGGGTACTGACTAACCTGGGTACCCGCTCTTTGGGGGCTCTCTGCTTTATTTTAGGTGCCTTACAGGGATCAGGTACTCGCTCCTCGAGGGCCTGCTCTCCCTGCCTCGGTGCCAGTACCATCTACTTCAGCCTGGTGGAATTGCATACCTACAGCTAACATCTAGTGAGTAATCTAACTATCAGTCTGTCTCATCTACAGCATTGCCTTGCTTGGAAACCTACACCGGAATTCCCCTATACCAACGGGGTGAGAAGGGTCCCCTCTGCCAAGGGTCCCGAGACTGCTACATCCAGACTACCTCACTACTGCCACCTCTGGTGGTATTCATCAAGCTGTACAATAAAAAAACTAATTCTGTGTTTGTGCATCCTGAGTCTAGCCGAATACTGTGGCTCCCCAAGGGGCCCCTCCCCGTGGGTGTGGTCATCTGCCACAGTATCCAAGAATCCACCCAAACACTGCTTAACCATAACAGATTGCTAACTCCATGGATTCGGCTCAGCTTACCGCATTGCAGGCCATTCCAGGCCTGGCCCAGCAAATCTCTGAACAGCAGAATGCGCTGGAGAATTTGACTGCTGCATTCAACCAACTGCACGCACAGATGAACTTACCCACGACCTCAGGTAAAGAAGTTACACCGCAAGAAGTGACGGTCAAGACTATTGTACCTCTATCTGCTCCCACACGCTTCTTGGGGGAAGTTTGGAGATGTAGAGGTTTTATTAACCAGTGTTGCATGCACTTTTCCCTGCAACCTAGCCATTTTCCTACAGCTTATGCGAAGACCACCTATATCTTGTCTTATCTGGATGGAAGAGCATTGGCTCCCACAGCCTCTTCACTGTGGGAGCACGAGGATCCTATTGTACATGATCTTGATGGATTCCTCAAGTTGTTCAAATCAGGTTTTGATAACCATGCCCAGTATACCACTGCAGCATCTTCATTGGTTCACCTGAAGCAAGGGACTAAACCTTTAGCTGACTTTGCTATCGAATTCAAGACACTGGCATCTGAATTACGTTGGGACCCTAAATGCCTGAGGACCCTCTTCTTTGAAGGACTGAACTCTCGTTTGAAAGACGAGCTCGCTACTTGTGAGATGCCTGAGACTTTGGCTGAACTAGTGAAGTTGGCAACAAGGATTGATCGCTGACTTCATGACAAAGTTCAAGAGACCAAGACTCCCAGAAGACCCTTCCAGGGTGAAGCTCGATTTAAGTCCACACCCAGGCCTGTTCCCTCGGGTCCAGTAGTTGGCAAAGAAGAACCAATACAATTAGGCTGCAGCAATCTGATGTCAAAGGAGAGAAGAACACGGAAGAAATTGGGGCGGCGCATGTATTGTGGACAAGCTGGCCATGCTGTTCAAACATGCCCGATATGTCCAGGAAACTGGCAGACCTAAGTCCTGCAGGAGCACTCTTCTTAGGTCTTACTGCACCCTCTCCTCCACTCTCTCTTCCTGTATCCTTTGTCTGCAGACCCTTAGAGTATCAGATTCTTGCCCTAGTGGACTCAGGGGCAGGAGGTAATTTCATTTTACAACAATTAGTGGAGCACTTGTGGATTCCCACTACCACCATGACGTCTCCACTACTCTTAACTTCAATTCATGGAGAGCCCTTACCGGGCGAAGTAACCCAGCTCACCGAACCAGTATGTCTACGGACCGGCACTCTCTATTCTGAAACCATCTCCTTCTTTGTTTTAGAGAAGGCCATGCACCCTAAAGTACTGGGGCTACCGAGGCTGCAGCAGCATATGCCTCAATTCAATTGGGCTACTCTGGAGCTTTCACATTGTGGTCCAGACTGCCATGGTAAATGCCTGATGGAGGTCGCTTCTTTACCCTGCATGACAACTACCCCATTGATGCCGGGGTTGCCGCCTCAATATGCATCATTTCATGATGTCTTTTCTAAAGAAGCTGCAGATGTACTACCGCTACACAGACCCTATGACTGCGCCATCAATATGAAGCCTAACACTGAACCACCCAAAGGACGAATATACCCTTTCTCTGTGGTAGAGAATAAAGCCATGTCTGAATATATTCAGGAGAACCTCCAAAAAGGCTTCATAAGACCCTCCAAAGTCTCCTCCTGGCACAGGTTTCTTCTTTGTGGGGAAGAAGACTGGAACATTGTGTCCATGTATAGATTGCAGGGGCCTCAACGAGCTAACTGTGAAAGATCGTTACCGTTTACCACTCATCTCAGAGCTATTTGACATACTACAGGAAGCCAAGATATTCTCCAAGCTTGATCTTAAGGGAGCCTACAACTTAGTTCGCATCCGCTCTGGCGATGAATGGAAGACAGCCTTCAACATCCAGGTGGTCACTTTGAATATCTAGTGATGCCCTTTGGTTTGTGCAAATCTTTCAAAATTTAATGAACGACATTTTGCGGGACCTCCTCTACAAATGTGTCGTTGTATACTTAGATGTCATCTTGATATTCTCTCAAGACATGACGACTCATCTGAAGGATGTCAAAAGAGTACTGCAAAGACTCCACAAGAATCATCTATACGCCAAGCTGTCTAAGTGCAAGTTTCACAAGGAATCAGTGCCTTTCTTGGGGTACATTGTTTCCAACCAAGGTTTCCAGATGGACCCACAGAAGCTGGACAGCATTAAGAAATGGACCCAACCCATTGGCCTAAAGGCTCTCAGACGTTTCTTAGGTTTCACCAACTATTACAGAACATTCATCAAGAACTACTCCTCACTCACTGTTCCACTTACAGCCATGACGAAGAAAGATGCCAATGTTGCCAATTGGTCTTTGGAGGCAGTAACAGCATTCCAGAAACTAAAAGACGCCTTCTCGAGCAAGCCGTGCCTTAGACACCCGGATCCAACTAAGCTACTTTCCTGCCGCGGCCCCTTTAAGAGTGCACGAGTTGCGCATGTGCACGCGTGCCTAAGCAAGGGCCCAGAGGAAGCAGGACAGTGGCGTCACTCCGCGGCCCATGTGGGGAGACACGCCGGGCACAAGGAGGAACCGCGCAGGAGTCAGAAGCAGCAGAGATAGCTGCAGGCGCTCAGGGATGGAGATGGCTGCCCACCACCGCGAGCGAAGGTGAACCAAAGCTGGCAGCTGGATTCCTGGGGTGAGTAGGCCCGGACGTGGGCCTAGCACGGCTGGGATGCATAACAGAGAGGGTAGCAGTCCTTCTTAGTAATTGCGTTGAGACCCCGGTAATCGATACAAGGCCGGAAGGTGCCGTCTTAGTCACAAAGAAGAACCCCGGGAGGCGGATGAAATCACCGTGCAAGATAGCCGCTTAAGCCCCTCGCTGGGATCCCCCAATTATCAAATCTGATTCCATCGGTGGTCAAGAGCCCTTAAAAACCTAAAATTCAGCAAATTTTAAGCTTGCAAACAAGCAGGAATGGCCGCTGTAAAAAAAAACCAAAAAAATGATCTCAAACGCTTTTCGTTCGCTACCACAGCAGCAGAACTTGAATCGGGCTCGGGAGACAAAATGGTGGCCAGGCCAGGATCACAGACGGGAGTGGAAGAAGAGATAAACTGCGACCAGGCGGAGCTAGGGCAGAGTGAAACACCTTCCAGATCTGAATTTCAAGCCTGGTTTGCAGCTCTGCATGAAGATATGACCCAATACCGCCGAGAAATGGGTGAGATGATGGCCGGGTTAAAAACGGAGATGAACGAGCTGTCACATCTCATGGAAGAGACAGAGGATGGGCTGGAGGAACAACAAACGGTGGCCCAAAAACTAATGGAAGAACAGCAAAAATTCAAAGATATTCAGGCAGAAATGGGATCTCAATTAGAAGATATGGAAAATAGAATGAGGAGATCAAACCTTCGATTCAGAGGGGTCCCTGAAAAAGCGGAATATGAGAACAGTTTTCAGGTAATACAAGAAATATGCTTGCAACTGCTCACAGTGAATTCAGATCAAGAGGAGATAATTTCAGTTAAATTGGACAAAGCCCATAGAACCTTAGGAGCGCCAAGGAACAAACAGGCAAGAGATATAATCGCCTGCTTCCATAACTTTTCTTTAAAAGAAAAGATATTGCGGGCTGCAAGAAAACAAGGCACAGTGGCCTGGAAAGGACATGTGTTTGAAATATTTCAAGACTTAGCTCAAACCACCATAAAAAAAAGGCGCAAATTTCGGGAGGTGGTACAGGCACTATGCAGTCAAAACATGCGGTATAGGTGGCTCTTTCCTTTTGGACTCAGCTTCACTCTACATGAAATCACCTCAAGAGTTAAAACAGTGGTAGAAGCTGAAGACATCCTAAAAGCAGCAGGTTTCTTGACTCAGGCTAGACAGCATGCAACCATGGAGAACCAAGGAAACACGCGAGACCACGAATACCCAAAATGGCAAAGAGTGCCCAAAGGCGGGAAAAGACTGCGCCGACACTCCGGAGACCTACCTGCAACTAAAGGCCCTAGTTGAGGCAAAGGGACATTCCTGGGGCATCAGTAAGAATGTATGGACTCATGGTCAAGTATGAGGGTTTAAAGGGTGGAAGAAGAAATGTTGTTATATTATGTTAAATTATGTGTTTATATAATTCCTTACTGATTAAGGGGTATCAGATTGTCTATATATACGAACAGCTCCTAAATGATTTTCGTTTGTTTTGTTATTCCATGAAGCCTGTAACTTAGAGAAACTTGTCACACAGCTTCAGGTTCTTCACTTTGAGCCACAACAGTTCCTCTCTCCCCAGGCAGACAAACACCCAGAGAGGAAAGAAAGCAAGCCAAGTGCATTGTGTGTGTGTGTGGGGGGGAGGGGGGGGGGGTTCATGTCATTTTTGTTTTGTTGCCTTTTGCCTAATTTCCTTTTTCAAATGGTTCATTGGGTTTTGGTTTGGTTTTTTTTTGGGGGGGGGGGTTCCTAAAATTTTGTGGTTAGTGCTCAGTAAATTCAGTTAATATGCACTATGATCCTGTATATTGGTGCCTGTAATAAGCAGTGAAGCACTATCTGCCTTCCTTTAGCCTTTTTTTAAACTAAGTTGTTTTAGTCACTGCCCCCCCCCTCACTCCAGGCTCTCACTCTCTCTCTCCTTCCACTAGTCTCTCACTATCACCAGTCACTCCCCACTCCATTCTCTCTCTCTTTCACCAGTCACCCCAACAGTCTCTCTCTCACAGTCCCCCTCTACATATGTTTCTCACCAATAACCCCACTCTTCCAACCAGTGTTTCTCTCTCTTTCTCTCACCAGTCACCTTAACCTCTTTCATTCTCACAGTCACTCCTTACACTAGTCTCTTACTAGTCACCTCAAACTCCAGACACTCTATCTCACCAGTCACCCCCAACCTGTCTGTCTCTCTCTCACTAGTTGCCTCTCCCACCAATCCCTCTCTCTGACAGTCACCCTCCACTCTAGTCTCTCGCTCTCACCGGACCACATGACAGAGGACAAATGCACACCATAGATAGGAAAGGTAATATGATACTCCCTCCAATAATCAATAAATGACAGCAAATCATACACCAAGAAAATGTAATATTCATGTTGACTGCCTGCCTGCCCAGTTCTACAAGTGCACCACTGCCACACTATCTGGTGTATGTAGAAGTGCTGCACTTAAATTTTTAATTTAGAAATGAGTATTGGCACTGTGCAGAATGTGGCTGTGCGCACCCACCACCAGACATGAAAATAAACTGGAACACTTACTGAGGTCAGTGGGCCACAGGCCAGGTCATGAGATAAAGGACAAACAGAAGCTTAGAATATTAAAATCTTACACTAAGGACAAAGCAGACAGTGAGACTTTGTCAGATTTAATGACAAAGAACTGCAGCAGTTGGTATCAGACCACTCTGCTACTATGTTGCATGCTACAGAGCCTATGCACTAATGCCCTACCATGCAGGCCTAGTGCCTCCCAAGACTGCACTAGCTAAATCAAATCAGTCACCAATTAATAATAAAATGATGATTAATTTGAAATCTCAAAAAGTATTAACTGCCATCTCTCTCAAAAGAACAAAGAACTTTGCTGTTGTCTCCTCAGGAAAAGCCAAAGCAAAGCAGAGTCAAATTAGCAAAAAAAAAAATACAATCACATAATTGTCAGAATCAAAATATGCTTTTACCAATTACCATGCAATCTTAAAAAAATGAAGCAGGATTCGGTGATTCAAAGTATGTCTATCCCAAAATGCTAGGACCCCTCTCTCAAAATTAACATGGATGGGCAAATTCAAAATATGCATTCGCATTGCAATCTTATGCTGACTAGATCTTGGTGCTATTATTACTTGTTTGTTTATACTTATTACTAACCAGGTAGTGCCCCCCCCCCCCCCCCACACACACACACACCACCTTGCAATTTTGGCAACACACAAACAAGTAACTAAACGGACAGCCAATGGGAATGCAGAGCCATAACTCCAGCTAACGAACTGCTCCCCCATTTGACATTTATTTTTTTTGTGTTTAAAGGTTTTTATTGGAACAGATATGAAAAAGTATAACAACATTTGACATGCGAACGTAACAAGTGCATAATATGTAACATAACATGTGAAGAACACAAAAATACAGATATCTGTCTGATTTTTATGTAGGACAATTATTCATACCCTTCCCTCCCCCCCTGCCCAACAACAGTGCTTAAGACAGGCAAATCATAAGAATGTGTCAAAATGAAGTGAAAAAGAATAAGAGAAAAGAGCATAGTTGTAAAAGATTGTGATATAGACCGTGATCCTAAGTCAGCAACACTGGCAGATTGGTAACTCTTACGGATTCCAAAGGCCCAGTTCTAAAACGGAAATTCCCACATAGACCATCAAGTAAAAGGAGGAATGTGCAAAACATAACAGTGAGGACAAGCGCCTAATCAACAGGACTATGATGGCCAAAGCCCCAGGTTGTTATTGAGAGTCCAGCCATTGATTATACAGCCCCCAGATTTTATGAAAAGTATTTAATCTATTGTGGTGTACAGCTGTGAGGCGACCCAGCTGGTACTAATTATGAAGTTGGGATTGTGTTGTAATTATGTGTGTTTGTGGATCCTTGGGTGCTATGGAGGTGACCACACCCACAGGGAGGAGCCCCTTGAGGAGTCACACCACTGGGCTAGACTCATACTACACAAACACAAGAGTTCTTTTATTGCACAGCTTGAAGCAAACCACCAGAGGTGGCAGTAGTGAGGCAGTCTCGTAGTTGCAGTCTCAGGGACCTCGGCAGAGGGAATCCTTCTCTCCTTGATGACGTCAGGAGGTTCCGCAGCAGGTCTCCCAGTGAGGAGATACTGTGGATGAGATAGAGTCAGAGTACTTACTAGGTGTTTGCTGGAGATATGCGATTCCACCAGGTCTGTTGTAGAAGGTACAGGCACCGAGGCAGGGAGAGCAGGCCCTCGAGGAGCGAGTACCCATTCCCTGTAGGGCACCTGAAATAAAACAGAGGGCCCCCGAGGAGCGGGTACCCAGGTTAGCATATACCCCGAAGGGCAGAGAGAGAGAGAGCTTCCTGTGGCAGCACGGAAGCGGCAGAGTAGCATAGACAAGAACGGATTTGAGTCCTTGCTAACTTGGGGAGCTAGTAATTGAGTGAAGGTAATATACCCAGATGGCATGATGTCAGCATGAGGGAACGCCCTCAAGGTTCGCGCCAAGGGTGGTACAAAGACGTGGTTCCTAGTAGGTACCTGGGAGGAGCAATGGCGGGAGGCTGCACCATAGCCGTTCTGGGGACGCCAGAGAGGTTGGCTTGTAGACGCTGCGGTAGCCATCTTGCCCAGGTAAGCGGGAGGAGCCGTGAATAAGGTGAGACAAATGGGGCGAAGCCGTCGAGGACTGATGGACACAACAGTTTGTACTTGTGCTAAGCTAGGAAGGCGACTCTGTTTCCAATGGACAGCAAGCTCGGTACAAGCAGCAATAAAAACTTGTTGTGCAAACCGTTGTTCCTCTTTATTTATTCCTTCTATTGATAAATTAAGTAAGACATGCCATGGTTTTTGAAATAGTGGTACCTGAAGAACAGTGGATACCCACGTTATGATCAATGGCCAATATTGGGTAAGTTGCGGACACTGCCACCAAACATGATAATAAGTACCAACCCTCCCACAGCCCCGCCAGCATTTTTCCGGGATGGAGGGGGTGAAATGGGGTAACAAGATAGGAGTATAATGCCATCTGTATATCATTTTGTAGCAATTTTCCTTTATACCAGTTGAGATGGAACACTTATGAGCATCCATGAATATGGCATCCCACTCCGTGGGATCGATATTATGTTCAAAATCAGCAGCCCGTGCCTTCTGTTGATGGAAAGGGCCCTTTGACATTTAATAATGCATATATTTTGGAAATTACTCTTCTCATATTATGGGCATTGGTACAATCATTTTCAAATAGAGAACCAGTTAACCAAATAGTGCCTGCACGTAATGCACGTTTCACAAATTGGTAAACCCTAGCATAAAGCAAAAAGTCCACTTCAGCCAAGCGATGCTGTGAGTGAAGCTCTTCTCTAGACATAAGAGCACCCTGCTTCTGTACATGTTCCAGATGAGAGATGCCAGCACTAAGCCACAGCTGAGAAGCTTTCATCTGGGAAGCGCATGGCAGCATGGCGTTGGTAAACAGATGGGTCAATAATGGAAACTGTTCCTTCCCCACCAAGAGAGATTTCCAATGGAACCATACTATGAGAGTAGTGTGAAAAGTGCTTGGGAAATAGGAAAGCAGTCCCCATGTAGACCGCTGCTACCAGGGCAACGCAGAGCTCGGCATGCCCCCAATCAAAGCTTGTTCCAGCAAAACCCATTGTGGGACAGTGGTCGGTCTATGAAGCACCACCAAAGCCCATAATTGGGCAGCACAGAAATATCTACATAAATTAGGGACATTAAGGCCTCCCCTATTTTTGGGCAAGTATAAAATGGCTTGCGCTACCCAAGGCAGTCTTTTACACCATATAAACCCAAAAATCATCTGTTGCCATTGTTTTAATATTGTAGATGATAAATAAATGGGAATAGTAGTAAAAAAGTATAACAGGCGAGGCAGGATGTGCATTTTTATGATGGCTATGCGGCCTAACCACGAATGAGAATTTTGAGACCATTTTTCTAAGTCTCCCTTAATAGATTGGATAATAGGAGCATAATTCAACTTGAATAGTTTATCAGAATTAGCCCCGAGACTGACCCCCAAATAGTTTAGCGCCACCGAGGCCCATTTAAAGGGATACCTTTGCATAAGAAGTTGTTCTTCAGCAGTAGGCAAGGTAAGGTTTAGAATTTCCGACTTGTCATAGTTCACTTTAAGGCCCAACACAGCTGTAAAATGAAGAAGCTCATGCATTCCTAATGGGATGGGCAAAGGGCTCGGGAATGACACAGGTCACCAGATGGCCAATCACACACGACATTTTGGAGGCATTATAAGATGTGGCTGAATTAGTTTGTTTCTATGAGTATGTGGCTTGTCTGTTTTGTATGGCATTTGTTTTGGCCTTTTTTGGGGCCTTTCGTATTGGGAAATTAGTCATCAGGGCGAGTCGGGGTGCAGAGACTATTGGATTACAACTGTGTCACGTGCAGGCTGGAAATGGTTTTGCACAGTTGCTGATCCTGAAATCAAAAACAGACCAGAAGGGACGTGGGGCTGAGTTGATTTTGAGGGCTGTAGCGGGACTTGTCTGGTAACAAGTCTGGATTTTTATTTATCCAGGCACCCAGCAGGGAGTTATTATCTTCTGGTGCACCAGGATTTATGCCCTTTAACTCGTTATCAGTTTGAGATGGTTTTAGGGCGGGGCTTCCTAGGATTGGTCTGGAGGCAGCTAATTTCGGGACCCATTCATTTCACATTGGGGCTGCCACCTGTGCTACAGGATCCAGATTAGGGGAGGAAGTGATTCAGAAAATCGGGAGATGGAGGTCTGATGCCTTCCAAACCTATGTTAGGCTGGAGGCTGGGGATATGAGGAATTTATTCTAACTGCCTTTTGTTTTTTCATAGATATCATGCCCCATAAGAACATAAGAACAAGCATGGATCATTGGACATTCCTTTGTTGTCTGGGCCCACAAGCATGCAGGTCAATGGCCCTATGGCCCTCACTTGGGCTTATCTGCGCAAGGCATGGCCGTCCTTTGGCTTGGACGACGGGGGATGCACTGGTCAGAACTCCTCCCACTGGTGCGACATCTCCTGAGTTCCAAGTCTCATCCGGATGTACTGGTGGTGCCCTTGGGGAGTAATGACTGGGGGTAAACTATATTGCTGACAGTTTATTAGCATGGTCAGAAAGGACCTGTCCATGCTGATGATCTGGATGCCGCAAGTAGTGTTATGCTGGTCAGACATCATTCTAAGGCCTGCCGAGATGGGGCAACGTATTTGGGGATGCTGTAGGGCCAAGGCCAATCAGAAAATTGGTTCTTGGGTATGAATCATGGGTGGAGTACATATCAAACTCGAGTGGTTTTGGGATGTGCAAGGGGTCTTTTTCATTTGGATTGGATTCACCTGTCCTTTGTTGGAAGTGACTTATTTATTAACGATATCCAGGAGGCCTTGGAATGGGTTTTCAGCGGGGAATACATGGCCGCATCTTTAGGGGGGGGATTGGATAGGCTTGCCTTTCTGTGTCTTTGGCCATTTGCCCGAGCCTCATTAGTGCTAGATGGTGGCTCGACGGATAGCCAGTTTGGGGCATCAACTGGCTGGAGCAATACCCATCGGGTGATTGGTTCTGCTGGGCGTAGCTCCTTGCTGGCCAGTGGTGGGGGCTGGATTTTAGGTGGTGGGGCTTTCCTGGGGGGGGGGGGGTCGCGGTGGCGCGTCATCAGGGGGCGTTCCGGGGGTGTGTCTGCGGGCATGGTTCTGGCCCGGGGGCGTTCCGGGGGGTCATGGCTGTGGCCTCCGGAACAGCCCCCGGACTGGAACCTGGCGCACCGGCAGCCAGCCCGCGCGTGCGAGTTACGCCTGCCTTGAGCAGGCATAACTTTGGGAATAAAGGTAGGGGGGTGTAGATAGGGCTGGGGCGCGAACAAAAGTACGCGCTCGTGCTTTTTTATAAAATGTACCCCTATGAGAATTGTTTGCCCTTCTGATTACCCCATCTCAAGAACGATGTAGCAGAATTTGAAAAAGTACAGAGAAGGGCATAAAAATAATAAAGGGTATGGAATGGCTGCCCTATGAAGAAAGGCTTGACAGGTAAAAGTTCTTCAGGGCTGGCTCAGTGGCAGTGCTGCATACTGTGACATATGAAGGGACCTGGGTTTAAATCCCAGCTCAGGACTTCCGCTGTCTGGGTCATTCAGGGCTGGGGATGCTATAGAGGCAGCATTCATAGGTCCTAAAAGGGAGGGAATGATAGGCATTGCACAGTGGTGACACCTAGTGGCCAGATTTAGCCATCATTGCACAGTTCTGTAAGAAGCCCTGGGGGCATGGCTCCCAGCTGAGAAATGTCATTGCAATGAGGGAACTAGAGTTGGGAGGAATATAATAAAGGTGAGAAAATCCTTGGGATAGTTGTGACCGAAGATTCATGGTGCCAGTGCTTAGCCCTGGTTCTGACTGAGCTGGAAGCCCAAATAAGCAGGAGGAAACTATTGGGCCAAAACATTAAAAAAGGGCTCTTCACCTTAGAGAGGAGACAATGGTGAGAGCATGAGAGAAGTTTCTAAAATCATGATTGGTGCAGAAAAAAGTAAATGGGGAATGTTTTTTACCCTTTGAAATAGGATAAGGACACTGCAGGAATCTAACTGGTAACAGATCAAAACATATTTTAGGAATGTATATTTTCAGTCAACGCACCATTAAGCAGTGGAATTTGTTTCCAGAGGATTTAGTCTCTAGGCCAGTAGGAATTGCTGGGTTTAGAAAAGCTTTGGACAAGTTTCTGGAAGAGAGGTCCATCCAATACGATATCACCTAGTTTGGAGTTTGGCTGCATGCACAAGCATGTTTCTCAGATTTAGAAACTCACTATATCATGTCGTGCAGGGAAGAAGAGATGGCTGTGGCCCAAGGTAGCTCTTACTACTGGGTTCTGTAGGAAGTAAGAACTCATGGCATGAGGCAGCCACTGATGCTGAGGGAATAGTTTGCTAGGGGAAAGAGAGAAAGTGGCAGGGTGACCTGGGGGAGACAGAGAGAATGGGGGGCAGACTGGAGGTGCAATGAAAGGGCTAGATATAGCACTGGAGGGACATAGATCCTTTGCACAAACTTATTTACAAACCAACATTTGCCTGTTTCTCTGATGCGTATTCATGATATAAAACTGGAATAAGCTACACAGAAAAAGTGGAGGATGGGTGGAGCAGATGTCCTTTCCTAATCGATGGTAATAGAAATGGTATTAGAATGTTCAAAAAGCATGGGACAGGCCTAGATGATCTTTAGTGTGGGGAAATGAGATTAAAACTGAAAATCAAATAAGGTATGCAATATTACATTAGATAAAATGGCAGACTAAATGAACTATGTGGGACTTTTTCTGCCATCATATTCCAGTTTTTATGCTTATATTGTATGTTGACACTGCTTATATGTGTTTCTGTGTGTAGCACCCCTACCAGGTTTGGCCACCAGATGTCACTGTCCCTGTAGTATAATGCTCTATTACGGAGCCATCCATGCCCTTCAGTCCCTCCTACCTAGAGGATCTGGATTGGATGCCTCTGCTCTATTTAGCCCAGCCATTTTAAGGTACTGTGGGTTCAGTTTAAGGAAGCAGTCAAGGAGTAAAGATGTAATTTTTTTTTCACACTCTGGTGGGGTCTCCCAGCTTCACCCAAAGCAGTTTATGTTAGAAGAGACACCTCCCAGTACATTTCCTGCCTGAGGGTCCATTTTATAATTTACAAAGAGATAGATTTGTAAGCCTGATACCCTTTAGGGGCAAAAGGGTTCTCACCGGGGAACCAAAGAGGTGTGAGCCTATTCTAAACCCTAGGTAGGCAAGCACCAGTGTTGGATCCTGCTGCAAGAGACAGTGAAAGCAGAGGAGATATCCAGTTTAAGCTTTAAAGTATTTTTAGATTTTGAGTTAAGTGGGGAGATTTTTGTATCCCCCTTCCCTACTGGGACTTTGGAGTGGAGAGCATGCCTGATCCTACTGACTTTTCCCTAAGAGAAGTCCCCTGGAAAAAGATCAAGGATGAAAAGAACAACTACACCAAAAGAAGGAAGAGCAATAATTAGGAGATCCCATCTGGATTTGCTCCCAAGGGACCAGGACAGGCTGGGTGTCCAAGGAGAAAAAGATGTCTAAAGTCAGGATGTTTGCAGTCAATCTGAGGATACCTCAGATGGGAGAGTTTGCACAGTTAAAATCACCATGGGCTCTACCCAGAGGTCTGAATTAAGGACACCTACCTACACAATGTGCCATCAATCAGATGTAAAACTCACACTTCTGGATAATGGACTTTAATTTATTATCACCAATCAGTAAACTTGTATTTAACACCCAGACCTAGACCTGTCTGAGTTATCATAGCCTCTTACCTCACAGGAAGCACCAATACAGTAAACACACACTGATGACCTTTTTTCATTGTTTGGACCATAAGTGAGAGCTTCCCCCCATAAAAATAATCCCTCCCAGGGACTGAGGGTCAGCGTGAGATGTAACATGCTAGCCGTAGCAACCCCCAAAACATATAAATTACTTTTATTCCCTTAGGAGCTACAATCCTCCAAAAAAGGGGTTACATGTGATTTTGTTTTTCACAAGTACGTCTTTTAAGATTGACCCATATTTTTTTTTCCATGTGATCATCTGGTAAATTGTTTAGTTGATTGGCCTATCTTCGTTTATAATCCTCAATTCTTATCACATATATTCTTCCCTGTCTTTCAGAAGTTTGCTTGGATCAGGTGTGCACAGCCTTGACCTTTGAGGGTGGTAACCAGGTTTGGTTTTCAAAATATCCCCAGAAAATCAATAAATATTTATCAGAGACCAGGTTAACATACGTGGCTTGGTTGCCATGAAAACTAGATCTGTTTGTGGCCCTTGAGGACCAGATCAAACATGGGTCACTTTTAAAACAGCTATTAATCCTTACTGATCAATAGTCAGAGTTATATTTACTTCTCAAATGCCTCCTTGTGATCGTCTCCCATCCCCACCATGTGATCCTCAAATCCCTGCCCTCCCCCTGAAGTGAACTCCCTTACAACTTCCCTCCCACAAGTAGAAGGAAAGCAGCACATTTTACCTGCCTCTGCCTCTGCCTCCTTGAATCTGAAGTCTGAATACATGGTGCTGGCATAGCCTGCAAGACTGTAGGGCCCCACATGATTCAGACTTCAGGTTGAAGCCAACAGAGGCAGAAGCAGACACAGGTAAGACAAGCTGCTTCCTTCCTGCTGGTGGGAGAGAGGAGGAGAGTATGGTGGGATGGTACCCTGTGCAGCACAGCTACCCATAGATGTTTACCTATTGTGATTAATGGGAAATCTACAACCACAAATAGTTGTCCAACTTTAAATGCAGATTATCAGATAACACTGTACAATGTTTGGAAGAAAGAATGCTGATTTTAATAATAATTGTTACTTTCTTGTCGTTTCTGGGTTCCCTTGTTTACTGGCCTCTAACCTTTGAGCTGAGCCCTGAGAGAGAGCAGTTAATGGAGTGCCCATTCTCAGATCATCAGCAACAGTATGATAGCCCAGGTCATTGGTCCAATAGCCTTCTTGTAGTCTTCACTCCCGGGGAAGGATCTGTTATTTGTTCGGAAAACAAAAACAAAATAGATGCCTCAGTCTTATTTCAGTATTTATTAAAACAGAGATGTGCTCAATGAGCACATCTCTGTTTTAATAAATACTGAAATAAGACTGAGGCATCTATTTTGTTTTTGTTTTCCGGACGGCTATCATAGATCGCCTACCTATTTGTTTTCTCTGTTATTTGTTCTCCATAATTGGCCCGAGTTTATGGAGCACCTTAACTGAGACTCTATATCTTGTGAATGATTATTATTTATTTTGTAAACAATTAAAAGCCTTATTGTTTCAGGAAGCATTTGGAGGGCGGACGGGCTAGGAAGTAATCAATTTTTAAGTGCTTTGTGCTTTGGATATGTTATGTCACCATTATTGTATTGGTATTAATTGCTGCTTTATAATTTTGTATTTTTTTCGATTGGCATCTATTGTTATTTTATAATTCAATATTTTTGTAAACCGCTTAGTAAGGCAGGTCCTCTATAAGAGGTAAACAAATATTTTAAATAAATTAAAAAAAAATTACACATTGTCAGAGAATCTGAGAGGGAAAGCTGAATTGATGCACTCATGAAAGCAAAAATAGCATAGGTAAAACAACTTTTTGGTAGCCCTCTGTTCAGTCTGAGTGTGTAGCATACTTTCCATAGTATCATAAGGGGTCAACAAAAGTTGCTTTTATTAGCAAACATATTTCATGTGAAATTATAGGAGCTACTTTTTAAGGTATGACAAAAACAGAGGAAAAAGTCACGGGCAAGCGAAGTTGTACAGTGACCGGTTATGGTTTTGTTTGTGGTAGTTATTGTAAAATGAAAATAAATTAAAAAAAAAAAAAAAGAAAACAGTAGGCTTGAAATAACAAATTACATCTCATGCCCCCCCCCGCCCCCTCCTGCCACTACCAATCCTACAAATACATTTCTTTGGATGTTTCCTGAAGGTGGACAGTGTAAGGCAGAAGCTGAGCTCCCTCGGGAGACAGAAATGAAGGGGATCTTCACGTCTCTAGTCTCTCTGTTGAATCATGAGGCATCACATGAAGGTCCTGGCCAGCAGAAAGCAAATGACATGCGACTTTGCTCATGGGAAGATTCCCTGAACGAACAGTACTTACTCCATGGAGGATGTTAGAGATTATACAGAAATGCTCTCCAGCTTTTACAGATATTTCTTGCTGCTTTTTTTTTTTTTTTACATCCATATGCAGGAGCAGGGTTACAGCTAATCACAGCATTTGCGCTCTTTGCTTGCTGAATACAATGTCCCCAGTCCCCGCAGCAGGAGCCCACTGTACTGTTTAACAGCCAGAACAAAGCCATGTGAAAAAAAAAAAAAGCAAGCCCAGAAAAAATTCTATTTAAATCAAAGCAAAATGCTCACAAAGCTAAGAAAAAAAATAAATAACATGAAGTAAAATAAATTGATACCTGTGATTAAGACACAAGAATGTCTTTGGGATATAATTCACGTGACTTCAAGTAAATTGTAACCTTTCACAATCATTTCCAAAACCCAAATGTCTTTATTTCATATTCTTCAAATCTCTTGCACACTACAGTTTGCTGTAAAAAAAAAAAGTCTTTACAAATTATAAGAATATAACTGTGACATGCATACAATAAAGCAGCCTAGGGTATGAGATATTGTGAGAAACAATGCCCTATCTGATTGAAGTGCAGTGTGTTTTTATTGTACAGTACTACAGTAACTATCCATTATTTCTTGTTGCTTCAATACACACTAATGTTATTCTCTTGGTAAGTCACATAAGACATGCACCATACATTGTTTTGTGTGACAAAACGCCTCCAGCATCTTTTGAGGGTAGGCTGAAAAACACTAACTATTGACTAAGATAATTATTTCATGTTCTCAGCTAACATGTTTCAAAATCTGAACTAGAAATGCAAGCTTATGACCAGAACAATGTTATGACTTCCGCCGAGATAAATAAAAACAGATTTGGGGTGAGAATACTTTTTTTTTCTGTTCATTGAAGCGGCTTGGCCTTTTGGCCTTACTCCATGCAGGTGCTCCAGATGAAACTGCCCACAAAACTTTGCCGGCGCAAATACATTCAGAATTTCAGCTTCTGTACCATTGCGATCTTGTGCCTCACTGGAGCAGAAACCGAAAACCAGACCAATTTTGTGGTGTGTTCATAATGGAGCACAGGCTGTGTATTTGATCAGCAAGGAACTTTGGTATTTAAAACTGATTCTGATTTATTAAAACCACTTCCTGAGCTAATCTCCAGCACAGTGACCCTCTGCTCCCAGATGAATCAGGTCGGAAGACCATAAGGATGCGTGCCTCAGGAAAGCACTGGGAGAAAGTAGCTTGGTACCTCCTCAGGGGAGCTGTTTGATATTTAGTGTCTGTCTGAAACAGCTTTCCTGTTCTTTTTAGTATTCCAGAGGGGAGGAAGCCTTGAATTTGAGACTCTACAATTCCCTGTCATTCCTTTCCCAATTAAGCAGTTGAAATATCTATCTATGTAGTCCCTGCACTGATCTGGACATAGGCACAGGGGCTCACTGGGAGGGACCTGGGTCACAGCGGTACCCATTCCTTCACGGGGGAGGGTGGGGGGGAAATCACCTTTTTTTCAAGGCCCTTAGGATTTTTGCTCCTCTGGGGCTCTTCTGCACACCCGTCCAGCCACAGCCAGCCAAAACACCACACTGCACACCAAAGCTGTTGTTCAAAAATAAAGTCCTTACCGGTCACTGATGGCAAGCAAACGAAAGCCTCAGGGTACATCAGGGGTTGGATGCACCAAAACAATTCAGGAAAACAAGTCCAAGAGCAAGAAAAAATAAATTCAGCCTCTCACATTAGAAAAATGTTGCACGCCCTAGGGAGATAAGCTCTCTGGGGAAAGAACCCTCCTTTCTGGGCTCTCTCCTAGTACCTGTTTCTGGTACCAGCTCTCCTTATTTCTTTCTTTCAAATCTCACAGCAGATGAGGCTCTGGCTGCTTCTGTCTTTCAATCACTAACTCTTCAGGACCTTTTTCAGCCGGGCAGTTTTCTCTCTGCACTCCTATGAAGGGCAATCCTCTTTTTTTTTTTTCTCCACATTTCTCCAATACTCTCTCTGGACAGATGAGGAATATGCCCTTATGCTTCTCATCCATGAGACTATTTCTTTTCTTTCCATGTCACTCTCAGAAATCTCTCCAAGACTCCTAGAAGCCTGGGTACCCTGACCTTGAGCCCGCAGCTCTTCCCTAGGACAGGAAGACTTCTTCTCCAGGCACCCCTGGGTTCTTAAATCTGTGAAGTGGTGGCACTTTCAGTCTGCAGATGCGTCTTCTGAACTGAACTTGCAGTCACATAGACACACTGGGAAGTGTCAAATCTCTCTAAACACACCTACTTTGCTCTGATATCTCTCACAGGGGCAGGGTCTGTTGAAACCACTGATTCTACACTAGCAAGGGACATACTTGTAGTTCCCCCTTAAATGTATATGTAGGCTCCATGGGGATCGCCACTTGACGCTGGTACTAGTCTAGGGCCTATGAGCGTACCACTTTGCTGCACCACCCCCAGGCTCTCCTACCTGCTTAAGAGCAGGTAGTGCCTGAGAATATTATAGGATTTTTGTTTGGAGCTAGAAGAGAGAGGATATTTGTCCTTTTTCCCCTATTCCCCTTGAGATGGGCCTCACATCCTTGGCTTACATAGGATAGGGAAAAAGACAATACCTAGCTAAGCCCACACCTTGTGCTAGTGGAGCGTGTCTCAGTGTTTTGGATTTCTGAACTTTATTCTGATTTTTTTCTGGTTCTCCTTGCTCTGGGAAAGGCTTGATACTGTAATAGGGCTGTACGCGGAGAGAAATATGCTCTCTTGTATGCCTTATATACTACACTGTAAGGATATCCACGTTCAAAACATCTATATGCCAATTGAGATGCTTGAATTTTAAATTCTTTCTTTGTTGAGCAAAATTGAATTTTTAGATATATTAATATTCAAAGAAGGTGAAACACTACATACAACAATGTACCGGAAGCCCATTGCTAGAAATAACCTGCTTAAATATAATAGTTTTCACCCTAGGGCTTTTAAAAACGGCCTTCCCACCAGCCAATTTTTTAGAGCTCACAGACTTTGCTCAACAAAGAAAGAATTTAAAATTCAAGCATCTCAATTGGCATATAGATGTTTTGAACATGGATATCCTTACAGTGTAGTATATAAGGCATACAAGAGAGCATATTTCTCTCCGTGTACAGTCCTATTACAGTATCAAACAAGGACCACACCCACAGCAGACATTTGTGTACTACAACATAGTGATAAATTCGCCACCATTTACATGTGTTACAGCTTCATCCCATATTTTCAGATACCCCAATATTTTCATTTCAAAGGAGTAAAAATATTCGGGATTACGTTGTTCGAGCATCATTGTCGACTCTGATTCCTCAGTCATTTGAGGGAATCCATCGCCAATGCGGAAGATGTGACATGTGTCCTAACACTTTAGAGGGCAATTCCTGGCAACATCCTCATAGCAAAATAATTTATAAAAAGAAAAATGACACCAACTGCAAATCTATTTCAGTAATATATTTAATTCAGTGCCCGTGCCCATTAATCTATGTAGGCAGGACCAGTCGTCAGATTAAAATCCGCTTACGCGAGCATAGGAGTCGGATTAAGACAGCCAACACAGAAGCTCCTATAGTTAATCATTGTATTCAGGCCCAACATACTTTTTCTCAACTCAAATGGACAATATTAGAACAAGTGTCACAACATCCTCGTGGCGGTGATATTCACCGCCAATTAAATTACCGTGAACAATGGTGGATCTTCACTCTCTCTGCACAAGCACCTAAAGGCTTAAATGAAAGCATTGAATGGTCAACGTTATTTTGAGTTCTTATTGGTGGCATTTGTTCTGCTTACATCTCATTGGTTAGTTCCACATCTGCCAGTCAGTTTAAATCGAGTCACAAAAATGGCGGATCTTTAGCTCTGGTAAAGCCGACGTTCGGCAACGGCTGGGAAACGAGTCCAGACACTTGTAAACGTATGTAATCGAATAACTTCAATAAATTATATTTTTTCAATATGAGAACAATGAAGCTATATGTATCTTTGTTTTATAGAGCACAATTTAAAAGCCACCCTGAAGAAGTGTACGAAACATGAGCCGTGTCGGGTTGGGCGTTTCAGAAGTGCTGCTCTCTTCTTACCGATAAGTTCCAGTGTCTTTAAAAGTGTCTTTAAAAGTTTAAAAGTTTAAAAACTAATGCTCAAGAATATGTCTCTTCAACTTGGAAACCAATGATTAAAATTTGACAACCTGTGACAAACAATCAGGTTGCAAGTTAACGCTTAAAAAACCAAGCCAGAAATACACACACACACAAAAAAAAGAAAAAATAAGCGTGATAAAGTATCGCTAAAAAAGTGGTGGTTTACGGCTGGTTTAAAGTAAGTTAATGTCATATATTATGAGGTTTTCCAAGTCCTGCTAACAAATGAGCATTATATTCAATATTATATCGGCTTCAGAGATATGATGTTTCTGTATTATTATATTTAGAACCACACATTGTAATACAGCAGTCCACAATTATTTTAGCTTTTAACCACTGACAACATTTTACAGTAAACCCCTTTCTTTGGAAGACCTAGCCCTCAGAATTAAGATCAGAGATAGTACCTACAGTAAAAATGTTCTCCCTATGCTCTGAGCCTTCCCTCCATCGAAGAATGCATACCCGGCTGTCCCCTGTTTGGGTTTATTTGAAGGGGTAAAGGCATCTGGGCTTCCCACCCCATTTCTGGACTGAGATGAAGTCAGAGACCCGTCCCTTTTTTTCAAAGAACCACTTTTAAGAGTATTTTCTTTTGCTGAGCAAGGGGTTTTTCCACTCTCCTGTACACATATGTTCCCTCTTTTTGGTAAAAGGATTTTGTTCTATTTTTCCTGGGTTCCCATTAACCAGGGGCTCAGCACTGTGCTTCGTTATCAACAAAACAAGGGAAAGATTGATTCACTGAGCAGGGAACGTGAGGATCATCTGTATCCAGAAGAGGGACGACTTCCAGCCATACAGATGAGAAGAAGGAGAGAGGGGAGAAAGGAGTTGGGATAGACCCCCAACAGAGCCCACCTGTATCTACTGAAGACTTTAGAAGACGAGGAGGGCAAAACAGTATCAATCTGATACTAGGAGGAGAAAAGGAATGCTTGACTTGAAACTACACGGGAAGTCAGGAGTTAGGAGATCTAAGACTTTGTATTTGGACACATATCTAAATTGGATTAAACATTCTCTTTGCCAACCACAAGGGAGAACATTTAAACAAACTTACCCAAAACACAGGGGAAGGGAAGAAAAGAAAACCATCTTAAGGTAAATCTAAGAAGTCACAAATTTATCTAGAAGCACTTGTAACATCGACAAGTGAATCAAACAGCTGTAAAGATTATTGAGCTCACTTCAAAACATCCCAGTAAAGGTAATCGGGCGGATTTTAAAAGCCCTGCTCGCGTAAATCCACCCGGATTTACGCGAGCAGGGCCTTGCGCGCCGGCGCGCCTATTTTCCATAGGCCGCCGGCGTGCGCAGAGCAACGGGATGCGCGTAGGTCCCGGGGTTTTTCGAAGGGGGCATGTCAGGGGGGGGCGGGACCGGATGACGCGGCGTTTCGGGGGCAGGGCACGGCGTTTCGGGGGCAGGACCGGGGGCGTGGTCCAGGCCTCTGGACCACGCCCCCGGGTTGGAAGACGGTGCGCCAGCAGTCCGCTGGCGCGCGTAGATTTACGTCTGCTTCTCGCAGGCGTAAATCTAGGGACAAAGGTAAGGGGGGGGGGTTTAGATAGGGCCGGGGGGGTGGGTTATGTAGAGGAAGGGAGGGGAAGGTGAGGGGAGGGTGAAAGGAAGTTCCCTCCGAGGCCGCTCCGATTTCGGAGCGGCCTCGGAGGGAACCAAGGCAGGCTGCGCGGCTCAGCGCGCGCAGGCTGCCCATAATCGGCAGCCTTGCGCACGCCGATCCAGGATTTTAGAGGATACGCGCGGCTATGTGCGTATCTTATAAAATCCTGCGTACTTTTGTTTGCGCCTGCTGCGCAAACAAAAGTACGCGATCACGCTTTTTTTAAAAATCTACCCCAAAGTCGGCTTCCAGTATGCTTCTTACTGCTTAGTGACATTAATGCTCATCAGTGCTGTTATCACTGCTGTATACAAGAATTTTGAACTGGGAATTAATCGTTTGCAATGGTAAGGGCATTGAAAGTCAACTTCCTCTCCATCAGGGAATTCTGACTATTCTGATCTTGCAATGCTATGCAGAGATATGGAGTAAATACCAGTAGGCCGATGCAATTGCGTGTGTTGCGGCCAGCGCATGGCTCAACACGTGATTTGACGTGCGTTTTTTTTCGACACGCGTCCATAATCCCCGATATAAAATGGGGGTTAGCGAGTCTAAAACATGTCCAATCGAGCGCATAGCTAATAGCGCTCATCACATGTAAATTCATGTTGATGAGGCTATTAGCTATTTCCCCCCATGCAAAAAAAATAAAGTGCACCTGACGCATATTTTCACTTTCAAAAATTGACACCTGCCCTAGAGCAGGCGTTAATTCTTGAGGAGCCCTGAAAGTTTATCATGGCAATATTAAATCGGAGGAACCAGAAAAGGAGAATCGTTAAAAAAAAAAAAAAAGTGCCGGTGGTCAGGTTAGGAAAAGGGATGCTCAATTAACAAGCTGTGCATAGTTTAGGAAAAAGGACGCTCATAATATTAAATGTTCGTTCTCTTAACCCGCTGACAGCCACCTCTCCTGAGCGCCTGATGCTGAGGAGCCACTAGGGAAGCAAACTTTTAATGAGAACCTCTTTTTTACTGCGGCAGCCCATTTAAATATTGAATCGTGTGCCTGGAAGAGGTGAATCAGCGCATGTTAAGAGAACCCATTTAATGCGTGCCTATATTGCATAGGGATGTGCAATTGTTTAGGACAAATTAGGCAATTTCAACGAAATTGCCTAATTCATCCTGGTTCGGGGAACCTGAAAACCGAACCAAATTTTCCCAAAATTTTGGGAAAATTCGGTTTTCGTTTTAGTGTGCACTAAGCCGAAATTTGGGTCCCCCAAATTACAAAGGCGCGAACCGCGGGAAATACGAAATTTATCACGGCGGGCCGAAAACAAAGCCCAAACCAAAAGGTTCGGGCTTTGCACATCTCTAATATTGCATCAGCCCGTATATTTGAGACATGACCTCTGGCATCTTTTATCTGAGACTACCAGTCCAGGGGTTACACTTCAATTTCTTCCTCTTACTCCATGCCTTTCCCTTTCGTTCTTCTCCATCTTCTCCCTCCCCATCTGCCTAGGTTTCTGTTTCCCTCCATTCCTCTTCAGATTTGTCTGTATCACCTCACACCCAGTATCCTCTCCATCTTCCCCTTTGTCCTTCAGGTGCCTCATAGTATGGGCAGCGTAATGACAGGCCAGCAGGACAGATAAGCATGTACTCCCTGTCCTCTTAGCTGTTTTTCTTTCATGGTGCATGCTCCCTTTGTAATCAGGAAGCATAGGAGTGGGAGGAGAGGTAGCCACAGAGGTTAGGTGTGGTCGCTTACACTGCCCCCACTATGCTGACCTGCCACCACCATTGCTGATCTGTCAGGGAAGTGGGAAGCAGACTAAGACCAGCCTTTTAAATGTGGTAATGTTTGGTATGGCTTTTACCAAGGAGATATCCTATATTTTGCATCAATGGTCACTCTAAGTCACAAGTCTGTGGCTCCTAGTTGACTGGCACTGCAATGGCTGATTAGGAAAGGGTATAAAAATAGGGGAAATACCTGTTGTAATTGGTAGTGAAAGCTCATGGCACTTTACTCAATACAGGCTGGCTCTATTTGAGCTACAAGCCAAACAGAGCAGGAAGAAATGGCTGGGCCAAAAGTAATCTAAAAAAAAAATCCTCTCTTCATTATACTAGGCAAAGGTAAACAAAACTGAGAGCAAGGCACTTTGAAGTGGTTTGTAACTTAATTATTTTAAAGGGCGTTCATTATATTCATCCTCTTCAGTTATGATTTTGTAATTGCAGCAAATGCCATGGAATCTGCCACTGGGTTTTGAATTGCAGCAAGCCCCTCCTGCACTTTACCTACCACTGCTGCTCCCTTTCTCCTATTGCTGAGGTCAACACCACAAGAAAATAAGGCAATATGATATGCCATACTAGGCCAGACCAAAACTCAATGAAGCACATTATCCTGTCTCCAACAGTGGCCAATCCAAGTCGCAAGTACCTGGCAATTACCTAATCATTAAATCGACCCCATGCTGCTAATGCCAGCAACAAAGAGTGGCTATTGCCATTGATTGATAGCAGTTTATGGACTTCTCCTCCAGGAACGTATCCAAACCTTTTTTAAACCCAGCTATACTAACTGTCTTAACCCACATCCTCTTATCAACAAATTCCAGAGCTTAATTGTGTGTTGAGGGGGGCCTCCTGACCCCCCCCAATCTGGCCAAAAGTTCCGGTTGGGTCCAACGGGGGTCCCGGAGCGACCTCCTGCCACATGACCTACCTGTCACGTGGTAGGAGTACAAGATGGCGCCGGTGACCATGTGACAGGGGCTGACCAATGGCATGGCAGCCCCTGTGACACAGGCTATCGGCGCCATGAGGAAATCGCAGACGAGTGCAGGGATGGCTTCCTAACTCCCCGCTGGACCACCAGGGAGTTTTGGTAAGTCTTGGGGGGGGGGGGGATTAAGGAGGGTGAGGGGTTTAAATTTTTATTTAGGGAACCGGTGAACGTATGGACAGACCCTCAACTTATGGAATTCTCCATATGTCCATATTGAACGAAATCGACCCTCAACTTCAACTTATCAACTTATCAACGGAAACTTTTTGTCTGCACATCCCTACCCCCTAGTCCTTGTATTATCCAAAAGAGTAAATAACCATTTCACATTTACCTGTTCAGGTCCTTTCATAATTTTGTAAACCTCTATCATATCCCTCCTCAGTAGTCTCTTCTCCAAGCTGAACAGCCCTAACCTCTTTAGCATTTCCTCATAAGGGAGCCATTCCATGCCCTTTATCATTTTGGTTGCCCTTCTCTGTACTTTCTCCATTGCAACTGTATCTTTCTTGGAGATGCAGCAACCAGAATTGCACACAGTTTTCAAGGTGTAGTCTCACCATGGAGTGATACAGAGGCATTATGATATCTTCCGTTTTATTTGCCATTCCCTTCCTAATAATTCCTAACATTCTGTTTGCTTTTTTGACCGCCACAGCACATTGAACCAACGATTTCCTGAGTGGTATCTCCTAATATAGAACCTTACATGGGTTATTTCTCCATATATTCATCACTTCCACTTGTCCACATTCTATTTCATCTGCCATCCAGTCTGCACTTTATCACAATCCACTTATGATTTTACTACTCTGAATAATTTTGTGTCATCTGCAAATTTGATCTCCTCACTTGTGCCCCTTTCCAGATCATTTATAAATATATTAAAAAGCACCAGTCCAAGGACGGATCCCTGATGCACTCCAGAGTTTACCTTTTTTCCACTGTGAAACAGATCATTTAATCCTACTCTCTGTTTCCTGTCTTTTAGCCAATTTGCAATCCACAAAAGGACATCTCCTCCTATCCCATTACTTTTTACTTTTCTTAGAAGCTTCTCATGAGGGACTTTGTCAAACACCTTCTGAAAATCCGAATACACCACATCTACTAGTTCACTTTTATCCACATGATTATTCACCCCTTCATAAAAATGTAGCAGATTTGTGAGGCAAGACTTCCCTTGTGAAAATCCATGCTGGCTATGTCCCATTAAATTAATTCTATCTATATATTCTCTGATTTTATTCTTTATAATAATTTCCACAATATTTCCTGTCACTGAAGTCAGGCCCACTGGTCTATAGTTTCCTGGATCACCTCTAGAGCCCTTTTTATATATTGGGGTTATGTTGACCAGGTACGATGGATGGTTTTAATGATAGATTACAAATTACTTCTGCAGCTTTCGACACGGTGAATCATACTTTTCTCTTAGATCGGTTATCAGATATTGGTATCAAAGGCACCGCCCTTAGCTGGTTCAGGTCATTCCTTCAAAACAGGACATACAAGGTCAAAATTAGCAACAAAGAGTCCCAACCCGTCTGCTCTACTTTGGGTGTACCTCAAGGCTCCTCCTTATCCCCAACCCTCTTCAACATATACCTGCTCCCTCTCTGCCAACTCCTCTCCAGTCTAAATCTTATCTTTTACCTATATGCAGACGATGTACAAATCCTTCTACCGATCACAGAATCAGTAAACAAAACTCTTGCTTTCTGGGATACCTGCCTTGAGTCTATAAACAGCCTTCTATCAAGCCTCAACTTGATCCTGAACACTAACAAAACTGAACTCCTACTCATCTCGCACGACGGAAATATCTCACGGCCCAACCTACATTCCACAACCCTCCCCACCTTCTCCCTCCATGTCAGAAACTTAGGAGTAATCTTCGATAAACAACTGAGCTTCAAAAGTTTCATAAACAACACAACTAAGGACTGTTTTTTCAAACTTCAAGTACTGAAACGATTGAGACCTCTCCTTCACTTCCACGACTTCTGTTCTGTTTTCCAGGCAATCATCTTCTCAAAAGTAGATTACTGTAACTCTCTTTTGATCGGCCTACCTGCAGTATCCATCAAACCACTATAGATGCTGCAAAATGCAGCAGCCAGAATTCTCACCAGGACTAAAAAAAGTGACCACATTACTCCCATCCTGAAGAACCTCCACTGGCTCCCGATCAAATACAGAATCTGGTACAAAGTTCTCACCATTACTCACAAAGCTCTACACAATATCACCCCACTAGAACTCATGATCCCTCTCCGACCTCACTTACCATCCAGGCCGGTAAGAGCAGCATATAAGAACACCCTCATGGTCCCCCCTTTAAAAACTTCATTAATTAAGAGAGCCATCTCAGCCTCTGGACCAATACATTGGAATTCTCTTCCACCAGACCTCAGGCTGGAACATTGCCCGGTCACATTTAAGAAAAGACTCAAAACCTGGCTGTTCAAGCAGGCCTTTGCTGAATCATACGCCAGATGATCTTAAATCAACTCTATCACCAGTAACTCATTGACTCTTGCCTGCTTTCTCTTGATTCAGTCAACTGCTATATGTCCTACTTTAGCCCCAATTCCCAAGGCCCTTTGCCAATACCATGGTCTTAACCTAACCATTCTCTACCAGCCATGTATCATAGTTCGATATATATATACCCTGGTTTGTTTCAACAGTTTCATGATCCTAGTTCTGTATTCCTCTGTTTTATGTAATTGCATTATTTGAGGCACTGTTATTGTTATTATGTAAACCGTTTTGATTTGTAACCTGTTACAAGAAATTTGGTATATAAAACTGTTAAATAAATAAATAAATAAATAAATAAATAAATAATAGGTCTGAAATTTCATTTTTGAGTTCTTTCAGAACCCTGGGGTGTTTACCATCTGGTCCAGGTGATTTGCTACTCTTCAGTTTGTCAATCTGGCCTACTACATCTTCCAGGTTCACCGTGAATTGGGTGAGTTCATCTGAATCGCCACCCTTGAAAACCAGCCATCTCAGTGGCTCCTGCTGCCCTTAGCCTCCTGCTGTCCATTGCCATTGATGCTGGCTAAATGGCTGTGTAACTAGCTGGTGCTGAGGTCAGCCCACCGACTGTGGTGGTGTTTTGTTACTGCTGCTGGCCTGGTAACCTCTATAGTTCTTGACCCCCCTCTTCTTTTGCTGCTGTTGAGAATAGTCTCCATGGATCTTCATTCCATACATTGTGGATTATTGCAATTCCCTGTATGTAGGTCTGCCCAATTTTATTCTTAGGGCTCTGCAAATGCTGATGAATGCTGCTGCAGTGAGCATAAAGCCTCTGCTGTGTGTGGTCTACATTGGTTACCTGTTATACAAAGGTTTAAGTTTGTGATTAGCCTTGTACATAAAGCTTTATATTGAACTTGTATCTTCTGTTTAGCTAGTCTTCTGACAAAACACATTCCTTCTCAAGCCCTAAGGTCAGGTTTTTGTTAGTTCCTTCTGTGAAGGATGCCCACCTTCAAGAACCCTCACTTTGGAATGCACTCCCACTGTTGAACTTCGGGTTATGCATGTTTTTCTCCTTTTCACAAATTAATCAATTAATCAATCAATTAATTAATTATTTTTACTGATGCCTTCCCTGACTGAGTGTGTGGTACAGGGTGTATTTTTTTTTATCAAGGTATATCTTTTTTTTTAGTATTGTTTGTTTTTAGCATATTTTCATTTGTTCTTATTGTAATCTGCCTAGGACAAGTGTTCCATTATCAGGCAGAATGTAAATTATTTAAATAAATAAATAAATAAATAAAAGCATTCCACTGTGGCTGAGACCAGATGGGTAGATCCTATGACTTGTAACCAGCCATCTTCTCCTGTGTGTACTGCTGATGAGGCTGGTCCAGCAGCTTCTGCAGCTCTCAGCCTGCTCCGTGGCAGAGGATGGGGGGAGAGATCTCTAAGTACAAATAAAATAGAAAGTATAGTTGGTGGGCAGGCTGGGAGTGAAGAAGAAGGAGGAAAGAACATAAGAACATAAGAACATAAGAACATAAGAACATGCCATACTAGGTCAGACCAAGGGTCCATCAAGCCCAGCATCCTGTTTCCAACTGTGGCCAATCCAGGCCATAAGAACCTGGCAAGTACCCAAAAACTAAGTCTATTCCATGTTACCGTTGCTAGTAATAGCAGTGGCTATTCTCTAAGTGAACTTAAATAATAGCAGGTAATGGACTTCTCCTCCAAGAACTTATCCAATCCTTTTCTAAAAAAGGATAGAAACTGAAATAAAGAATTGAGGGGTTGGGCTAGAAATATGGGAGAGGGTAAAAGCAATGAGAGGTTATGGGATGAAGAGATGTGGTGGGAATGGGGATGGATGAGAAGCAAAAGAGGAAAGGCTAAGGGAAAAAAAACAGGAATGAATATTTATTTAACCAGGTTACTTGTTTTCAAGAATTGCTTGAGTGAGCCTCTGACAGAGGGGCCAATGCAATAAAACCCACGCTAAAAATCGGAGTTAAATTTTAGTGCGAGTTTTACTTTACTCTGGTGTCAAAACCAGTGCCCCTGCAGGATACAGGAAGATAATGACATGCAAACAGACCTGGAGTAAAAAAAAAAAAGTGTGCTAAACTAAAAAAATGTGCTTTTGCTGATTCATGGTCCATTTTCATGCTAATCCAGGCTACAGACAGGGACAGCAGCCTCTTCTCTCCTACCCATGCAAGTTCAATAAATTAGCAGGGCTGTAAATTGAACCCCCCCTCCTACCCAACCCAGCCAGCATTCTCCCCCTTCTTTCAGCCAGGAGCTTCCTGTGCTCTGCTCTCTGCCACTCCTCTTCCATGTCTTCACAGTCATCACTCTGGAACATAACCAGTGATTGCTTTATGCACAGCTGATGAGGTCGCCTGGTCTGCAGACACACACTTATGACACTGCACCCTTCCTTGATGTTAGCGGACTTTGTGACTCATACTGCTTCCACTTCAGTGCCAGCCAACGTGTTCCTGATTACATCACTTGTGGCGTCTTCCTGATGACATGTGCAGGGCCCCCTAAGGCGCAGGGCCCAAGGCAATCAATCTGATTTGCTTCCCCCTAAGGATGGCATCACCAGCAGCCAAAGCAGAGTGCGCCAAAAGCACCACTGCTTCCCATGTGGCTTGCGGACCAAAGAAGCACTGCTTCCTCCATTCCCCCTCAGATGCTTCAAACCCTCTGCTGCTTCTGGTCTTTCTCCCTCCCGCATAGTCAAACAGCTGGTCTGAACCGCATGGGAGGAAGAAAAGCTGACAGAAGCATGAGCAGATCAGAAATGTCTGATGGCCAAATCTTTTCTCCTGTTTGCTGTGCAAGGCTCAGCGAGAGAGAGAGAGGAGGGGAGGGAATAGTGAGAGAGACCCAGTAGCTTATGGAAGGTAGCATGAATGAAGCCAATATTTTTCACGGGGTGCCAATTTCAGTTTTTGCACAGGATACCAGTTAGCCTAGAGCTAGCTCTAATTCCAGGCCTTGATTTCCAAAGGTAAAATGCTTTTTTTACCTATGGAAAATGGTTTGAATATTGCTATCCCCATCTAAAGCCAGGATTAAAATAAATGGTAAGTATCATTAGCTGGAATTAAGAGCTAGGATTGGAGAAAGATTTAAGGTTCTCCAGGTTTTACTTAAAATCTAGGGTAAAAGGACAGGTAAGGGTTCTGTAGTTTGAATTTAAAAACTATAGTTAAAATAAGTTTAAGGGTGTCATTAACTAAGCTGCATTAGATCTTTACAATTCAATAAGGGGTAGATTTTCAAACCGCGCGATTTGGCGTACTTTTGCTGGCGCAACAGGCACAAGCAAAAGTACCGGGATTTTAGCGGATACGCGCGTAGCCGCTAAAATCCTGGATCGGCGCGCGCAAGGCTATCAATTCCGTATAGCCGGCGCGCGCCGAGCCGCGCAGCCTACCCCCGTTCCCTCCGAGGCCGCTCCGAAATCGGAGCGGCCTCGGAGGGAACTTTCTTTTGCCCTCCCCTCACCTTCCCCTCCCTTCCCCTACCTAACCCACCCGCCCGGCCCTGTCTAAACCCTCCCCTTACCTTTGTCGGGGGATTTACGCCTCCCTCTGGGAGGCGTAAATCCCCGCGCGCCAGCGAGCCGCTAGCGCGCCAGGACGCGACCTGGGGGCGGGTCCGAAGGGCGCGGCCACGACCCCGGACCGCCCCGGGCCGTAGCCACGCCCCCGGGCCCACCCCCAAAACGCTGCCGACACGCCCCGAAAACGGCGCAGCGCTCGGCCCCGCCCCCGACACGCCCCCGACACGCCCCCTCCGAAAACCCGGGACTTATGCGAGTCCCGGGGCTCTGCGCGCGCCGGTGAGCCTATGTAAAATAGGCTCACCGGCGCGCAGGGCCCTGCTCGCCTAAATCCGCCCGGATTTGGGCGGATTTAGGCAATCAGGGCTCTTAAAATCCGCCCCTAAATGCCTTAACATACATAATGCATGATATTTCAAATACAACGCATTATCCACCCTCTAAAAATCTCGGCACAATGTGGGGCGGATGTTCAAACACTACGCGCGCGGATACTTTTGTTCGCGCCCCTGTATGTATTAAAATGGGCTGATTTGCATTCAAATACATGCAAATAAATGCAAATAAGCTCATTACGAGAAGATCTGATGTGAATCAAATAATAGCACAATGCCCACTACTTGACTGAAAGTTAGGTGCACCTAGTAACAGTAACTTTGAAAGGGGCACGTGAGCGCAGATTGACGTGTGTGTGTTGGGAATGGCATATGCCCAGGCATGCGGTAATTTTATCACATATGCACGTATGCTATAAATTAGTCTAGGCGAGCATATGTGGGCGTCTAATTTTGCAAGGAGAGTTTCAGCGCATAAGTGAGGGATTTTATAACCTGGGTATGTTGACGCCTTGACCAGTTTCACCAGTTCACCCAGTATAGAACTAGGTCCTCCAAACCTTTCTGATTTAATAGCCTGCACTCCCCCCAGTTACCCCAGACCCTTTAAACCCTTCAGGAATGACTGTTTTTTTTTAAACTTACACTTCCTCCATAGCAGAAGTAAAGTTACGCAGTACTGGATCTGGGCACACACCCAAGCGCATAAGTACTTGTGCACAAATCTCTTGGCCCTACCTCAGATTGCTCACATCACATCAAGCCCCTTTTGGAATTGGAATGAGCTTGATGCACACGCGTGTAGGTGGCTTTTAAAATATGCTGGGCACGTGCATGTCCTGCGTGCACACCCATCTTCCGATTTTGATGCACGCTGGACTTTTAAAATTCACCTTTAAGTGTAACATATGCACGTATTTGCAGCATAAGTCGCGGGGGATATTTGGAAATTTCCCTCCCTATCACAAAAACAGAAAATAAATATTGAAAACATTTTTCACCTGGTCTGTGAATTGCAGAGAACTATGGTTGATATAGTGTATTGCTAGCTGAAATGGTGTATTTGGATTTTCAGAAGGCATTTGACAAAGTCCCCAATGAGAGATTCATCAGGAAATTAAAAAGTCATGCAATAAGAGGCATTCTCCTATTATACAGATTGACAACTGGTTAAAAAACAGGAAACAGAGGGTCAATTTGCTATAAGAAGAAAGGTTATTAGTAGAGTACCAAAGGAATCTGTACTGTGCCCTTTACTATTTAACATATTCATAAATGATCTGGGAAAAGGAATTACAAGTGAGGTGATCAAATTTGCAAATGACACAACATTATGCAAAATTGTTGAAACCGTAACCAATTGTGAGGATCTGCAGAGGGGCCTTGGGAATCAAGGAGACTGGTGGCAGATTAAATTTAATGTAGAAAAGTGCAAAGGGATATACTTAGGAAAAGATAATCCCAACCTCAGGTACGTAATACTGGTTCTGTATTAAAATCCACCACCCAGAAGCATCTTGGAGTCCTTGTGGACATTACATTGAAATACTCAGCTCAGTGTGCATCAACAGTCAAAAGAGCAAATAGAATGTTAGGAATAATTCAAAAAGGAATGGAGAATAAAACAGAAAATATCATATTACGTCTGTATCAATCCATGGTGTGATGATCACACCTTCAGTATTATATGCAGTTCTGGTTACTCCATCTCAATAAAGACATAATGGAACTAGAAGGTATAGAGGAGGATATCAAAAATAATAAAGTGACGGAACAGCTTTCCTATGAAGATAGGCTACGCAGGTTAGGGCTCTTCAGCTTGAAAAAGAGAAGGCTGAGAGGGGACATAATAGAAGTTTATTAAATCATGATTGGGATGGGATGGGTAAAATAAGGATGGTTATTTGCTCTTTCAAAACAAAGGGACACTACATGAAACTAACAACCAGCAGATTTAAAACAAATCACAGAAATTATTTTTTCACACAACACACAACCAGGTTGTGGAATCTGTTGCCAGAGAATGTGGTGAAGGTAACTAGCATAGAAGGATTTAAAAGAGGTTTGCACAAGTTCCTGAAGGAAAAGAACATAAAACATTATTAGCCAGATAGACTAGGGAAAACCATTCCTATCATTAAGCGTGAGTAACAAGAAACAGATCTACATTTTGGGATCTGCCAGGTACTTGTGTCTAGACTGGACACTGTTGGAGACAGAATGCTGGGCTTGATGGACCTTGGAATGACCCAACATGGCATTTCTTATGTTCTTGCTTTCTAATGATCCATTCTCTTCTCTTGCATCCGTTTGTATATGTCTTGATTTTCTTCGTTACCTGATTTCTTCTTATAGCACAGACATTGTGCAAAATATATTGATGATTTGGGTAATCTACTTTTGATTTCTTCATAGGTATTGTGAGTATAAAGGAATCCCTTTTCCTTCTTCTGTGTAAATACTTCCTTGATACTTCCACGGGTATTGTGAATTAACCAGAATCCCTTTATGTAAATAAATTGTGATTCCGCCATAGGCCTTGCAGAAAAATCACAGGAATTGTGATAATTAAGGAATCTATTAAAAGAGGTGATTTTTTGGTCCTGAAGTTCATCACTAGGGAAGAATAATGTTCTATCAGCTCCAAGGAAGTAGCTGAGTAAAAAGAGTTATGGTATCTGTTAATTCTTTCTATGAATGTAACATTAATTGTGTATGGAATTGACTGCTACCTTGGCAGTAATGTCCTTTATAGTCGCAGTATAATATCCATGAAGGGCCCTCACAAATATTTTTATTGGTCTGCCGAATCCATTCCCTAAAAGGTAGATTTTAAAAGCCTGGCACACGCATCAACTGGGGGATGCACGCACAAGTTGGGTTTACGCACACGCCAACCGAATTTTAAAAGCTGTCCAGATATTTGCCTATCTCTCGCTGCATTCGTATCTCTCTCGATTTCAAAACGTGGTGTGGTCTGGGCAGGGCATGGGCATGCCAGGATGTGACCAAGAGATGTGCACGTAAATACTTACCTGCCTGGGCACGTGCCCAAGTCCAGTCCCATGTAAGTTTACGTCTGCTGTGAAGGAGGTGTAACTTAAAAAATAAAACAAAATAGCCATTTCCAGTGGGTTTAAAGAGTCTGGGTAACTTGGGGGAGTGCAGGCTATTAAACCAGGGGGGTTTAGAGGACCTAGTTCTTAAATAGGTGAACTAGTAGACGAACTAGTGAAACTGGCAATGGCGTGGACCTGTGCCCATTATAATATACCCTGACTTATGTGGTAGAATTGGGATTTATGCGCCTAGGCATGCGCCCATTTAAAATTGGGCACACATGTGTGAGAATCCAATGTACAAAATTGCCAACACAAGTGTCAATGTGTGCCCGTGCGCTTACAGTCCCTGTGTTATCTTGTGATTGCTTTGTTTTAATACATTTTGTTTACCCCTGCTTTTCCAAGCAATAGGAGACTTGCGGGAAACAAGAATTAAAATCTTTAAATTTGTTTCCTTCATTCATTCAGAGAATGGTATTAACCTGTACACTCTGGTTTCACAATACGTGGTCCTATCAAGTAAGGAGTGTAGGTGGATTATTTGGGAAATTTACAGTGTCTGGAGATACTAGAAAGAGAAGGAGTTACTCTATAGTATGGAGAGATTGCAAAAGGAATGTGGGTATTTAGAGAAATCCCCTTTGCCTGCTTGCTAATTAGCATCCATCTGCAAAGAGTTACGCTTGTCTGCAGAATGATCTCTTGGACCAATGGCCAGAGACCCAGCTATCTGGTTTACTAACTTCCATTGTAACCACATCAATGGGCCATGCGAATGGAAGACATTGTATCTTGGCACTCTAGAACTTCCCATTAGAGTTATCTCAGTGACAGCCCAGATTGTTGGCTTGGTGGTCAAATTACAGTCTGCTTCAGACGTTATCAAAAGGCCAGTAGCTGCTGAAAACTGTTCCACTTTACTCCCAGGGATACTATTTGTGAGCTGAGAGGCTCTATGTTGACCTATTAGTAAGGAACATGTACAGAGGAACAGTGAGAGGACATGGTGATTGCATCAAATCAGTACTCAGAAGCAGTACTGAATGTAACTAGACTGAATTATTTTTATTTCCTGTACAACACTCAACTTCCTATTTTAGAAAAAATAAAAAATGTGAGCCTGGAGGAACAACCATTCAATTTCTTGCAGTCAAGAGTTTATGTTACCAATTACAAGATCCCCTAAACAGGACTCTCCCACTCTCTATCCCTGTATCTGGGGCAGGGGCTGGTTACACTTGCTAGGGGTGTGTAGCTGAAAAATGTTTGTGTTGTTTTTAGTTGTTTTTTTCTTTTGCTTTATGTTACTTCATTTTAGTATGTATGAAATGGTTTCAGTGTGTGCTAAAACCCATTTAGTATATGTTAACACCATTTAATGTGCAGTAAATAGATTTAATGCATGCAAAATCATTGTGTTGTGTTTTAATTATTTTAGTATGTGCTAAAACATTTAGCAGGTGTTAAAACATTAATAGGACTAAAAAATGAAATAAATGACAATGCACTCCTAATGCTCGAATTAAAAACTAGGACTTGCTTGGGCTTGCTAAGCTTTGCATAGAGGCTAAGGTTAAAAAAAAGACTAGGTTTGGGCAATATACCTTAAGTGGATATTGTATGTTAGCTGGCAGCATTATGAGTTGCGTGACTATTATGATCTAGAGAACAGAGGGTTGCAAATGAGTTGCTTAATCCTAAATAAAGAATAGGCTGCAGGTGGTTTCAGGGAAAGGCTGTTACTACCACCCTAACAGCTGTAAGAGTTTTCTATTTGAGTCCTATCTCTGACATCAAGTAACACCAAGGAAACAATCTGGAGTGACTTCTTAGTTAGAGATGAAAGGCTGACTTTTTAAGGTCAGGTTTGTGAAGGGAAAGACATCGTATTTTTCTTAATGTAATATTTTCTGAATTTTTAAATTTCCAACGAAAGGCACCACATCTCAATCAGAAAATACAAGAATAGGCCATAAACAGAATAGAAACACTATAAATGAAGAAATTAAAAAACAGTCAGACAAACCATTATGGCCTAAATCCTGTAGAAATAAGATCAACAATATAGGTGGTACATTTGAAGTCATGTAAAGAATTAATAAATAGAGAAAGAAGAAAAGGAAAATTCTTGGAGGGAGAAGCAACCAATCAAATCTATACTCACCTATGATGTAAAAACTCTTCTAGTTGTTCAGACGTGACAAAACATAATAATTTCCTTGATATATCAGCAAACATTTACATGTAAATGTCTAGGAAAGAAATGTGCCCTAAGTTGCAAAACTTTGGGCTTTAATTCTAAGAAACCTTTCCCCCTTTTCTGAGTCACCCATGAAACATCAGGGAAAACATGTACCAACATATTTAAAATTAAATCATCCATATGAAGGAAATACTTTCTTAAAACCCATTCCCTATCTGATTCCAGAATAAAATTATCTAGCATGGTACCTTTGGATGCCAGATCACCATTAGACTGTTCCAAAATTTCAGATGATTTTTATTTATTTATTTATTTATTAGCTTTTATATTCCGATATTCGTGGGTACATCATGCCGGTTTACAATATAACTGAAGGAGGAAAATACAAAAAACCAGGGTGGGGGGAGGGGAGCAGCTAGGAAGAGAGAAGGGGCGAGAGAAGAGGGGGAGAAAGAGGAAGAGGAGAATAGGAACAGTAACTGATGGAAGAACAACCAAAGAACATAATATGTAACATTGCAAATTATACACTCAAAAAGCGACTGTGTATATCGTTATACACTGTGGATAACCTTATACACTATATATAAATTATACACTCCAAAAAGCACTATATACGACAACATACATTATCTTTAACTAGTACATACAGAAGACACTATATATGACATTACAAATTATACGTTCAGAAAAGGCAACTATATATGGTCTAGCAGGGGTTGCTATTGGGAAGGAAGGGTTTAAGGAAAGGGGTATATAAAGGGGTATAAAAGGGGATGGATATATAAGGAGGTGCAGAGATATGAGAGACAAATCAGAATACAATTAAAGGAATGAAGGGGAAGGCAATAAGTACGATAATGACAGGGCTCTTTCTCTAAAGGAGTAGAGGGAGCAGGGGGACTATGTAGGATCTGAGTCAGGGTAGGCCATTTTAAAGAGCCTACCCTGAATGCATGGTTCTAGTCGGAGCTCAAGTGGCAAAGTGTTCCAGAGGGAGGGGCCTGCAATGGATAGGGCTGTTTCTCTGGTGGAAGTGTGGTGAGCACATTTAAGGGAAGGGGTGTAGAGGGTTCCTGAGAGTGCAGTTCTAGTAGGACGATTGGAGGAGCAGAATCGAAGAGCATCCTCAAGCCAGGAGTGATTGTGGTTGTGCAGGGAGTTGTGAATAATGGTGAGGGTTTTGTATCTGATGCAGGTGTTATTATTTGTCAGGGTTTTGGGTGGATCCCTGGACCTGTGGCAGATGACCACACCCACAGGGGAAGTCCCGTGAGGGGCCACAGGTCAGGCTCAGCGTAGGAGACACACACATTAGTTCTTTTATTATACCCGATTGGTGAACCACCAGAGATGGCAGTAGTGAGCTGGAAGTAGCCCGGTTGGGCTTGTAGTCCCTCAGACTCAGGAACAGCGATCCCACAATGGCTGTGCTGTAATAGAGAGAACTGAGATTGTGAGTAGTAGCAGGATATGCAGAGTTCAGGAATAGAGCCTCGTTGGTAATGTACTTACGCAGTGGTCTCTCAGCGTGGAGCATAGGAGCTGGAGTAAAGGCAGGCCTTTGAGGATCGAGTACCTGGTTACAGGCAATAGCTCTGAGAGACAGAGATGGTAACTCACAGATGTTATAGGCAGTGGTGTCTTCCTGGCAGAAGTGGAGTTCAAGTAGTGAGTCCAGGAACATGGGTCCTCGAGGAGCGAGTACCGGTTCTATGCGACCTGAAAGATAAGAAAGCGAGAGAGGTTCCCGAGGAGTGGGTACCCCAAATAGAGTAGGTCTGAAGGAGGCAGAGTTGCAAGGTATGGAGAGCGAATCCCATCCGTCGGAAACCTGGAATGGAAACCTGGTTCGGAAACCTTTGCTAACTCGATTAGCTAGCAATCGCGTAGGCCTTTTATATCCTGGATGCATGACGTCATCACAGGGGGACGCCCCTGAGGTTCACGCCACTGAAGGTACTTGAAGCAGGGCTGTGCGGTGCGCATGCCCTAAGGCAGCTGAACAGCATGGCGGGAGGCAGCACCCAAGCTGGTCCGGGGACGCTGGAGAGGATAGCAGGCAGACGCCACGGCAGCCAAACGTCCGTCAACCACAGGAGGAGTCGCCAGAGAGGTAAGGAGGGCAGAGTGGAGATGTCGGGCAGCGACAGTCGTAACAGCGGGAGGAGATGGGAAGCCAATGAAGTTCCTTAAGAATAGGGGTGATGTTGTTGGCTTTACGTGTATTTGTAAGGATTCTTGCCATAGTATTCTGTAACATTTGCAGGGGTCTAATAGTAGAGTAGGGGAGGCCTAGAAGTAAGGAATTGCAGTAATCCATTTTTGATAGCATTGTCGCTTACAGGACTGTGTGGAAGTCTTGTGAGTGGAGCAGGGGTTTAAGTTTTTTGAGGATGTGGAGCTTGAAAAATCCTCCGTTTATACAACAGTGAATGACCCTATAAATGCTACTACTTACTAACATTGACTACTGTAAGTCCCTTCTGCTGTGTTTGCCAGCTTCTTCACTGAAAGCTTTGCGAATTTTACATAACTCCGCAGTATGCTTACTGATCGTCACCTCTCAATATCAACATATCACAGCTGTTCTGTGCGGCCTTCATTGGCTCCCCATTGAATGGCAGATAACATACAAAATTGTGATGCTGAAACACAAATTGATAAAAAATAATGAAATTGCCCATTGGAGTGGTATCTTTCTACAAACTTCTCTTCCTGGATATGCCCTGCTCTCTCATGAAAAACCTCCTTGAAGTTCCATCTTATAGAGCTGTACATCTAATGGCTTCTCATGAACATGCTGTTTCTGTTGCTGGCCCAGCATTTTCGAACGCTTTGCCTGAACAACTGTGTATGTTGTCTGATTCAGCAACATTTAAAAAGGTTTTAAAAACCTATTTAAGATCACATTTGGTGGAAACTGAGGTCTAAGTATTTATGACTGGTCTTCAGAGAGAGTCACCTGACCTGTAACGCTGTAGTGTGAGTGCAACCATGATTTTTTATGTGTGTCTATTGCTTTTAGTCTTTTACATTTATGTTTCATTGTTTTAAGAATTTGAATTGTTTTATTGTGTATGGTTTTATTTAGAATGGCTTTTATTATGTATGATTTTATGTTTAGTGGTTTACTTATGACTGTGTATGAAACATTGTGATCCGCCGTGATCTTCTGGAATATGGAGAATATAAATAATGGAAAATAAATAAATAAATGAATACTACTGAAACAGCATTTTCCACCATTACATATGTTGGTATTTTCCTTATTAGAGGAAAGATAATACAACTTAGATAATGATGGAAGAGCTTCTAAAGGAATTTTACAAATTTCAAGCACTAGGGTGCGTGCAATTGGGCCGCTCAAGATGTGACATCATGACGTTTGGTGTCACGGCATGTGACGTCACGTCTTGAGCGGCCAATTGCACGCACAGGGGCCGCTTTCGCCCATGCAATGTGTCTATCTTCGCGGGCAGCTGGAGGCAGGGGAGGGGAGCCGCAGTCCCTCGTCGCCGATGTCCATCTCCGGAGGGGGGCTGCAAAAAAAGTAAGTTGCTTCGTTGCTTTTCACTGCCAGTCCTCTTTACCCTCCTCCCGAAAAGCAAGGCTGCTTTTCGCGCTTTGCTTCGGGAGGAGGGGAGAGAGGACTGACAATCCCAAGCGTAGGATTGCCCATCCTCTCTCCCCTCTCTCTCTTGCTACTTTTTTTTTTTTCGCTTTTTCGCTTTTTTTTTTTTTTCGTTTTTTCCATTTTCGTTGCTTGCTTCGAGAGGAGAGGAGAGAGGACTGACAATCCCAAGCGTAGGAGAACCGTCCACTTCCTGGTACCTGTCATTTCAAATGACATTTGAAATGGCAAATACCAGCGTGTCCGTGAAGCGTTAGGCCCGCGCACCCAGGATACTGTATAGCGCTCTATACAGTAAAATGGGTTGCGCGGGCCTAACGCTTCACGGATGCTTCTTAGATGCAGCTTGCATTTGCAAGCTATTTACATACAGTATCGAGCAGTAGGTGAGCTGGACTGTGCGTGCGGCAACCGCGGGCGCGTCCAATGTGATACTGAACCTTCAAAAGAGAAAGTGCCAATATTTAGCTGTGAACTGGATGCCCCGATCCGAGACAATATTCCGAGGTATCTCATGTAAATGGAAGATATGAGTGGTAAACGATCTTGCCAGCTCTGGTGTGGAAGGAAGGCCAGGGAGAACCACAAAGTTTGCAATTTTAGAGAAATGGTCGATAATGATAACTCGTAATGCCCGTCTCGGGTATTAAACTCGGTTTTCCACTCATCTCCGGGACGGATTCTGACTAAATTGTATGCTCCTCGTAAGTCCAACTTTGTGAAAATCTTCGCTCCTTGAAGCTGATCAAGGAGCTCCGGGATTAATGGGAGCGGGTAGCGGTAAACAATTACGCAGGTGTTCAGAAGGTCCCGCAACACCTCATTTATCAGGTGCTGGAACACCGCCGGGGCATTACATAAGCAGAAAGGCATCACGAGGTACCGCTTGGTAGTAGAATTTAGGCCAGAGTCTTGCTTCAGCGCTTCAGCATCTTCTGCCCTCTGACCTCCTTCTGCTGAGCTCGTCTCGGCCACGTCATGGGCCAGCGGCTCCGCTGTCGTCGGGCGGTCTGGAGGTGTTGCAATTTCGGGCTTTCGAGGGTCCGGGGGGCTCAAGGTAACTTCTCCCAGAGACACCATCGCTTCCTCGATGGCAACCTCAGCGGAGTTCACACCACCTGATTCAAATACCTTAGCAGACGCATATGATGTTATCAGCCGTTGAGCGGCCATAAGCTCCGCATCAGAAGAGTAAATACGAAGTTTGCCTTTTCGTTTAGCCGGCATTTTTGCTGAAAAAAGTTGCAAGTAACAGAGCTCAATGCTTATGCGTCTGCCTACGCCGCCATCTTGAGCCCCTCCACCAGATCTGATAATTTTTATTCCCCTAGGCAGTAATAAGAAACAAACAATCCCTTAGTACTATAAATGGAATCATGAGTTAATCTTTTGGCCAATATGCTGACTTAATGAAGTTCTCCTTCCAAAGCTTGTATTTCTCTTTGGAACAACAGCTGTATTTGCTTCTGATAAGTAACACTCTATATCCATAACAAAAAGAGTTACTTGTCGCTTCACCATAACTTTCATGATCTTCTGTAGAAAAATATTAGTGCTGAGAGTTACTTGTTTTATTTCCTTTAATACAGAAATTTCATAGCTGAAAACATTATTTAATCTGTGTATTGCAAATTTTATTAATTTAGTTTTTCATTTTATAGCTCACAAACTGACAGGGCACCAGTTTTTGCTAATAATTATATTTGCCATTGGCTAAGATTTCTGGATTTAATTGACTGTTTCCTGACTTTGACAATGCTCTTTTTGTGTTAGTCTAACATTTCTGCATTTATTATTTTTTATGTGTTTCCTGTATATTTGGAAAAGTTGAAACAGAGCTATTGTACAAAGCTTAGTAAGTATTTAATAATTGCACCCGTTGGCTGGAAACACATTTCTCCAGGTTAGGACTGGAAGTTTTTTTTTTGTTGTTGTTTATTGATTAAAGCACAGATATATAGAGTCCTGCTTAATATTCTTATATACCAATCCCCATTGGACCTTAACCAAGTCACTCAAATTCCTACTGCATCAACTGAGATTGTAAGCTCTTTTGAGAAAGGACATTATAGATAATTGAATTATTATGTATAGTGCTCTAGACACTATTGATAATATAATAAACATTTATATGACCAGTAAAAACCATTGGCAAGAGGATTTTAGTTACTGGTTGGTCACTTAAAGAAATTACCCATCATGTTTGTGTGTCTGGATAAACATCGGGTGATGGAACAATCAGCTACTGCAGTGAGCTTTTTGCCCATTGGTAGTTTTGTTTACATGAATGTGGTATAAAATGGCTGTGACTTTTGTGCAGGAGACCATAATGGTAGAAAGTAACCCCTGAGGCAAATTATTTTGAAATGCAGATATGCATCAGGACAAGCATGGGCTTTGTATAAATCGTGATTGTCTTTTCCAAGCGTTAAATGAAGCTTTGATAAATATTGGTCATTTTATTTATATTTAAAGAAAAACAGATTAAAAAATAAATATTAGACAAGAACAGACTTAGGGTTACTGTTAATTATATGAAGGCACTCATATCACAGTGTATAGTGTATGTGGTAGCCATGTATGAAGGTCCCCAAAATTATAATTTTTTAATTGTAACACAGATGGATATAGAAAGACATGATTTAATGGGACACAGATGGATATAGAAAGACATGATTTAATGGGACACAGTCAACATGGATTTACCCAAGGGAAGTCTTGCCTAACAAATCTGCTTCATTTTTTTGAAGGGGTTAATAAACATGTGGATAAAGGTGAACCGGTAGATGTAGTGTATTTGGATTTTCAGAAGGTGCTTGACAAAGTCCCTCATGAGAGGCTTCTACGAAAACTAAAAAGTCATGGGGTAGGAGGCGATGTCCTTTCATGGATTACAAACTGGTTAAAAGACAGGAAACAGAGAGTAGGATTAAATGGTCAATTTTCTCAGTGGAAAAGGGTAAACAGTGGAGTGCCTCAGGGATCTGTACTTGGACCGGTGCTTTTCAATATATATATAAATGATCTGGAAAGGAATACGACAAGTGAGGTTATCAAATTAGCGGATGATACAAAATTATTCAGAGTAGTTAAATCACAAGCAGACTGTGATACATTACAGGAAGACCTTGCAAGACTGGAAGATTGGGCATCCAAATGCAGATGAAATTTAATGTGGACAAGTGCAAGGTGTTGCATATAAGGAAAAATAACCCTTGTTGTAGTTACACGATGTTAGGTTCCATATTAGGAGCTACCACCCAGGAAAAAGATCTAGGCAAATAGTGGATAATATTTTAAAATTGTCGACTCAGTGTCTGCAGCAGTCAAAAAAAAAAAGCAAATAGAATGTTAGGAATTATTAGGAAGGGAATGTTTAATAGAACGGAAAATGTCATAATGCCTCTGTATCGCTCCATGGTGAGACCGCACCTTGAATACTGTGTACAATTCTGGTCGCCGCATCTCAAAAAAGATATAGTTGCAATGGAGAAGGTACAGAGAAGGGCAACCAAAATGATAAAGGGGATGGAACAGCTCCCCTACGAGGAAAGGCTGAAGAGGTTAGGACTGTTCAGCTTGGAAAAGAGACAGCTGAGGGGGAATATGATAGAGGTCTTTAAGATCATGAGAGGTCTTGAACGAGTAGATGTGACTCGGTTATTTACACTTTTGAATAATAGAAGGACCAGGAGGCATTCCATGAAGTTAACAAGTAGCACATTTAAGACTAATCGGAGAAAATTCTTTTTCACTCAACGCACAAATAAAGCTCTGGAATTTGTTGCCAGAGGATGTGGTTAGAGCAGTTAGTGTAGCTGGGTTCAAAAAAGGTTTGGATAAGTTCTTGGAGGAGACGTCCATTAATGGCTATTAATCAATTATACTTAGGGAATAGCCACTGCTATTAATTTCATCAGTAGCATGGGTTCTTCTTGGTGTTTGGGTAATTGCCAGGTTCTTGTGGCCTGGTTTTGGCCTCTGTTGGAAACAGGATGCTGGGCTTGATGGACCCTTGGTCTGACCCAGGATGGCAATTTCTTATTTATTTATTTATTTATTTACGGATTTATATACCGAAGGTTCCTGTATAATATACATATCACCCCGGTTTACAATGAACAGTAACTATCGCTTCAAGTTAGCGGTTTACAATGAACATAGTTCTTATGTTCTTATGTTCTTATTTAAGTGATTATATGTGAAATGTTGATCCAAGTGCAGTAAGAAGGGATGGACACTCAGGAGAGACAAAATAGGAAATGAGATGAAATTTCTTATTTTGTTTCATTTCATTCTCAAAGTGAAATGTTTAAAAATCAGATTACATTTTGCTGGTTTTCACATTTGGTTTTGAAAACAAAAATGAATCTGTCCTGCCTAGACCCAGACCTGAAGCTGGAGCCTCACCTAGGGAATAAGCCAAGCACAAAGTAAGGGCTTTGACCTCACCTGAGCATGATGCCAGGACAGGGGCATGATGCCAGGGCATTATGCCAGGGACTTGCCTAGGCATAGGATGTGATCCAACACAGAAGTCACTGCTTAGGCCCAAGGATAACGCTGGAGCTTTGGGCGAGACCCCCAAAATTGAAAAAGTTTACTTGCTCTGTCGGGGACCCAGCATCATGGTCCAGGCCAAGGAGCAATGCCGATGATTGACATGGAGGCAGGGACCCAATGCTTGGGCCTCAGCCTAGGGCAGGGCCAGAACCCAGGCCCAACACAGCCTAGTCTGGAGACTGAATCCCAATGCAGGCGCCTCATCCCAGGGTCAGTCTCAGGCCTCGGAAGTCTTCAGTCCCTTCTTATTTTTTCTTACTACTTAGACAAAATGACGCTGTGCACTTGGGAGGCACTGGAGTTAATTAGCTGCTGTATATCAAAATGGCACTTTCCACTGGGGAGGATGCAATAGAGTTAATTACTCCACTGCCTTCAAAGCACATGGCATCATTTTGTCTAAGAAGAAAGAAGAAGGGACTAAAGATCTCCGAGGCCTAGGTGCCACACCTGGGCCTCATTCTGGGCTGAGGCCCTGTCATTGGACTTAGATCCAGGCCGAGGCCCAAGCATCAGGACCCCGGTCTCTGGACTGGGCCACGGTGTTAAGCCTGGGTCTGGGCCAAGGCCCCGGCATCAGGACCCAATCTCTGGACTGGGTTTCTGGCATTGAACATGGGCCCAGGCCCTGGCTTAGGTTGAGGTCCAGGCATTGGATGAAGGCCTTGAAACCTGTGACAACCTACCACAGCCCAGGCCAATGCAAGTCTTAGGCTGAATCCTTTGCCTTGCATTTGCATAGGCCTAGGCCATGGTAAGTCGCTGGAATCTCGACCTAGGCCTACACAAAACCCAGGCTTCAGATCCTCCCCGGATGGGTTAGTGGAGGGAGAGGATGATCCTGTTCTGGCATTTTTTTTTGGTGGGAGGCATGGGTGGGGGGCATGGGAGGTCTCTGGAGGCTCCATTTCTTTTATTTATTTATTTATTTATTTATTTGTATTTGTCTTTTAATGCTTAATTCATTTTTTTTAAACTAAATTGTTGCGGTCCTGGCCGCGAGCACCGCGGCAAGGCCCTTACCTCCGTGTTCCCGGACCTGCTTCCGCCTCCGGAGCCCTGGCTTGCGGCCTGTTTGGTGGTGTCCCCGCTGGGGCTGCGCCGCCACGAAGGTTCCCGTGGACGCCCTGCTCCTAGGCACACGCGCGCGCCATTTGGGCACCTTTCTAGCCCGTTTCCCGCCAGTGGTGACTCCGCCCGATTCCTGATGTTAGACACCGCGGCCTTGATAAGCCAGCCGCGGCCTTCCAGTCTTCGCCTTACAACGGGTTTGCCTCCCGGTTCTCTGTTGCGCTGTGCCCGGGCGTGACCTGCCTTGCCTCGCCGCTCCATTCCTGCTACAGTACCTGCTTGGTTCCTGCCTGCCTGCCTGCTACAGTTCCTGCCTGGTTCCAGTACCCGAGTCTTGCTACAGTTCCTGCCTGGTTCCAGTACCCGAGTCCTGCTATAGTTCCTGCCTGGTTCCAGAACCCGAACCCAGTTACAGTATTGCTACTGTCCTAGTCTGGTTCCAGTTACCTGTCCTGATCTACAACCCGCCTAAGTCCCAGGGCCGGGCCCCTATGGGCTCTCCCGGGGGGGCCTCGGCTTCCAAGGGTGAAGTCACCTAAGTCCCAGCGGTTGGGCTCCTATGGGCTCCTCCCAGGGGCGTACCAGCTTCCAGGGTGAAGAGCATCTACGTCCTGCCTGAACATCTGCCTCCCAGACTGCTATTCATTAGAGACATTGACCATCTTTTCCCAGTCTCCAGCAGGTCAGCCCAAGGGTCCACTAAACTGAGACTCCCACAACAGATTGCAAGGCCATGGATTCGGCGGATGCACCCGCTCCCTCGGATCTGCCTGGGATGGCCCGGCAGATGCTACAGCACCAGAGCTGCATTGATACTTTGGCAGCCACGGTGGAACGGCTATCCTCGCGCCTGGAGTCCTTGCCTCTTGCAGGCAGGGCCCCTGAGGGTCATGGCTCTTCTGTGACTCAGCTACCGGCACCCTCCTGCTACGCTGGTGATTTAAGGACCTGCCGCGGCTTCCTGAACCAATGTTTTGTACGGTTCTCCTTGTTGCCTCGGCAGTTTCCCTCGGATGCGGTGAAAGTGGCATATATCCTGTCCCTGCTTGATGGGAAAGCCTTGATATGGGCTTCTCCCTTTGGGAAAACAATGATTCTTTGCTAACGGATTTACAACTGTTCATCACGAACTTTCGACAGGCCTTTGATGAGCCCGCCCGAGTAGCCACTTCGTCAGGGGGCTCGCTCCTTGGCAGATTATGCAATGGAGTTTCGGACTTTAGCCCAGGAAGTAGGTTGGCAAGATGGTAGTCTTAAGGCCATCTTCCTGGAAGGCCTCTCCGGACGCATTAAGGATGAGATTGCGGCTCGAGATCTGCCGGAGGACTTCAATGCCTTGATTGAGATGGCTGCTCACATTGACCGCCACCTACAGCAACGGGCCAAGGAGCAGCGCTCCTCTCGCCATAGTCCGGCTCATGGGCCGAGACCTGTGCCCTCTCCTAAGATTTCTCGTCCAGACGCTCCCACCTGCGAACCCATGCAGCTGGGACGGGCCCTGCTTTCTGCTGAAGAAAGGCAACATCGCTGTTCGTTGAAGTTGTGTTTATATTGTGGCCAGAAGGGCCACTTCTTGGCACGCTGCCAGGAGCGTGCAGAAAACGCCAAAGCGTAGGAGGTCGGGAGGAGCTCCTCCTAGGCTGTGCTACAGCTCCTCAATGTACTATCCCTGTTTCTCTGGAATACCCCGGAGGTTCCTTTGAGACGATGGCGTTCCTGGATTCTGGAGCCGGTGGTAATTTCATCCTGCACGACTTAGTCTCCCAGTTGCGAATCCCTATGCATAGACGGGAGGTCCCATTACGAATTACCTCTATCCAGGGGACGCTCCTTCCTGGTCCTGTCCAGATGTCCACAGCACCCATTACGGTCCGCACCGGGGCGATCCATTCGGAGGAGATAGCCTTCCTAGTGTTGGATAAGGCTGTCCACCCTGTGGTGCTAGGGTTGCCGTGGTTATAAAAACACTCGCCCACGATTTCAGTGGGATAATCTACAGATTGTTATATGGAGTCCCTTTTGCCTAGCTAATTGTATGAAAGTGCTTAAGACTCCCGCACTTCCATTGATACACTCTGCCGTGGGTCCTCCTGCACCTTATGAGGACTTCATGGATGTATTCTCCAAGACCAAGGCGGAGATCCTTCCGCAGCATCGTCCATATGACTGTGCTATTGACTTGCTACCTGGTACTATGCCCCCCCGCGGAAGGGTTTATCCCTTATCCATACCTGAGACCCAGGTCATGTCCGAATACATTGCAGAGAATCTGGCCAAGGGGTTTATCCGCCCGTCCAAGTCGCCTGCAGGGGCAGGCTTCTTTTTTGTCAGCAAGAAAGACGGCTCACTGAGGCCGTGCATAGACTATCGAGGCCTAAATTCTACTACCAAGCGATACCGCTACCCGCTCCCATTAATCCCGGAGCTCCTTGATCAGCTTCAAGGAGCGAAGATTTTCACAAAGTTGGACTTACGAGGAGCGTACAATTTAGTCAGAATCCGTCCCGGAGATGAGTGGAAAACCGAGTTTAATACCTGAGACGGGCATTACGAGTACCTTGTGATGCCTTTCGGCTTATGTAATGCCCCGGCGGTGTTCCAGCACCTGATAAATGAGGTGTTGCGGGACCTTCTGAACACCTGTGTAATTGTTTACCTCGAAGATGTGTTAGTCTACTCCCAGGACCTGTCGTCACACCGTCAGCATGTCCGTCAAGTGCTCCAGATACTTAGGGAGCATGGTCTGTATGCGAAACTGGAAAAGTGCATCTTTGAGAAGAACTCCCTGCCGTTCCTAGGCTACATAGTCTCTGCAGCAGGCTTTCAAATGGATCCTGAGAAAGTGGCGGCTATTAAGAATTGGCCCCGGCTGAGGGGTCTTAAAGCGTTGCAACGCTTCCTCTGCTTTCCCAATTTCTACCGTCACTTTATTCCCAATTACTCTTGTATTGTGGCTCTGTTAACTGCCCTCACCCGAAAGGGGGCTAACGCGGTGGTTTGGCCTACTTCTGCCTGCCAAGCTTTTGAGGCCCTCAAAGAAGCCTTCTTGTTAGACACCTGCCTTCGTCATCCGGATCCCAGCCGGCCCTTCATGGTGGAGGTTGATGCCTCCAATGTGGCCGTGGGGGCCGTACTGAGCCAGTACTCTGATTCTGGACAGCTGTTGCCCTGTTCATATTTCTCAAGGAAATTCTCCCGGCAGAGAGCAACTACTGTGTTGGTGACAAAGAGTTGCTAGCTGTGAAACTTGCCTTGTAGGAATGGAGACAGTGGTTGGAGGGAGCCAACCATCTGGTTACGATTTACACCGATCACAAAAACCTAGCATTCTTGAAGCAAGCCCAACGCCTGAATCCAAGACAAGCCCGATGGTCGCTGTTTTTTGATCGGTTTGACTTTACCTTACGTTATCGACCCGGCTCTAAGAACGTTTGAGATGATGCGCTCTCACGCTCCTCTGAGGTCGAAGAGACTCCTAACACACCTCAGTATATCTTGGACCCTGTGAAAGTAAGTCTTGCAGCAACCTTGGTGTCCTCCCAAGGGAAGACCGTCGTTCTGTGTTGCTCCCAGAGAGCAGTTCTCGCTTGGGCCAATGACTCCCTCACTGGGGCCATGCTGGTTGGAAAGGGACTTTAGACTTGTTAAACCGTTTCTAATGGTGGCCAACGGTGAGACAGGAAGTCCAAGCTTTTGTGGGCTCATGCCCTACCTGTGCTGTTCAAAAGCAGCTCATCGGGAAGCCCAGGGGCTTGTCGCAACCATTGCCCATCCTGGTGGAGCCTTGGACACACATCTCCACTGATTTCGTCATGGATCTTCCTGTCTCAGGAGTAATTCGGTCATCTGGGTAACAGTAGACCGATTTTCGAAGATGGCGCACTTTGTTCCCTTGCCAAAACTACCTTCTGCCCCAGACCTGGCTGGCCTGTTTGCTCAGCATATCTTTAGACTTCACGGTCTCCCACAGGATATAGTCTCCGATCGAGGACCACAGTTTACAGCTCGTTATTGGAAAGCCCTATGCAAACTAGGGATGTGAATCGTTTTAGGACGATTAAAATTATCGTCCGATAATTTTAATATCGTCTTAAACCGTTATGGAACACAATACAATAGAGATTCTAACGATTTATCGTTATAAATCGTTAGAATCGTGAGCCGGCACACTAAAACCCCCTAAAACCCACCCCCGACACTTTAAATTAAATCCCCCACCCTCCCGAACCCCCCCCCAAATGACTTAAATAACCTGCGGGTCCAGCGGCGGTCCGGAACGGCAGCGGTCCGGAACGGGCTCCTGCTACTGAATCTTGTTGTCTTCGGCCGGCGCCATTTTCCAAAATGGCGCCGAAAAATGGCGGCGGCCATAGACGAACACGATTGGACGGCAGGAGGTCCTTCCGGACCCCCGCTGGACTTTTGGCAAGTCTTGTGGGGGTCAGGAGGCCCCCCCCAAGCTGGCCAAAAGTTCCTGGAGGTCCAGCGGGGGTCAGGGAGCGATTTCCCGCCGCGAATCGTTTTCGTACGGAAAATGGCGCCGGCAGGAGATCGACTGCAGGAGGTCGTTCAGCGAGGGTTCCGGCGCCTTGCTGAACGACCTCCTGCAGTCGATCTCCTGCCGGCGCCATTTTCCGTACGAAAACGATTCGCGGCGGGAAATCGCTCCCTGACCCCCGCTGGACCTCCAGGAACTTTTGGCCAGCTTGGGGGGGGCCTCCTGACCCCCACAAGACTTGCCAAAAGTCCAGCGGGGGTCCGGAAGGACCTCCTGCCGTCCAATCATGTTCGTCTATGGCCGCCGCCATTTTTCGGCGCCATTTTGGAAAATGGCGCCGGCCGAAGACAACAAGATTCAGTAGCAGGAGCCCGTTCCGGACCGCTGCCGTTCCGGACCGCCGCTGGACCCGCAGGTTATTTAAGTCATTTGGGGGGGGGGTTCGGGAGGGTGGGGGATTTAATTTAAAGGGTCGGGGGTGGGTTTTAGGGGGTTTTAATGTGCCGGTTTTGCGATTTTACGTTTTTCGATTTTTTACGAATTTTCACGATTTTTCACGATATTTTACCCCCCCAAACGGCAACAATACGATTCCCTCCCCCTCCCAGCCGAAATCGATCGTTAAGACGATCGAGGACACGATTCACATCTCTAATGCAAACGCTTCAATGTGCAACTTAGTCTTTCGTCTGCATTCCATCCTCAGAGTAATGGGCAAACGGAACAAACCAATCGAACCTTGAAGACTTTTCTCCGTGCCTTTGTGAATGAACGACAAGATAATTGGGCCAAGCTACTCCCATGGGAGGAGTTCTCGTATAATAATCACACGCATGCTGCTACTGGAAGTTCGCCGTTCCTCGTTGTTTATGGGAAGCAACTTCGACCACCCCTACCTTCGCCTGAACCTAGTGCACTCCCGGCAGTGCAACTCTCAGCCCGCCAGCTTCGTTTCTTGTGGATCTTTACCCAGGAAAAGATCCGTAAAGCCGCCCTGTCCGCCAAGGAGTGGGCGGATAGGCATCGTCAGCCAGCACTCATCTTCCTCCCAGGAGACCGTGTCTGGCTTAGCACCAGAACTCTACAGCTACATATTCCATCTCGAAGACTAGCTCCGAAATTCTGTGGGCCTTTCTGAGTCGCCGAACGAGTGGGAGCAGTCTCATACCGTCTACGCCTACCCCCCTCCATGCACATACAGGATGTGTTCCATGTGTCATTGCTGAAGCCTCTTGTGTTATCCAGATACCACTCCCGGGCTCCTGAACCCGTGGACCCTTCAGTACCGGACGAGGTTACGTATCAAGTACGTGAAGTTTTGGATGTCCAGTTGCACCAACGCCGATGGGAATACTTGCTTGCCTGGGAGGGCTGTGGACCCGAGGATAATTCTTGGGAACCAGCCCGTAACAGCCTCGACAAGGACTTATTACGGCAGTTCCATCTGGACCACCCAAGTAAACCCGGACCGGCTAAGAGGGGGCATAAGAGGGGAGGTACTGTTGCAGTCCTGGCCGCGAGCACCATGGCCAGGCCCTTACCTCCATGTTCCCGGACCTGCTCCTGCCTCCGGAGCCCTGGCTTGCGGCCTGTGTGGCGGCGTCCCCGCTGGGGCTGCGCCACTGCGAAAGTTCCCATGGATGCCCTGCTCCTAGGCACGCACGCGTGCCACTTGGGCACTTTTCTAGTCCGATTCCAGCCAGTGGTGACTCTGCCCAATTCCTGACGTCAGATGCCGCGGCCTTGATAAGCCGGCCGCGGCCATCCAGTCTTCGCCTTGCAATGGGTTTGCCTCCCGGTTCTCTGGAGCGCTGTGCCCCGGAGTGACCTGCCTTGCCTCGCCGCTCCGTTCCTGCTACAGTACCTGCTTGGTTCCTGCTTGCCTGCTACAGTACCTGCTTGGTTCCTGTTTACCTGCTACAGTTCCTGCCTGGTTCCAGTACCCGAGTCTTGCTACAGTTCCTGCCTGATTCCAGAACCCGAACCCAGTTACAGTATTGCTACTGTCCTAGTCTGGTTCCAGTTACATGTCCTGATCCTCAACCCGCCTAAGTCCCAGCGGCCGGACCCCTAGGGGCTCCTACCGGGGGGGGGGGGGGGGCCTCAGCTTCTAAGGGTGAAGTCACCTAAGTCCCAGTGGTTGGGCTCCTACGGGCTCCTCCCGGGGGAGTACCAACTTGCAGGGTGAAGAGCATCTTTGTCCTGCCTGAACATCTGCCTCCCGGCCTGCTATTCATTAGAGACATTGACCATTTTTCCCAGTCTCCAGCAGGTTGGAAAATGTCATAATGCCTTTGTATCGCTCCATGGTGAGACCGCACCTTGAATACTGTGTACAATTCTGTTCGTCACATCTCAAAAAAGATATAATTGCGATGGAGAAGGTACAGAGAAGGGCTACCAAAATGATAAAGGGAATTGAACAGCTCCCCTATGAGGAAAGACTAAAGAGGTTAGGACTTTTCAGCTTGGAGAAGAGACGGCTGAGGGGGGATATGATAGAGATGTTTAAAATTATTAGAGGTCTAGAACGGGTAGATGTGAATCGGTTATTTACTCTTTCAGATAACAGAAAGACTAGGGGGCACTCCATGAAGTTAGCATGGGGCACATTTAAAACTAATCGGAGAAAGTTCTTTTTTACTCAACGCACAATTAAACTCTGGAATTTGTTGCCAGAGGATGTGGTTAGTGCAGTTAGTATAGCTGTGTTTAAAAAAGGATTGGATAAGTTCTTGGAGGAGAAGTACTTGCTATTAAGTTCACTTAGAGAATAGCCACTGCCATTAGCAATGGTAACATGGAATGGACTTAGCTTTTGGGTACTTGCCAGGTTCTTACGGCCTGGATTGGCCACTGTTGGAAACAGGATGCTGGGCTTGATGGACCCTTGGTCTGACCCAGTATGACATTTTCTTATGTTCTTATGTTCTTAACTGAGACTCCCACAACACTAAATAAACAAAATAAACATAAGACAAGGAGAAATTGTTGGAAAACCAACCCTCCCAAAAACAAAATGAAAAATGAAATGAAATATTTTCTTCTTCTCACCCTTATAACTGTGTTTACACATCAGATCTATCTGATTCCCAAATATTTGTTTGGATAATAGTTTTTATTTTTATCCTACAGAAAGTGAAACACTTGTACAAAGCCCCTGTCGCAGGCAGTAGTTATTGCTGAAACACTGCAGTGTCGAGCATTTGGAGGAAGCCAGAGTGTTTATTTATTTATAATACTTATTATCTGCCTATATTAACAAAATGCTAAGTGGAATACAAACATATAAAACAACAGCAGTACTAGTTCCGAGGGAGCAAGAATATTTTGAATACCCTTCAACATCTATATCATATTTTCCTCTGGCTAGTGCACAATAAACATTCTTAAGATAAGTGTTTTAATCTGCATGTGAGGGACTCTATAGGAAACTCACATGCCCAGTCTTCCTTAAAATTCAAACTCACAAGGAATCCCCTCACTAGGGTATGAGAACTCAGGGCCTAGAAGGGTTCAACAGGCACTGGGGAGTAGGCAGGACCAGTAATACAACAGGTTCAGTTGTATTGCTGATCCTGACTTACCTGCCAACTCACAAAGCCTGCCAGCATATGGATGGTACCTTTCATACCCATGCCCATAACTGAGACCCCATTTGAAAGGGTGGGCATGGACTTTGTGGGGACACTATAGTACTATATGCAAAGAAATAAATTAATTCTCATCATTCTGGACTATGCCACAAGATATCCAGAGGCAGTACCACTACGGAATAGGAAGATCCCGTTGGTGGTGACCACCCTAATGGAGGTTTTTTCACAACCTGGGCTGCCCAAGGAGATCCTGATGGATCATGGAACCCCATTTGTTTCCAAGGCAATAAAACAACTCTGCACCTTGGTTAAGGTAAAACTTCTGTGTATCTTGGTGTATGACCCACAGACAGATGGCCTTGACAAGCGCTTCAATTAGATGCTGAAACAAATTTTGAGGAAATTTGTGGATGAAGACAGCAAGAACTGGTGCACATTGTTAACCTATGTCCTATTTGCAATCTGCGAAGTACCACAGAGCACAATATAAACATTTTTCCCTTTTCAGTTACTGTTCCCAAGCCACTATCGCCCAAGTTACCACAATGCACATATAAAAATTTTTTTTTGGCTGCACATTATCTGATATGGACTTTGACCTTCTTTAAGTTGAGAAGGTAGACTGGTATATGATTATTTTTATTTACTTATTTAGGCATTTTATATAATGTCATTCTATAAATAGATCACAACGGTTTACAAATTGACATTCATTATAATCTAATGCTAAATAGCCAATGCTTTGGCATATGGGCATATTGAATGATATTCTCATATACATAAGAGGGGTTACAAAACTTTATTATCAATACTATATCCAAATCACATAAAATGTGTCATGTATCACAACAGTCCTATTCGTTCATACACATTCACTCATTAAAATCAAATTAGCAGTGATGGGACAGGCACAAATAACATTTTATAACCCAATATCACACATATATCTATGGTCCCTGTGGTGTTATATACCATTTACAACCCTTAATATGACAATATATGGCTATCATATGAGAGGCATTTTTCATACATTACAATACACTTGTTAATGCTTTAAATGACATAAAAATGCCACAGTAATGTCTGTGAACATCACACGTTTCTTTCTATTATGTAGCCACAATTTACAACTATTAACGTGCCCACATCACCCTTTCCTCTTTGTTCTTTCTTCAATTCAAATCCCACCGATATGTATCTTCCATTTCAGAAACTAAGCCAAAAAATCGCCATTCACCCTGGTATCACCCCTACAAGTGGCCCTTGTTTCTCCGTGACTGCCTTCATCAGGGGGAATATTTCACCATCAAATTCTTTTCACCAAATTGCTTATAACAGGCCCACCATAATAACGCCAAAGCTGGGGATCTTCAAACTCCTTCACACAGTGCACCAAACAGTGCACCAGGGATTATTACTGCGACTTTCCAAATGCCATCCTCCAACTACTTTCAAACACCGATTAAAAATATGTTTCTTGACACTACCATGCTCTTCCGACTGCTAATTTGATTTTAATGAGTGAATGTGTATGAATGAATAGGAGTGTTGTGATACATGACACATTTTATGTGATTTGGATATAGTATTGATAATAAAGTTTTGTAACCTCTCTTATGTATATGTGAATATTATAATATTGTTGAGAGGGTGGATAAATAAATATCACCCAATGTGTATACCTCATATTGTATGATACCCATATTTTAATAAAATAGGGGTATCAGTAATTGATTTAATTCCTCTGTATATTTATTGATTGTATGGTTCTGTCTTGAGTTGTTCATTTAATATAGTAATTTCTGTTTGGTAGCATTAATATAAAATACAATTAATAGGCAGTAAATGTCTGCCCATTGTCCAGTTGGGGAGATGAGTTATAGCTAGCTCCAGGTAAGTGACAGTTTTGGTTTTAAACTTATATCTTGATGTATATATCAACACTGAGTCCTGCTGAGAAAAAAAAGTCCTATACACAGAAAATGAGGCCAGGATTGTCTCAACCTGACACTTAAATGTAGAAGAATGGGAAAATAGAGAAAGAAATGTTAGTAGGTTCAGTAAATCAAAGTAATTGGGCAAGCCTTCTTCTTAGATATATGCTGTGGTTAAAAAAATGTAATTATGATAGAGCTTACCATAGTCCTCTCTTATATATTATGGGGATAACTTTCAAAAGGATTTACATGTATAAATGTAACTACTATTGTAGGTACAGAGAAGGGCAACCAAAATGACAAAGGGGATGGAACAGCTCCCCTATGAGGAAAGACTAAAGAGGTTAGGGCTGTTCAGCTTGGGGAAGAGACGGGTGAGGTGGGATATGATAGAGGTATTTAAAATCATGAGAGGTCTAGAATGGGTAAATATAAATTGGTTATTTACTCTTTCAGATAATAGAAGGACTAGGGGGCACTCCATGAAGTTAGCAAGTAGTTCATTTAAAACTAATCGGAGAAAATTTTTTTTTCACTCAATGCACAATTAAACTCTGGAATTTGTTGCCAGAGGATGTGGTTAGTGCAGTTAGGGAGCTGGGTTTAAAAAAGGTATGGATAAGTTCTTGGAGGAGAAGTCCATTAACTGCTATTAATTAAGTTAACTTAGAAAAATAGCCACTGCTATTACTAGCACCAGTAGCATGGGATATACTTAGTTTTTAGGTACTTGCCAAATACTTGTAGCCTGGATTGGCCACTGTTGGAAACAGGATGCTGGGCTTGATGGACCCTTGGTCTGACCCAGTATGGCAATTTCTTATGTTCTTATGTTTTTAATTTTCAAAAGCCATTTATCTGTGTAAGTGCACTTTACACAGGTAAATCTTATGGACAATTCAATGGCATATATTGTAGCAATTTTCAAAAGCCTACTTACACAGGTAAAGTGTTTATACTAGCATAAAACCCATTTTTAAGCATGTAAATATTTTTAAAAATCAGGCCCTAGGGGTATATCTTTAGGAAGTATATGATTTCTGGCTCTATATATTTTGCATTATATTAAAGAAATGCTTTTCATACACATTGTGGGGGCAATTTTCAAACTGGCTGCATTGTTGGAAAGTCTGTTGGGGATTTTTATCTGCAGACCTTGCACCAGTTTTAAAAGGGAAAGTATGCATGTGCTTTCATTTTGAAAACTTCCTAAGGAAAAAAGGACCCACAGAAATTAGCACCTCCTCTTTCTATATATACTTTTTCCAGTTGAAACTATGTGCATAGTTTTCTTCCCCAGTCTAACATCTCCACTTCAATGCTGGTAAAAGTATGAGCCTTAAGGAGCTATGTATATACACTTACCCGCATACAGGGAGGGCAATTTTCACATGGATGATATATCTGGGTACTTTTTTTTACCTCCAAAAGTCTCTTTGAAATCAGTCACCCATGTGATGACATCCAAAAATAGTGTGAAGTATTGTATGCCTTAATCGTAATCCCCGTCTGCATGTATTACCTGGACCATTGGGATTGCTTTTATATTAGTGCTGATATTTATTTTTTATTTGATTTCTCTGATTTTTTTTTTTTTGTAATGTTAAGCCAGCAAGCAGAGGCCAATATTTCTATTGCAAAATGAATTGGTTATTAAGTAAAAAGGAAAAAATGCAAGGGAGATAACTGTGTACTGAAACCAGTTGAAGTATAACATTTTAGCATTAGGCATTTCATAGAAATAGCTTTTTATCTGTTGCAGAGATAAAAGGTTATGCATTCCTTATATACTTGGAATCTGAAACAGAGCAGGTTGCAGGAGACTGGAAAAGAGCAGATGCTGTACCACTCCATAGTGATTTGAACAAGGAAGAAGCCGAAAAACTACCAACCTGTTACTTTAATAGCAGTGGTGGGTAAGGTAATGAATGGAAGCACTATCTATCAAAGGATAGAATAGTGAAGAACTCTGAAGCTAGAGGGTTACAAGATCATAGGCAATAAGGTTTCACGTGGGAAAATCTTACCAAACAAATTTGATTGATTTCATTGGTGGTGACCAGAATAATAGATCAGGGGATGCAGTAAATGTGGACTCTCTGGATTTCAGTAAAGCCTTTAACATTGTTCTACACAGAAGACTGGCAAGCACACCACCAGTTTAGAAATTAGAACAAGAATTATAAACTAGGTTGAGTGACAGGACTTAGTCATTTGTAGTTAATAGGGTCCACCTAGGAGAAGGGAAAGTGACCAGTGGGACACCACAAGGATCATTGCTAGGTCCTGTCCTCTTCAATGCCTTTATAAGTGAAATTAGGGAAGGGTTAGAGTAAGCATGCCAGATGGTTTCTCCCTAAGCATACATCATTCCTCCTCTCACTCCCTTCTGTGTTACCCTACCCCCTCCCTACCCCTGCTTCTCCCCCCCTCTCCTCACCCCTTCCCTTCACATTTGTTATTTCATGTTATTCCCTATAATTGTACATTTTGTATATACCTGCAATCTTTGCCTACACTAATTTATTAATCTAATTTCATTCTTCTGTCACTTTTCCTCCTTTTTTCTCTTTTTACCCTCTTGTATTCATGTTATTTTAATTTTAGATTAATGCTTTATTTCCCCTACCTTTCCTTACTCTCTAATTATTATGTTTCAATATGTTCTAATTGTATTATGTTAAACTTGTTCGATGTAAAGCGCCACCACAGGCACTAGTTTCTTGTTTCGCTGTGAACCGATGTGATATCATTGATGAATGTCGGTATATAAAACCGTTAAATAAAATAAATAAATAAATAAATAAATGATTTAAAACACTTGGAAAATGATCAAAGCTATGGCAAATAAGCTTTGATTGAAAAAAAAAAAAAAGCAAACTCCTTTGACAAGTTTTCCGTGCTAGGCTCCATTGGATGATGTCCCCCATGTGTGAGGACTGATATCCTGCTGTCCTCAGAGTCACCTGTAACAGGCAAGCAACTCTGCTTTCTTTATTTTGGATCGTCACTTGAAAAGAAGTTTCCACCCTACTTTTCACCTTTTTGTTTGGGAACTTGTTTATTTTTCATCTGATTCACTCAGCCCGAGAGAGTCAGTGCCCACATGGCAAAAATCTTGGATGAAGTGAGGATACTCCTCCAGTATCCAGTAGCAGTAAAGGAAGCAGGAGAGAGAGAAGTGGCACCCAGAAGGTGCTTGCTTACAGTATATACTTATAACGGTGGTTTTGCACCCTTACCATATAGTTTCCATCTGCTGGGAGATTTTAGCATTTCTAGATCCTTCTCTAGTGATGATCATTCTCCCCCCCCCCCCCCCCCCCCATTATGGGATTTGTCAAGCTCCCCTTTATAAACTGAGTTGAACATGTTGTTCAAAGTGTGGTTGGAGGCTTTCTTTGGTTGAAGTTAGATTCTGTTTTGAGGAGAAGTTGCATTTTTGGTGGATCCCTCTAGGGCTCACACCTGCAACAGTGGGATTATTCAAGCATAGAAGCCCTGCTAGAGCCTTCACAGACCTAGTCCTGTCTTGTGGAAAATGAGAAGACTAGAGAGGATTTTTTACTTCAAAAGAGTTGGCTTTTTTTTTTGTAATGAGGGGATTGGATTTTGGTTCCTCTGTTTTGTGCCCAGTTAGAGCAGAGTCAGGGTACTGTATCGCCCTCTGCCCAGTAAAAATGGAGTGTGTAGTGTCTTAAGAGTAAGAACTGCTGTGAGAGTTTTGTTTCCTTGAGAGGGAAAGAGATATTTTTTCCACCATCATCTCCCTGCCTATTTTGTGGAGAAGAGAGATTTTTCTTTCCTTTCACTGGGAAAGGACTTTAATTTGAGATGGATAAAGAGACTGAAATACTGGGAGTTAAACATCTTTTGATCCTGATGATGATTTTTGCCATTCTTGCATGAAATCTATTCTTTAAGTGGCAGTAAACATTTTTCTTTTTTGAGCACCACTCCCAATCTGCTACCTGTTTTGTTAACTCCTTCTTGAGAACTGATTAAAATACCTACAAGATTGAATACTCCTAAAGGAGTGATTGAGAGTCTAAGGAGACTATTGGTTCCCACCTCAAGAGCCTAGGGTCCTCTTCCCTGCCTGTTGGACCCCGGCTTCCCAGTTGCCAACTACTGCAGAAAAATCAGAAGAGTGAAAAGATCGGGGCAGTGAGTGTGGCCCTCGGACTGTGTGACGCCCCTGTATTAGGGATCTCAAACCAAGAGGGGGTTTCATGCCATCTGGTATTCACCAGAGATGCAAGGAGGCTCCTAACTGGTACAAAAGAAAGACAGAGGAGTGGAAATAAAAGAAAGGAATCTAACCAGAACTAGAGAATTATTCAGGTACCATTTATAAGGGGACAATGATGGTTTTAGGATTTTGTAGCTCCTAGGCACTAATGGTGCTATTATTCTTTCCCTTGCCCCCTCCCCCCAGGTAAGGTCATACAATAGTTGTATACCTAAGGCACAACCCCACAGCTTTTTGTGGTAACTCGGGAAGATTCTGTGACAAAAATTTGAAAATTCTTAAGTACATTGACAAATATTTCCATCATTTATATTACATTGTAAACCTTGCACAAATCTGCATAATTTATTTTCCTTTTATAGGGTAAGTAAAAGGAATCTCAAGTATCAATCCAAGGAGGATAGCTTAGGGCTGGGGAAGGAGGAGGAGATGACGAGAGGACCAAGGATGGGAAGAGGAAGGAAGGAGGGTGAGTATAGGGTGAGAATGTGAGAAGGGAGTAAATCACTCAGCCAGCCTGCTGCTCCCAGATTTTTCTCTCTCTAGGCACAGACCTAGCGTACCTATTGACACATCCAGGCTTGCAAGGGGAATGTCTGTGCTAAGAGTCCTGACAGTCCTAAATTCCTGTTGGAGTAATTGGTGCAGGACCTCAGTTTCAGAAAGGGATAAGAGGGACCCCCGTAAGACAAAAGAGGGACCACATAATTGCTGATTCAAGTAATTATTTCTGGATTGTGGATTTAGCAAAGTAAAAGTGTATTCAGTGTCATATTCATTTGATTACACAAGTTCTTCAGTAAATACCTTATGTTAGAATACCAATCAAGTGTCCCGCTGAGTCTTTGAAATGCATTTGGTGATTAATACACGTGCAGGTAAATTTTAAAAGGGAAATGCCAATTTTATAACATGTGTGTGCCCCATCCCTGCTGCCAGCCCACCCCTTTTTAAAAGTCAGGCACTTCCACTCATACCGAGAGATACACGTGTGGTCGGGCTGTTTTGAAAATGTGCTTGGCGCGTGCGCGGCCCAGCCATACGCGTATCTCCTGGGATTTGTGTGCGCCGGGCTTTTAAAAGTGGCCCCTTAATGCCTTGAGCCCTGGAGGATTGCCTCCTCCTCATTCCAACAAAAAAATCTACTAAATGGGGCTTGAAGAAAGTGGACTGTGACTCTGTATGTGACTTAGTCCCAATCTCTTTTGTTACTGATCTGGTAAACCTTAAAGTATTCCATGCGTTCAGGGTTACACAAAGTTTAAGAGGAATAGTGACGAGAGAGAGGAGAAAATTGGTAATGAGGGGCTACCGAGTGAATGCATTTATAGCAGATTAAGAGAAGTTTGAACATTATGTGGAAGCAGACAATGTACGTAGCAACTTTGACTGACTCAGGGATCTGTACTTGGACAGGTGCTTTTCAATATATATATAAATGATCTGGAAAGGAATACGACGAGTGAGGTTATCAAATTTGCAGATGATACAAAATTATTCATAGAAGTTAAATCACAAGCGGATTGTGATAAATTGCAGGAGGACCTTGTGAGACTGGAAGATTGGGCATCCAAATGGCAGATGAAATTTAATGTGGGCAGGTGCAAAGTGCTGCATACAGGGAAAAATAACCCTTGCTGTATTCGTAGCAATGGGAGCAATAGACCCCCCCCAAGACTTGCCAAAAGTCCCTGGTGGTCCAGCGGGGGTCCTGGAGCGATCTCCTGCACTCGGGCCGTCGGCTGCTGGTATTCAAAATGGCGCCGATAGCCTTTTCCCTTACTATGTCACAGGGGCTAACGGTGCCATTGGTCGGCCCCTGTCACATGGTAGGAGCACAAGATGGCGCCGGCCATCCATTGCTCCTACCATGTGACAGGGGCCGACCAATGGCACCGGTAGCTCCTGTGACATAGTGAGGGCAAAGGCTATTGGCGCCATTTTGAATACCAGCAGCCAACGGCCCGAGTGCAGGAGATCGCTCCAGGACCCCCGCTGGACCACCAGGGACTTTTGGCAAATACAACGAATATGGCATATACGTTGCGGATTGCCAATATGTTGCAAACGAATGCACACCCCTAGAGATTAGGGATGTACAGTCTAGAGAAGAGGTGGCTGAGGGAGGATATGATAGCGGTCTTTAAAATCATGAGAGGTCTAGAATGGGTAAATGTGAATCGCTTATTTACTCTTTCGGATAATAGAATGACTAGGGGGCACTCCATGAAGTTAGCAAGCAGCACATTTAAAACTAAATGGAGAAAATTATTTTTCACTCAACGCACAATTAAGCTCTGGAATTTGCTGCAAGAGGATGTGTTTAGTGCAGTTAGTTTAGCTGGGTTTAAAAAAGGTTTGGATAAGTTCTTGGAGAAGTCCATTATCTGCTATCAATCAAGTTGACTTAGGGATTAGCCACTACTGTTACTGGCACCAGTAGCATGGGATCTACTTAGCATTTGGGTACTTGCTAGGTACTTGTAGCCTGGATTGGCCACTGTTGGAAACAGGATGCTGAGTTTGATGGACCCTTGGTCTGACCCAGTATGGCAATTTCTTATGTTCTTATCTTGAGGTGTTACATGGTCATAGCAATACTACAGGGAGATAAATCATGACCTCAACTTCACCATTGGCCTGAGGCCAATGAAGAGTAATCTTCCAAAGTTTGAAACCCAGGTACTCAGCAAACTGTGAGAATTACAAAGAAACATAGAAATGACGGCAGAAGAAGAACAAACAGCCCATCCAGTCTGCCTAGCAAGCTTCACACTTTTTTTTTCTCATACTTATCTGTTACTCTTGGCTCTTAGTAACCTTTTGGTTCTATTTCCCTTCCACCCCCACCATTAATGCAGAGAGCAGTGTTGGAACTGCATCCAAGTGAAACATCTAGCCCAATTAGTTAGGGGTAGTAACTGCCATAATAAGCAAGCTACACCCATGCTTATTTGTTTACCCAGACTATGTAATTCAGTCCTTGTTGGTTGTTGTCTGTATATAGATCCACTTTTCTTCATTCCCCCTGCCATTGAAGCAGAGAGTTATGCTGGATATGCATTGAAAGTGAAGTATCAGACTTTCTCCCCTGCCATTGAAGCAGAGAGCTATGCTGAATATGCATTGAAAGTGAAGTATCAGACTTTCTCCCCTGCCGTTGAAGCAGAGAGCTATGCTGGATATGCATGAAGTATCAGTCTTTCTCCCCTGCCGTTGAAGCAGAGAGCTATGCTGAATATGCATTGAAAGTGAAAAAGGGGTGACCATTTTCTGATGGAAAACATTTGGAATCCCATATGAAGAGAAAATGTTGTCTAATTTAGGGGATCATTTATCAAAGGCGTAGCACATGTGATATGGCTGTATCCAGTGTGATAAGCCTCTATCGCATGCGAAAAGGGCCTTTTCGCATCCGATAACATGCAAATTAGGAGGAGGGGAGGAGTCGGGGAGGGGCGGAGTCGGCGGTGTCTTCACTGCTGGCAATAATGTTACTAACATTATTGTCGGCAGTAGCGCACTGAATAGCACCACCTTTCACGGTGGTGCTATTCGGTGCGAAAGCTGGCAGCTAGCGCACCACTGTGGTGCGAAGGCTGCGGGCTTTCGCAGGCCCACCCCCCTTAGCCCCCCCCCCGCCCCCCGTTTTCGCAGGATTCATCATTCTGCGAAGAATGATGAATCCTGACCTTAGATATTACAATTCTGGCAGAAGTGATGGTGATGAATTCCACTTTAGGAAAACATGAGTAGTTGACCATAACAATGAGGAAATGTTGTCATGGTGAAAGATCACAGAAATCCACGTTTACCTCTGACCATTGGCTGGATGGCGGAAGAGTAATGTGGAATGTGGAAGAGAGCAGAGTTTGCAGGTGGTGCAGTTTTACAAAAATGGCAGGACTTGAGGCAGAGCTCCATTTGGCAATCCATTCCTAGAAACCAGATCTTTTATCTGAGTAATTGTTTTGCCTTATTATTTTGGTGACCATCATGGGTTGGATTGATTAATCACAATTCAGTAGCTGTCTGGCAGATGAGTAGAGTGTCAAGACGGTTAGCCACCACATAGGGGCCATAGTGTACAAGTCCTTGAAAACACTTGGAAAGTGTCAGGCATTAGCAGAGGTTTTGAATATCCACAAGCATAAATATGTACTGATTTTATATTTAGTGCTAGTTAATTTATCATATGTTTATGGAGTCATTACATTTGCTAATGCTCCAGTGTGAATAAGCACCTCTAATGAATATCCCTGTATGAGTTTAAGCACTTCAACAAATATACAGTCATTCAACATGGTGGTAGCCTCACCTAAGAAGGGAGCCAAAGTGACATCAGCGTTGCTCAGGAGGGCCAGCGTTGCCATTTTTAAATGTATGGAGACAAGTCAGCAGTGAGTAATTATCACTCCTGCCTTTTATAACGTGCTGGACACCCATGGAAGTGGACATGGTGATCACTGACTCCAGCAATATTTTAGAAAGCAAGATGGGAGATTGGAGGGGCTCAGTGAGGCCATGGCCAAGCCTTTCCAGCTACAAAAACTTAGATTGTAAGCCCTCTGGGGATAGAGAAATACCTACAGTACCTGAATGTAAACCGGTGTGATATCTCGATTAAGATCGAATGTCGGTATATAAAAATAAATACATAAATAATAAATAAAAAATAGACCTGGACTTCACATGGAATTTGACTGGTGCAAGGAGGATTGGTGGGGCCTGGCTGGGCCCGGCCTTGACCCTGAGGCATGTGTTGAGACAGAAGGGAGGATATTTGGCCAGTCCTAGTTTTGAACTTACATCCTAAAGTAGTGTGATCCATTGATATCAGTGTTGTGCTTCAAGAAAGCACCAGGATAGGGTTGCCAAAAATCTAGGACTGGCCTAAAATCTTCCTCCTAGAACTTAGTAACTTGGAAGCCCTACTATCTTTGGTTTACTAGCATTGAGCTATTTATCATTTGGAATGGGAATGCTCCTGTTACACGATTTGTAACTCTTTGAAGCTTGTTTTTACTGCTTTCTGTAAGTCATTATAGCCAGCCAGAGTCCACTGTCTTGTATTGCAATTATCAGTCTCTCATCTTTAGGTTTAAAGCTACAACCTTTTAGCCATTCCTAGGTCAGGCTTTGTTCTACATGTCATCATTAGAGTAACTGAATTTTTCATTATATTTGTGCATTTTCCTCTTGCGTTTCCTTGTACGCTGGCTACGTTTTTTAAAGAGATTTTTTTCTTTGTTTTGCAAATTTTATTGCTTCTTTCTCCATGAGTACTGGCGAGTTCTCACTTTATATACAGTCTTTGCATACTTTTGCTTTCAAAAGAAAATAAGGATGAACACAAAAATATATATTTTTTTGGTTTGTATCTTGCAGCCATTGTAGAAAAACAGCCACCTAGTTTAAAAATAGCCACCATTCCTCCCCCATTTTGCTCATTTTTCATTTGTTTCGAAAAGAAAACAAATTCAGAGCAACAACTGGTAGAACAAAATGCCACTATCCATGGATCAGCTGGAACTATTTTAAAAAACTGAAGCAGAAGAAGAAGAGGGACTGGGGCTTACTCCTGCTCTATTTAAATCATGGATGGGATAAGAGAGGGTCCAGGGAATCTGGGCAAGGGGGAGAGTGAGGGGGATGTGTAATTAATTTTTGCAGATTGGACAGTGTTCCAAGGGACACTTTTTATTTTGGGTTTTATTTTTGTTTGTTTATTTCATTTTAAATAAATAAAACAAAATGAAATAAAAATGAAAACAATAAAAGAAAAACAAAATGAATCAAACATTTAAGAATTAATATATTAGTTCTTATAGATTTATTGTTGGGCATGGAGTAGTTTTCTTGTGTTTACATTCCCTTGGTTGAGGTCTGGGATGAATCTATGATTCCAAAGTGTATGATAGTATAGGGATTGCAAGTTGATTAATGGCTTGTTTCTTTTTTTGAACTGTTATAGAACTTTTAAATATTTGTTTCAGTCTCCTGTAGTCCTCTTTGCTAATTTTTCTGTCCATGTTTTATGCTAGTTTGTTTCACCTTTGTTGAAACATATATTTTATGTCCTTCCTGTTTGACTTTTTTTATATTACTCTCTCTCCAACCAAAGACTGTATCAATTTTGGTTAATTTTCCTCTAATGAATATTGTTTTAGTACACTTGTCAAAGCCAAATATCATCCTGATGTCATCTGTGAAATTGTTTGCTACTCGGAGTTGTTCCACTAAATGAGGATCACAGGAGTTGTAAAGCTTCAAATTATCTACAAATAGTAGGTGCCATGTTATCTGTGGATCATTTGAGTCCCTGGGATTATGACTAAATCTGTAGCCCCACAAATTCAAAGCCAGACAGAAAAGAAGTACTGACAGGGAACCTTTCTGAGATATTCCTCATAAGTAACTGTCAAATTATGTTATTTTTCTATATGGACTATGTTGTCGCACTCCTACAGTATCTGCTGCTGGACATCCTGCTAACAGTACATCAGACAGCTGCTCAAGGAGCACAAGGTTTGCCGTTTGGTTGAGCAGGTGATTAGAACTCTGCTGGGGACAGATCATTGAGTTCCTAATGCACACCTAAGCCCTTTAATTACAGAAGAAATAACTACTAGATGGATAAAATCAAATTCAAGTAACTGTATACTCCTAGAATAACATTTCAGTACAACCACGTTTCAAGATGGCTATGTTGAAATATTATTTTATATAATGCCAGTGTGAAATACAGTTGATCTGCTTAATTTAAAAGCATTTATCAAAGACTTGATGTAGGACCCAGCAATATCCTGCCTTACATCTCCTCGCCCTAAAAATCCCCTTCATACTAATGGAAAAAGGTATTGCCTTATTGGAATCAGAATCCTTTTTTTTTTTGTAAGGATCCAGCTCACAGTTATTAATGAATTAGACACAAAAGATGCCTTTTGCATCTAGAAAGACAAAGGTTTCTACATATGAAAAACACACTATAAGGGCAAATTTCAATTTGTCTGCAAAAGTGCAGTGTTTGCAGGTATTTTTTACCTGCAGACTTTGCACCAATTTTCAAAGAGAAAACTTTCTCTTTAAAATTTGAGTAATAAAAAGTTCTCATTTAAATTTGCACCTCCTTTTGTGTGCATAATTATCTAGGTGGTTACCTGTACTCTTTTGAAAATGAAAAAGTATGCAAATACTTGTAAGCCCCTCCTTAGCCCCACCTCCAGGAATGCCTCCTTTTACCATGGGTACAATTATGTGCATAGTGGCACTGAGCTCATACTTAAACCGGCACACAGGGCAAACAGTTTTTACAGACTCTGTTTCCATTGGTAAAGCATCATTTTACCCGTGGAAATGACTTTGAAAATTGCCCTCTATGGGGTAGATCTTATAAAACTACGCCCGCGCGTACTTTTGTTCACGCACCAGGCGCGTGAACAAAAGTACGCCTGGCGTATCTTATAAAATCCGGGGTTGGCGCGCACAAGGGGCCTTGGAGGGAACTTTCCTTCGGCCTCCCCCACCTTCCCCTCCCTTCCCCTACCTAACCCACCCCCCCCCAGCCCTATATACATCCCCCTACCTTTATCGCGATAGTTACGCCTAACTCGCGCATGCAGGCTGGCTGCTGCTGCGCGATTCCCCGGCCCGGGAGCAATTTTGGAGGCCTCAGCCATGCCCCCGAAACACCCCCAGGCCGGAACCACACCCGTGGTCCCGCCCCCGGAACGCCCCCGATGACGCGCTGCCGCGACACGCCCCCCAACATGCCACAAACACACACCCCAGGAAAGCCCCGGGACTTACGCGCATCCCGGGTCTTGCGCGCACCGCCGAGCCTATGCAAAATAGGCTCGGCGCGCGCAGGGGGGTTTTGAAAGGGTTACGCGCATAACTTATGCACGTAACCCTTTTAAAATCTACCCCTATGTGTGTGAGATTGAGCGAGGAAAGGGATTTTTTGGAGGAGGGGTATGGGAGTGGATCCAGTATCCCTCTCTCTCCTAATCCCAGATGTCCCCCTCACTGATCTAGGATCTTTCCTCTTTCTCCTCCCCTTCCCTAATCCCTTCTCTCTCCTTCCTCCACCCCTTACCTCTTCTGATTCCCTCTCCTACCTCCCAACATCCTCAATCCCCTGTCCCTCTATACCCCTCTTATATCTACCCCTTTCTCCATGAGATCCATTCTCCATCACCCTCTTTTGAGATCCCCTCTCCTTTTCCTCCCCATCCTCATATCCTCTCCCCTTCTATTCTCTATTCCCCTCCTCCCTTTCTAGCCTCAATCACTAAGATCCTTTTTACCAAAAAAGAACAAAATAAATTATCCAAACACACAAAAAAAGTCAGAAAATGGGCATCATAGCAGACAATATGAAATCCTTGGTTCAATGTTTGGTGGCGGGCAAAAAAGCAAAAGGAATGTTAGGAATTAATAGGAAAGGATTAACAACAACAAAAAAAAAAGGCAAATTTCATAGCACTTCTGTATTGCTCCATGGTAAGACTGCACCTTGGGTACTGCATGCAGTTCTGATTGCTGATCTAAAAAAACATATAGTTGCATTGGAAAAGCTACAGAGAAAGGTGACCAAAATGATAAAGAAGATGGAACAGCTTCCCTATGAGGAAAAGCTAAAGAGGTTAGGGCTGTTCAGCTTGGAGAGGAAATGGCTGAGGGTGGATATCATAAAGGTTTATAAAATCATGAGTGGAATAGAACTTTGTAAAAAAAATATAAAGACTAGGGGACACTTTATGAAGTTGGTAAGTAGCAATTCAGAACTTACTGGAGAAAATTATTTTTCACTCAATGTACAAGTAAGCTCTGGAATTCATTGCCAGAGGATGTGGCTAAGGAAGTTAGCACAGCTGGGGTTAAAAAAGGTTTGGAAAAGTTCCTTGAGGAGAAGACAATAAACTGTTATTCACCAAGTAGACTTAAGAAATAGCCACTACTTATCACTGTGCAATAGCAGCATGGGATCTATTTACTGTTTGGATCTTGTCAGGTACTTGTGATCTGGATTGACCACTGTTAGAAACTGGATACTGGGCTTGATGGACCTTTGCACTGATGCAGTTAAAATAAAACACATTTTCAATATGAAAATGTGCCTCATAATTGGTACAGAATTTCATAAACTTTGCTGCAGAATTTTCTAACTCTTGCTGGAGAATCTACCCTTGAGCTGCCACAGAAAACTGAGGGCTCTGCTTATAATTAACCAAAACAAAACAACCTGTACTGTCTACAATGACATGCTGTTTCCATGGGTTTTTATTTATTCTTCTGAGGTAGAATTTTGCATTCTAATGATAATAGCAAAGTAGTTTCTGGCAAGTAAAAGGGTGCTGATCACAAGACAGTAATAAAAATACAAATTTTCCGCCCCAAGAGGATACAGTTCTGACAAAAATAAAATCACTATGTCTGTTACCCTACTTCTCTGACTGAGGAAGTAGACTGTTCCCTAATATTACAAAATCATGTTATTACTCCTCTCTAGAACAACTTCCAGTGCTGTTCTGTCCACTGAACAGTTTCTACTAATAGGGTTTCCCCTTGATACTGTTAAAGCACTCTGGGATTAGAACCATTACCCTCTTTTGACATCCAAATTAGCACAGGTTGATAAGGAATACAATTGTCTCCAAGTGGCTTTTTAAATCCTGAGTCAGGGTGGTTCATTAGGTTGGTCAATTATATCAAGACGTAGGATTTAGGAGGTTCTGAGTCACTGGTCATGGCAGTAATCCTTGAAAATTCCAGAGTCCTTAGCTTGGATCTGCCAGAAGATTGATTCAAGTTGTGAGTTGTGTTGGAAGACAGGGATATTTTCCAGGGATGTGCAAAGCCCGAACTTTGTAGTTCGGGCTTCGTTTTCAGCCTGCCGTGGGAAATATCGGATTTCCTGCAGTTTGGGCCTTTGAAATTCGAGGTGACCCGAATTTTGGGTTAGTGCGCGCTAATGGGAGTTAGCACGCACTAACCCAAAAACAAATTTTTCCCGAAATTTCGGGAAAAATCCGTTTAGGTTTGGGGGTCCCCGAAGCAGGACGAATTAGGTAATTTTGTTGAAATTGCCTAATTTGTCACGAATGAAAGCACATCCCTAATATTTTCCTTCTGACAGCTAAACGGTTTCTGCTCCACTCTGGAGCTATTACTGACTCTGAGTTTGTACCACAGATCTCCAACAAGAACTGGCTGCAGCTTTCCACTCTTCTGGCAAGATACTCTTCCTTTACATTTTTTAATTTTTGATACCTTGTATTTCTCTACCTCTTCCTCTGGAATGACTTATCGTCCTTCACCATCCTTTCCATGAAAAACAGTTTTCTGATATTGTTCTCAAGTCTACTCCATCATGAACTCTTTCCATTGAAAAAGATGTTACTTGTGCATTATTAATACCTTTCAGGTATTTAAATGTCTCTATCATATCCACCCTGTCTCTTCTCTCCTCTATATACATATTTAGATCCTTAAGTCTCACTGCATATGGCTTCTGGTGCAGACCCTGCACCATTTTGGTTACCCATCTCTATGCTTTCTGAGATAGAGCCTCCAAAACTGAACACAGTATTTTAGCAGAGGGCTCACCAACAAATTGTACAGAAATGATATGACCTTTTTTCTACCAGCTATGCCTCTCTATGCAGTCCAGCATCCCTTCAGCTCTGGTCATTACTTTATCACACTGTTTTACTGTCTTGAGATCATCAGACAGTATCACATTGAGGCTCTGTCTTGGTTAGTGCGTATCAGCTTCTCACCGTTCATTATGTACTACTTCATCAGATTTCTGAAATCCAGATGCATGATGCTGCACTTTTTTTTTTTTGCATTGATTCTTAACTGCCAAGCATTTAACCATTCATCAAATTTTCTTTGATCACTTTTCAATTTGTTGCCACCTCTGGGGTGTGCATTCTGTTGTAGATCTCTGTATCATTTGCAAAAAGGAAAACTTTCCCTTTTAAACTTTCTGCAATATCACTCACAAAGATTTTGAACAGAACCAGTCCTAGGACCAATCCCTGAGGCACTCCACTAATTACCTGTCTCTCCTCAGAGTAAGTTCCATTTATCACTACCATCTGTCCTCTATCACTCAACCAGTTTCTAATCCATGCTACCACTTTGGGACCCAGCTCTAGGCTGCTCTGTTTATTATTTTGTCTTCTATGCAGGGCAGTGTCAAAAGCTTAACTGAAATCTAAATAAACCACTTCTAGCGACATACCCTAGATCTAATTGTCTACTCATCCGATAGAAGAAAATCTGATATGTTGACATGATCTGCTTCTGTTAAAAACATGCTGCTTCAAATCCCCGAACTCCCTTTTTTAATCACTCTAAGTACTCCTCCCACTAACTGGAAAGTTCCCTATATATATATAGCATGTATATACAAGACATATGTATATACAAGACATATGTATATAAATTGTACTCTCCCCGTTCATTACTAGTTTTTTCCAAGTTAAATCACCCTGTTCTTTGTAAGACATTATAAACTATTCTTTATATTGTCATTGTAATTGTTGAAATGTGAACCGAAGTGATTAGTAACTTTGTTACCTGAACTGCGGTATATAAAACTGTTAAATAAATAAATAAATAAATATGTCTCCCTTAGTCTAGTGCAGTGGTTCTCAACCTTTCTAATGCCGTGACCCCGCAATACAGTTCCTCAAGTTGCGGTGACCCCAAACCAAAAAATAATAAATTTTTCCATGGCCAGGCAAGGCGGGGTGGGGGTGGGGCGAGGGCGGGGCTTTGGTCATATGGGGGCGGGGTTATGGATGGGGTTGGATTTTAGTGCATACTTATTTATTATGACATTTATAAACAGAACCACCATTCCTCATAAAACAATAAAATTAAGAAACATAAAGCATCAGTTATAAAAGTAAAACCATACTAATAAAAGAATATTTTAAAATTACTGATAAATAGAATTTCTATTAATTAAAATCATATACATTTTTATAATTTCCCAAACACCAATAAAATATTTCAAAACAGCACATATATCAAATAACACACAATAATTAAAACTAATAAGGATTTTAAAAAGCCCCTGCTGTCCATACATGGGAGCTCTTGATTTCCAGTCACCCTGATATTGTCGAGGATTAGGAGGTTATCCTCTCTCTCTCACACATACTCTCACATGTCCATTCTCTCTCACACATACACTGTCACATACATAACATTCATGCTCTTATACCCACCATAACCTCTCGCTCTCACAGACACTGTTACATACACTGTTACATACATACACATTCATGCTCTTATACCCACCATAACCTCTCACTCTCACAGACACTGATACACTCTCAGGGTGTAAGACACACACTCTTACTCCCCTGGATTTTCTCATACACACTCATGCTCTCACTCTTACTGGCTCCCTCACAACCTCAGAGCCTCTCAGATAAAACTCTATGCAGCAGAAATAATGCTGAATGTTGAGAATTGTGTTATGCAGACTAATCTGGAAAATGCACTAATTTCTACATGAGTCATAATGAATCAGTCCTCAGCTGCAGGCTTCAATTGATTATCCTGGCTCCCTTTAATGTTTGCCAAATACAGTTCATGTGTAACAGCAATCCTAATTCTCCACCAGATCAAGCTGATTTCACATCCCACTTCATACTTTGTCACCTCCAGCTGAGTCAAACAATTAATCTAATTACTGCCACTGCTGCCACGTGGCTATTGGGGAGGTGCTGATTGCTGCTATTGGCACTGAAGCCCATTCTGCTGCCTCCTCTGTGCAGGCCCCGTGGGTTTCCACTTCCTCCATGTTGATCTCGTACATTGTGAGATCCGCATAGAGAAAGTGCTACTCTTGCACATTCCCAAAGATTACATGTGCCAATCAGTAAAAAGTAATTTTTTTTTTTTTTACATCTGCTTCCCTTTCTTATTTTTTTGCCATTTCCTTTTATATTGCCTTTTTTTCTATTTCTTTTCTCTCCACCTGTCTTCTTCCCTCAAACACACAGTCAGGTTCTCATTCTCACATGCATTTCTCTCTCACACACACATATACACACAGGCTCTCACTGTCACATGCTCTCTCTCTCATGCAATCATTCATACACACAGTCTCTCACTGGCACAGGCTGTCTGAGTCTCACACACAGGCTCTCTCACACCCCCACATGCTGCCTTGCTCAAGCACAGGCTCTCACTCTTACATGCTGTCTCTTTCACACACACAGAGGCTCTCACATGCTGTCTCTGCAAACACACACAGTCTCTCAACTCACTCTCACACACAATCTCTCAACTCATCTCATACTCGCACACACCTCTCTCTCACCTCTGGGCCTCTTCTTTACGGGTTGCCACAGGATGGGCTCTGCAGCGGCCCTAGTCTTCCCGGCCCCGCTGCTCCTCTTCTGCACGCGGCTGAAGCGCCTCTTCTACCCACGCGGCTGACGCGCCTCCTCCTTCCTGCCCGTGTGGCTCCGGCAACATTTGTCTTCTGGAGCAGGGCGGGCAGGAAGGAAGTAGGAGGAGCACCTGCAGTGGCTGATACATCTCCTTCCTGCCTGCGCGGCTCCAGCAACATACTTCACCGCGACGCGCTAGCTTTTTGGGCCATGTCTCTTCCCTTTTGGGGTTGGAGGAGGCAGGTCTCCAGCTTCGTCCCGCCTCCCCGCAGCAGCCGCGGTGCCGCAGACCGGCAAAAAACCCCAACGGCCCGGTACTGGTCCGCGGACCAGTGGTTGGAGACCCTGCTTTAGGCGACCCCTGTGTTTTGGTTGTTCGACCCCCGCCGGGGTCCCACAGGTTGAGAACCCCGCCGGACCCCACAGGTTGAGAACCGCTGGTCTAGTGGCCTCTTTATTTATATTCTTCTTTTTCAGGCACTATAGGTTTTTCTCTGTCCCCAAAGAGCTCATAATCTAAGTTTGTACCTGGAGGATGAAATTACTTGCCCAAGGTCACAAGGAGTGGCAGTGGGATTTGAATGTTGGCTTTCCTCTTTCACCACCTGTTGCTCTAACCACTAGGCTACTCCTACACTCCTGGGGAGGGGGGGGCACATCTCTTCCAAGTGTGCCAGATATTCTACCCTTCTTTATGAGATCCTTTGTACTTTTCAAATGCTAATCTTTTCTCCCTTCATTTTTCAGTCATCTCTTTGGAGAATCATACCAGTTTCTTTTTCCTTTTGCTTTTATTTAATTTCCTGACATAAATATTTGTTGTCATTATTTTAGCATATTTTAGTTTAGCCCACTGTTCTTCACCTGCTTCTTTTCTTCTTGCTAGCACCTTCTTCAGGTGCTTGCCCATTTTAGCAAAGTCTATATTGTTCAAATCCAGGACTTTGAGCTTTGCGTGATGCCTCTCAGTCTTGACTGTTAGCTTAAGTCACAATGTCTATCACTGATGGTCTGGTGGGCTCCTGTACATATAACAGACACTTTATTCATTTGTTAATTATCACCCCTTTCCTCGAGGATTCCATTACCATTTGTCTGAGCAGAGTCCCCTTGATCTCTCTACTTCTCACTGATTCTACAAATGGAATACTTCCATCCACATCCTTCAGGCCAAACTCTGCCACCATGACCTGCCCTTTCATTCCCAGCTTTTGGATGTCTGTGGCTGGATCTCTGTCCATTTCCTCTGTTTGAGTTGGCGCTCTGTAGACCACACCAGTGTGAATGGAAGAGCTATTGCCCTTTTTGAAGATGGCTTACAATACCTCCTCCTTTTCCCATGCCCCCTATATTTCAGTTGTTTTGTTATATTTTACATACACAACTACTCCACCCCCTTTTCTGTTAAACATATGCTCCAAAACAGATTATGGCCCTAATTGGCCATATCTCAATCATAAAACGTTTATGACAGTTTATTTATTTATATAGTGTCATTATCATCATCATCATCATTGTCGATTTATTTCACGCTTTTCCAATTTAAGAGCTTGAAGCATGTCACAACAAGCTAAGACATGGATATAAAAATATATGATTAAGGCATAGTGAGGTAAGCATAGAGAAAAAAATACCTAACACCCACTTCCCCCAAAACACAGTAATACAGAATTTTAAATGAACTAAGTTTTTCTGCATGGCGAACAGTCTCCTAGGTAGTATTTGCAGGGTGCCATACAAGGGAAAATTACAGAATTATATGAAAAAGATTAAAAAGTTGTAATCCATGACACACATAAAATTTAAAAAAATGTTCTTTACCTACCTACTCGTTTGGGACAAAATGTACTCACTATATATTTCTGCTTCTACCCTCAATGTTTTTTTTTTTATGAGGATGGTAGATGCAGGAGTTGATGGTGAGTACATTTCTCCTCAGCACCCCATTATATGCAGCCTTCTGTCTCTTCTCCTCCACTTTTCTATCCAACACAATGCAGTCTTTTTCCCCTGTTCACACTCCCTTGTTTGGAGTTAGTCAGGGATGGTGTTTATTTGAGCTGATCTTACTATAGGGATTAATATCATGAATTAATTGCAAAGATCATTTTGATGACAATGATGATGATCATCATTATTATTAAAATAATAATAATAATAATAATAATAATAATATTACTGCAGCATTTGGAGGGTGCCCCTATTTATTGAGTGGAGAAGTTGCCCAATGGTTAGCCACTGAGAACCAGGGAAGCCAGGGTTCAAATCTTGCTTCCTCTCTGTTGGTCCTTGTGACCTTGGGCAAGTCACTTCACCCTCAATAGCCTTAGGTACAAACTTAAGGGACCATTTATTAAGTTGTGTTAAGGCTTTACCACATGGTAAACAGCATTTGCCAAGAGTAAATGTATTAGTGTAGGGATAATGAATGGAATTATGTTCTTATGTTCTTAAATACAAATTCCACATAATCCACCTTCCAAAAATCTGGACTCAATGCAGGTATTAAAACGAGCTGATTTGCATACAAACACTTACAATTCAGTAAATTGAAAGGGAATTAAAATAATACAGCTTGCTAGGAAGTCCATAAGCTATGTTATTTTATGAAAAGTTAGCTATAGCTCAAGAGGTAAAATGAACTTTCCCTTGGTGTATTGGGTTGCTAATGCATGTCCCAATGCTCCTGGGATCTTTCTTAAAGGGGCCTGAGTGCCCCCTACCCTCCTGTCCAATATGTAAAAACCCTTGGGAGTCCCTTGAGATCCCCCTGTCCTATCCCTGTCACACCCAAAAACAACCAAACTGTAAGAAGTAAATAAGTTCTTAAACGCTCATCTGGCCCCACCCCATCCCAAATCCTGTTCCCTTTGTATGGATAACAGTTCACCCCCCAACCTCTCACACCTCCATCCTGCCCACTCCAGGTGTCCCCCAGCATTAGTTTAACTCTCTAGTGGTTGAATGGGTCCAGGAATGCCCCCTAGGTCTCTGAGTCCAGCCGTACCATTTTCACAATGGCACTGACTGGCCTCAGACAGAACTTTGCCCCATCGCATGATTTGAAAAGGTGACTAATTAAATCTAAAAATCAAATCCACTCACTCTTGCTTATGCTCCTCTTTATTCCTCCACTCACTCTTCCCTTATTCACTCACTCTACTCTTCATCCTTCCCCTCATTTTCTCCCTTTCCTGACACACTCTACTTTCTCTCTCCAATCTGCTCTCCTCCTCTCTTCTCCCAAAGCCCCCTTAGTGCCCTCACTTCCTCCATATAATAGCAATCTCTGTAATCCTGGTCCGATGAGGGCTAAAGATTTAGCTGAATCAGAAGGCGTGGCAGTCAGGGCAGTGATTGTCTTTGACCTTACATAGGCACTTTAGGAGACAAGTGAAACATTTGTCTTTAGCTGGCAGGGCCTAGGGAGTTCCACCAACCCTACTGATCTGGACCTGGTTCTGCCTCTTCTTTTGCTAGTGGCATCTTGGAAACCCTGCTAACCATGCTGGTCTTGCCTAGCCCCTCTTCCTTGTCTTTGGATGGAGGGGCCTAGGGAACCACACCAGAAAAGCTGATCTGACCTGAACTCCATCTCTTTTCCTTCAGCTGGCAGGTCCTTGGGAACCTCACCGGCCTTGCTGTTTCTGGTTCTGGTTCCTCCTAACTGACCTTTTCCTTCCATGTTTTAAACTTTTAGATGCAGGGGCGGTAACTTTCAAATTGGCACACAGGCGCACTTTAGTGCGTGTGTGTCAACGTGCACCCAGATACACGGCCATTTTATAACATGTGTGCATAATGCACACATGTTATAAAATAAGCTGACCAAGTGCATAAATCCCACATCTACTGCGTAAATTGTGGAATTTTAAAAGGTTTGTGCATCCACGCCATTTCCAGTTTCACCAGTTTGTTCACCAGTTCACCCAGGTAACAGCTAGCTCCTCCAAATCTCCCTGGTTTGATAATCTGCACTCCCCCAGTTACCTCAGTCCCTTTAAACCCCTGAGAAACGGCTCTTTTTATTTTTAAAACTACACCTTCTCTATAGCAGAAGAAAACTTATGCGGCAAGGGGTCTGGCCGCATACCTAGGAGCACAAGTATTTACGTGCACATCTCTGGATATGCCCCGAAATGCCCATGATCCACCCAGATCACGTCCACACTCCTCCCTTTTGAAAACTTTTGAGATGTGCGAACAGCGGGAGATATGCATGCACCTGGGAGGCTCTTAAAATTAGGTAGGCGTGCATGAGCCCGATTTGTGTTTCCATCCTTAATTGATGCGTGTGCCAGGCTTTTAAAATCTACCTCAATATTTTTCTGTTACTCTTGCATTTTTCTATTGCCCAGAAAAGGATGCATGTAAGTTCTTGAGCACGCACATTTGAAAAATTACACAGATGGACACAAGATCAGGCTCAGAAGACATTGCTACAGTTGTTTGCTGAAAAGAATGCCTAAAAAGTGATTCAAACAAATATGTGTTATCTTAGAATAGGGGAAAGCAAGACACATTTTCAGTTTACACTTGAAAGTGAAATGGGAGAAAATGTCCTGGATGAGGGAGATATTTAAGAGTAAGAGGGCTAATAGACAAAAAGCCTGAAAATTCTGTATAGATCAGGACTTCTCAAACCTGTCCTGGGGTCCCCACAGCCAGTCTGGTTTTCAGGATATCCACAATGAATATGCATGAGATAAGGTTGCAGCCATTGGTGATTCAGTATATGCAAATTTATCTCATGCATATTCATTGAGAAAATCCTGAAAACCCAACTGGCTGTGGGGTCCCCAGGACAGGTTTGGGAAGTTCTGGTATAGATGATTTTTGTGATTTCTTGATTGAGACGTGATATTTTTCACTCCTGATTTTGTGTTATAATGAGGGCAAAGAGAACATTAATTGCTTTTGATTATCTATGCTATGAGAAGCACACCTTATGCACTCCCGCCCAGTTTAACAACACAGGCAGTAAAGGTTTTTTTCAGTAGCATTTTTTTTGGTGTCAGAAGCATTAAATGATTGAAAATTGTTAATGTCCTTGTAATTCAAAGAGTTAGCAGAAAATAAACACCCCCTCCCCCAATGAAAGCAACAAAATGAAACTAGTCCAATGAACTCAAGTGAACTGAAAAACAGCAAACTGGAAACCTGCCATTTGGTAACATATTCTTTTTCACTCAGTACTAACGCTTTTCGCTCTGCAACTCATGGTGCCAGGCAACCTGCCAACAACGCTGCCGCTGAAGCAATAACCAGATCACTGCTTAATAGCTGGCTTTACTGTGTCTTTGTCTGGCTGATCTGTGGTGGAGAGGATTCATTCTTATAGGCTCCTTCCTCAGTCTCCCTCTTGTAAGAACAATAAAAAAAAAAGTACAGTAAATAAACTGTCCCAAAAGTGAGACATTTGGGCTGCCTGTGTACGACTCTGCTCTGTACCTGCAGTCAGTGTTACAGTATCTGCCCAGTTTACATGTTGAAATCCTTGTTTACCACTCATGTACGCCTCAGAGAAAATATAGCACAAACCTTACAGTGAGCCCTGACTCTCATTGTCTGATTGCTACAGGAAGTCTTCATATTCCATTCATTTGTGTGTCTGGTAAGTGACAAATTAACCATGATTCAGCTAAAGATACTTGGGGCAACCTTTGGAGGTTGCGGAGGTGTCTTATTTTTGCACAGTAACATTTACATTAGAAGGATACGTCAGACTTTACATTTTTATTGGTCATTACAAAGCACAGAGATGTGTTTAGCCACTTAGTACAAAGAGGAAGTCCACTTTACCAGGCATAATAGCAGAATTAGAATATCTGGATAGTGTTAGTAAGAGCCCAACCATCCACATGGAAAAATTCTTGTAGCTGACTGGAATGATATCAGCAAGGGCTGCTAGTTTATGGCTGTGGCGTTGCTCCTGTTAATTAGAGCAAAACAGGTCAGGAGAGCATTGATGAATTCGGGACTTCTACAGAACAAGAGACTGGAAAATGAATGTTGTGCGATGCAAATTACATCTCAGGATACAGAAGACATCATAAACTACAAGAACAAAGTCACCTAGAATTCACAGTATATTTACTCTCCTGGCATTCTCGCTGCTTTATTGATTATATACTACTCGTGTATGCTGTACATTCACAACATCATTTCAAACATTCTTCCATTGTCTGCTTCTCCATCCTCTTTCCCTTTAAGGTACTCTCTTCCAAATTCTTTTTTTTTTTTTCCATGAGTTTCACTTGGCCCTTCTCTTTCCCTTCCCGGATCTCTATTCAACCTTAATTTAGACATAATTGTAATTTTCCAAAATGATTGTAAACCCCCATGACCTTGCCTAAAATGAACTGGTTTGCTTTCTAATCCTCCTCCCATCTGCCTTGGCCTCTGCAGCGAAAGCAGCACTTCAGAGCCCAGCAAGAGCAGAGAGTTAGAAGGACGCATCGGTGACCTGACTCCAGACCTTAACTCTGCTGTCTTTTTCTCCACGAAGACATTAAAAAGCTTTTCTGAATTCATACAGTGATATTTTTTAAACTCCTCTGTCGTTTAGATTTTGGAAGTATAGGGGGCTCAGAAAAGCATGGAGGGGATTTTGGCAGATTCTTTAAAACGGCTCATTTTAAATGCAGCGGCACGGAGAGTTCCCTTATTTTAGCTTGTACAGTGTGCGTTCAAGTTCTAGCAATTGTGAAGCACCTTCAGTAGCACAGTTTAATCCAGGAGGGGGTGGCAGTGCGCTAGCTTTAACACAGTGCAAGCTACTGAGACCGTGGGTGGAAGGAAAAGAAGCTTCCTCCGTGGCAGCTGTTCTCCTCCTCAGCACCCCTTCTGGTCGTGTCTCCCCAAGAGTCCATGAAATCATTTTAAGTGCTCCAGTGGTTCTATGGAAATGGTTCTAGTGAGAACCATTGGTTTTTGTGGGTCATTGACACAAAGATTGGGAAGTGTAAGCATGTTTTGAAGATATGTATGAGAGAATGTACACAGCAAAAATGAACAGCAGAAAATATACTAGGATATGCGTGCCATAATGTATTTGGATGGGCATACTGTGGGACAAATACCAAAATGCACATGGCCATGAGTGCTGCAGAATTACAAGTAACAACATCTATTTGATTTGAATACTGCAGAATGGTAAATAACAAAACACATTGTAATTTGAGTGTTTTACACATACTAGTACCAGTACCTAAAATGCACTGGAATACAGATACAATAGCATTGCAAATCAAAAGCAGTGTTTGGATATGGAGTGCTTTATGATTGTAAGCACCAGAATGCTTTGAAGGTTTGTCCTGTACCCCAGGACAGCAGGCATGTGAAAGCCTGTGATTGTGACTGTTGACAGCCTGCAGGCAGTCGCTGTATATGGTCAGAATACAGTAAGGTGTGTGAGTAGTAGATGGGTAGGAGACCACAGTGGGACAAAAGTGCTGTGAGACTCAAAGGGCCAGAATCCATTGAACTGTGGGTAATTCAGTAGTGCAAGCATATTACCTGAATGAGTGTGGTTATAAAATAAGCTAACAAGACGGCCCCAGACTGTTCACTGTGACCTGGAGCCAGCTGGCATTCCTGCTGGAAGGAATCCATTAAAAAAAAACAAACAAAAAAAACAACACACTGGCTCAGTGGTTCTCACCAAGACAAGAGGCAGCTGTCTAGGGAACAGAGAGATTGAATATCTTGAAAAAGAGTCTCGCTATAATAGCACTTTCTCCAACAGCATCTTTTAGAACCTGCATTTCCAACAGTTGCTGTATGTTAGAAGAGGTGGAACAATAAAAAAAACTCCCTCAAAGGCATCTTTCTCTTTTAAACATTTTTTAAATTGATGTTTTCCAGACTCTTCAAGTCCAAGGCACACCTACTTTAACAAAAAAGGTTGTGTGGCAAACCATCCTCCACCGAGTAGGCAATTCGGACATGGAGAGGGTTTTGTATGATAAAAAAAAAAGAGCTAAGGAAGCAATGAAATTCCCACCAGGGTCTCTATGAAATTGTAAAACAAAGGGGGAGGTGGCAGGGACAGATATGAATCCATCAGAAGGGACCAGTTCCCTAAAATATATGTGTAGGAGAAGGTGTGTGCAGGGAACCGGCTCAGGGAGTTGGCTTGGTTGCCGCCTGTGGCTGCCAGAACTCCTTTACTGCTGCTGCTGCTCCCAGTGCTCAGAAAGTGTCACATCCAGCACTCGGAGCATGCTTTGGGAAGGACTCGAAGAAGGAGGATCAGGACAGGGAAGATGAGGAAGTGCTGAATGCAATGCGTGTGCTGCACAAAGCGGGGCCCGGCTATCCGTGCTCCGCGTGCCTCCCATTCATTACCACACTCCAGGGCTCGTGCTGTAGCTAGGAAGAAGAGGCATGCATGAGTACACATGTTCTCAGAAAGGAGCTCCTGCATGTTTAAGAGCCACCCCTGGTGTCTATTGTTGCTGCTGCAAAGTGCTGAGAGCAGAGCCCTGGAGCTGGCCTGGACCTGACTATCAGGCAGTGGTGACTTTTCCGTGGCACACCTGTTCACGTCTGAAGGCAGACTGGTTGGGAAACGCTGTTTTAGATGGAGGTGCTTCCTTCTGACTAATTTGTTCACTATGAGTACGATAAACAGGGGAAAACATTTACAATATAGCAAAAGGACAGTAATGCTGAGATTAAAAAAACAAAAAAAAAAAAACCAAAACTTTTAGACTCAGCAGTTTCCTTCTGCTCTTTTAGGCTTCCCAATCAATCAAAACCAGGGCTGGGATCTGAGGCAATGAGCCTTCATTTGCAACATCCTAGGAATTTTTAATCCTATTCTCATATCCTTTTCCAACTTATTTTAGTCCAGTCATTGCATTGCTATTTGGGGACCCTGTACCAAGACTCCTTCCAGAACACTACAATTATGGATCTGAAATCTTGCTGTAAGGTTTCACCATTCAGCCATGATAATGACTCCCTCCCTTCCAGGGGCTGTGAATGCAGCCTCTACTGCATTATAAACCTTGGCCAACCCAAGGGGTGGAGACCCAGGCAGGGAATGTGATCGAGGCTTCTCTGCCTGTGATACCAGGCTGGCCTTGACTTTAATAATTTCACATGTACAAATGTAAGTACTTGATAACTACCACATCTTTTTTTCTCTAATTAAAAAGAGTCAACATCTATAATGCTATCATTCATAGAGATGTCTTAAGAAGCCATGTGCACTTTATATCCACAAAACCATTGTTCTATCTTATCATAAAAACTTTAAACAACCTTTTATGATATGATGTTGGGCCTCGACTCTGGAATGATCTTCCCATAGAAATACGTTCATTGACCGATACAAATATATGTAGGAAAATGTTTAAGGCTCACTATTTTAAGATGGCTTTTACAAATACTGTTTGATTTGATGACTTGTACTATTACATTTTATTGTCTAATGTTTTATTGCAATCCGCACGGAACGCCAATGGAAGTTGTGGAATATTAAAAAAAAAAAAGAAGGGAAAATAAATAAATAAATAAACAGGATGGAGTAGTCTGCTGCATGACACTTGTGCAAGCAGACTTCCTGAAAAATAGACCTTTCCAGGCATAGAAGCAGAATGGCTTCCTGCCCTCACAAGAGGAACAAGCTTATTTACCCCATCATTGATAATTAGATTACAAAACTGTCAATGGATTTCTCCACAGCTCTGGCATACTATGGGAAGCAGTAGAGCATGCTTCACCACAATCTCTTGCCAACATGCCTCAATCCTGTATTGGAGAACCACAGTTAAGGCTGAAAGGATAATTCAGTCTCCCTGCTTGCACAAACTTTAGCCTCTCTGCTGACACTGTCAATAATGCTGCCAATTAGTGCTTGAGTTTTTTTTTTTTTTTACTGATGTAGACACCTGGCCGCAGGGAACTGAACTGAGACTACCAACTCATTTCACAAAGGCCACAGGACAGCTCTCGGATGGCAATAACTCTGTTACCACCAGCCTGAGCTAGATCTGAACCAGTGACCTATAGGTGAAGGACTCTAATCTGTGTCAGTTCTCTGAGCCATCCAGCCTCCCTCACTCAATCATTTTTAAAACTCTATGCAATCAACCCAGACGTCTATTGCTTTTTATAAAAGTGCCCCACAATCTCAGAACAACTGCAGAAAAAAAAATATATATGTAGTTGAACTGATCCAAAGAAAACCTGGGTTAGCTGGAAATGGAGTTATTTTCTTGACATTAAAATCTTTCTTATGTATAAGTATTATTGTGCATTTATTATCCAATACAATCCAATTTAAGCAAAGAAAAAATTGATACAAAATTTCTAGCTGGGTATAATTATAAATCCAACTTATATTTCATTTTAAAGTGGAGTACAATCAAAAGAAAATGAGCTCCTAAAACCAGTTTTAAAGTGTTTTATATTTTCCTTTTTTGTAGGATTTCACATTTATGTATAATTGATACTGCACATTTCCCAAACCATGCTAGAAAAAGACCTGCATTACCTTTCTGTGGGCCATTTTTACCATTCTGAGTGCATTATTGTATAATATTCATCAACTGTGCAAGCATAAAAAATGTATGAATAGAGCTCTAAGTATGAAAAAGAATCACCTTCTGTGTTACATTTTGCATTTCATTACAGCCTTGGTGACTTACTATGGGCAATAGCACAGGAAAAATTGTGTATAAAAGAGGAGTTTGTAACTAGCAAGCCTGTTCAGACAGGGAGGAAATGTTACCTTTGGGAATCCAGTGCTTTTGAATGTCTCATTGCAGTTCTAGTCCTTAAGATTTGGATGCTTCAGAGAGCCAGTGCTTGTTTGCTCTGCATCTAGCTGTGAAAGCAGGAGTGCAGGAAATGGAAAAATAAAAAGTCCTGTTGGAAATATTATAATGTGCCATTTTTCCTTACAATTGTTCCAGTTCAAGGTACAGTATGAAGCATCAGAGACATTAAGGATCAGTTCTTGCAGAACCAAATACAGTTTAGAAGCTTTAAAAGGAGTAGAGAGAATTTAAATAAAAAAAAAACCCCACATAAACAACTGAAAGATTCTAGTCAAGATCTGCACCATTACTGTATATTCCAGCTTTCAGTCTACTACTACTTATAATGAATATATTAAGCAGAATAGGTAAAAAATTGGCAGAGAGAGTACAAGTTTCCCCACTAATAGACACTGACACGATAAAGGGAGTCTAACTCTTGAAAGCCAGTTGCAAATGGATTAGGTAAGTTGAATGAAAAGGTGTCAAATGCAAATTATTTGCTAACCTTTATTTCTAGCCACTAATAAAGTGTGAACTTAAATTTGTTCTAGTACAAGGCTAATGAGTTAATTTTCAAAGGAGTTAACGTATGTAAATTTAACATATATACACTTAGCTAGCCTGTATTCACATACATGCTATTTTATAAAAATCAAAAGTACTTGCGGATTTTCAATTTCATATGCACCTTTACCTGTGCAAAAAAGAGTTGATCTATAGACATTCTGGGATGAGGCCAAGAGGTTCAAGTGTAAGTTGCTATTTTAAAAGAGATTTACTTGAATGCATTTGTCAAATTATTCATGCAATTTTATACCTGCTGATTAACTGGAGACGGACTGGGGGAACTGGTGGATGTATCAGCAAACTGATGATTTCAAGTATGCACACATATTTTAAATTATACTTACTTCCATGAATAAATCAGGGTTTTATGCGAACAAGTTATATTTTTTTTTTTTTGTGCGTAAAATGTACAGGTGTATATTTATAAAATAGGTAGAAAAAGTACATGTTTTCAATGTATTACTGATATTTGTATGTACTGAAACATAATTGCGTATGTTGGGGGGTGGACATAATCTGTGTGGGCCAGATACACGCATGTTATAGTATATTATAGTAGATCTCCACGCGCCCATATATGCGCTTAATGGGTGCTCCACATTATTTGAAAGTTATCCTCCAAGGTTGTATAGATGACTTTCCTTCAATGCCCATTTACCATAATGTACATTCTGCCATGTCTAAGCGGCTTGAAAATCAAGCAACAATATCACATTTACAATTTATTAATCAATGAATCATACAAAAGACACATACAAAACACTAACACATAACATAAAAAAAATCAAAAACAAACCCCAAAAAATATCTCCCTCATCTCAAGAGTTCTAAATAGTCATAGGACAGCACAAAATCAAACCACAGCTGTCACTGTTCCCTCCCTGGTAAATAGAATAAAAAATATGGCCACTTACCCCACCCTGACCCTCCTCCTCCCACCCATTCAATACCTGATTCAACACTGTAAGGCTCCATTTGCAGCACTGGAATAAGAGTATATGGGATCCCGGGTGCTTCCAGGGATGTAGGACCGGTGCCAAGAGTCTGTTCACATTCTCATCAAAAGGGTTTGTGTGTGTGCGTGTGTGTGTGTGTGTGTGTGTGTGTGAGTGGTGTCTCAGCCAGTAGGAATTAAACATTTATGGTGTGGGATGTGGAAAATGGGCCAGGAGGTCTGTGGTCAAATTCATAGTTAACAACAGACCTCCTGCCACTTAACCAGATGTATTTTGAAGATATCTGATTAAGTTGCAAGTTATCTAGCCACACATGGCTGGTAACTAATCCTAGCTGTCTATATTCAAAGGCTGGCTGGTGAGGTTTAAAGTTATCCGGCTAAAGTTAGCCAGATAACTTTAATCAGGGATATTCAGTGGCATGTTTATCGTGCTGAATATCTGGAACATTTTATCTGACTAACTTTAGCCAGATAACTTGTCCACTGGCCACCTTACTGAATATTACTCCCTATCAGGTGAATTTTTAAAGAGCTGCACACAGCTGGGAGGCTGGTGGGCACACAGATAGCTGGGTGGCTGATGGACGTGAGGATCACCTGGTAACATGCCTACTTGCTGCAAAGGTGGCAGACCTCATGCATCACCTAGTTAGGATTTTAGACAGTGCTGGGGAGGAGCTGGCTGTTGTGGTACATGTGGGCACCAACGACATAGGAAAATGTGGGAGGGAGGTTCTAGAAGCCAAATTTAGGCTCTTAGTAGAAAGCTGAAATCCAGAACATCTAGGGCAGCATTCTCTGAAATGCTCCCTGTTCCACGCGCAGGTCCCTAGAAAACAGGCAGAGCTCTGGAGTCTCAATGAGTGGATGAGACAACGGTGCAAGGAAGAGGGAATCAGTTTTGTAAGGAGCTGGGGAAACCTTTGGGGAAAGGGGAGTCTTTTCTGGAGGGATGGGCTCCACCTTAAGCAGGGTGGGACCAGGCTGCTTGCACTAACCTTTAAAAAGGAGAGAGAACAACTTTTAAACTAGAATAAAGGGGAAAGCAGACAGTCATGCAGCAGCGCATGGTTCAGAGGGAGGTATCTTCACAGGATACTATTGAAGCTTTAGAGTTAGGGGATCCCAACAGAGAGGTTCCACAAATAACAAAATAGTCCAAGTGCCTGTAATTAAAAACTCACATGAGTTAAAAGATTCCAATTTATCCCTGACAACTGAAAAGCCGAATGTTAATACAAACAAAAAACATACTTTGAAATGTTTGTATGCTAATGCCAGAAGTTTAAGAAGTATGATAGGAGAATTAGAGTTTATAGCAGTGAATGATGACATAGACTTAGTTGGCATCTCAGCGACATGGTGGAAAGAGGATAACCAATGGGATAGTGCTATACCGAGAGTGCAATGACAGAGCGGAGTATCTTGGTGGCAGAGTGGCATTTTATGTCCGTGATGGCATATAGTCCAACAGGATAAACATCCTGCATGAGACTAAGGGGTAGATTTTATAAATTTACGCGCGTGCGTACTTTTGTTCGTGTACCAGGTGTGAACAAAAGTATGCTGGATTTTATAAGATATGCGTGTAGCCGCGCATATCTTATAAAATCCGGGGTCGGGGCGCACAAGGGGGTGCACATTTGTGCAACCTGCGCGCTTCGAGCCCGGCGCACGCTGCCTGTTCCCTCCGAGGCCGCTCCGAAATCGGAGCGGCCTCGGAGGGAACTTTCCTTCTGCCTGCCCTCACCTTCCCCTCCCTTCCCCTACCTAACCCACCCCCTCGGCTCTATCTAAACCCCCCTACCTTTGTTGGCAGATTTACGCCTGCCGAAAGCAGGCGTAAATCTGCGCGTGCCAGCGGGCTGCTGGCGCACCATCACCCAACCCAGGGGCTGGTCCGGAGGCCTCGACCACGCCCCTGGGCCGGTGCCACGCCCCCGGTCCCGCCCCAAACCGCCCCCTGACCCCGGACATGCCCCCTCCCGCCCCTTTTACGAAGCCCTGGGACTTACGCGCGTCCCGGGGATATGCACGTGCTGGCGGCCTATACAAAATAGGCACGCTGGCGTGTGAGTGCCCTGTGCGCGTAAATCTATGGTGGTGCTATTGGGTGCGAAACCGCGGGGGCGGGGGGTCGACCGCGGTGGTGCGATCGCTGCCGGCTAGCGCAGGACCGCCCCCCGGGTCGACCCCCCCGCCCCTCATTACCTAAAGTATTGCAGGCCTGTGATACTTTAGAAAATGAGGCCCTAAGCTCTGTATGCACAGATTATAAAATCCAGGAATAGATTTCCGTGCATCCATATATATGCATGTATGGGCAAGCATGCGTATATTTCAAAATTATCCTCTCTGTGTATTGCAGAAAACCAAAATTCATGTAAAACATACATCACATTAAATTACATATCAAAATATGTATTAACTAAATATTCAAACAATTTAAGAAAAAAGAAGAGCCAATTGTAAAACAAACATTTCCATCTCCCACAAATAATTTAAAAGCGCATCCAAATAAATAATAAAATAGACTCCCAGAACACTCTCTAAAATCCCCCGTTATACCTGTTAGAACACCACACAACCCCTAATTAACTAAAATGCTGCATGAAGAACCAAGCTTTTATTTTGTCAAAATATGAAATAAAATGTTTCCAATCTCATATTTCATTCCAAAGAGCAGGTGCAAAAAAACTGAATGCATTCTTCCTCATCTCTATCAGCTTGTCTTGTTTTAATGCCAGGGTTTCCAATAACAGGGTTGTATAGTAAAAAATGTCATTTAATTTTATTTTTGTTTCATTTTATATTTTTTTAAATTTATTTAATTATTATTTTTAAATTTACATTTAGTTTTTAGTGCACAATAACTCAAAATAATATGCAGCATTTTGAGTTAATAAACAATTTGAATTAGTGTGCTATATGATTTAGTATGCATTATTTGAATTAGTGCACACAAATTTTCTTTAGTGTATCCTATTTGAGTTAGAACACACTATTTAAGTTTAATACATACCATTTTGACTGAAAGAAAATAATTTTTGTGAGTTTTTTAGTTGTTTCATTACAAAAAATGACATGAAACAATGTAGACAATGTCGATAACATTGTCTATGTTGTTTCAAAGAAAAGTACATTCCTAGCCAATAACTTTTGATGAGAGGATCTCAAAGTACATGAAAGGGAATAGCAAGTCAATGTTGAGGAGAAATACTCAAACCCCCTTTCATGTCATACATTAAAAATTATGGACAAGATTTTAAATTGAATTCTACTGCCCACAGGAACACACTGAAGCTCCTCCAAAATCAGCATAATGTAGCATAATGTAGTCCATAGATTTTCCACTCACCAATCTAACTGTTGTGTTTTGGAGGAGCTGCAACTGGCCATCTTCTTTCATAAGATATAACACAGACTTTGCACAAAAGTGCACTGTTTGGAAATTGCCTCCTGAATGAGTGGTGATAGAGAGATTCAAAGGTATGATTATAGTGGCCACTGGATTAATAAGTTAGGTAGGGTTAGGTAGGGGAAGGGAGGGCAAGGTGCGGAGGGGCCTCGGAGGGAAAGGGCAGCACGCCTCGGAGGGAAAGGGAGCGGCCTCGGAGGAAAAGGGCAGCGCGCGTAGGGCTCGGCGTGCGCAAGGTGAACAAATGTGCACCCCCTTGCACGTGCTGACCCTGGATTTTATAAGATACATGCGGCTATGCACGTATCTTATAAAATCCCGCGTACTTTTGTTCGCGCCTGGTGTGCGAACAAAAGTACGCGTGGGCGTAGATTTATAAAATCTACCCCTGTTGGTACTCTATTATTTTTTAACTTTATATTTATTAACATTTTAGGATTAAAAACCAAGAAATATAATTTTGTTGAGAAATAGCATTGAATGCAACCAAGATGTGTACTATACACGTTAACTTCCTTAACAAGAGAAGTAAAGTCTCCCAATTCAATGCAATTTTAAAGTCAATAATTGAGAAGGAATTCAAGTCACAATAAATCTAAACACAGTTTCTACTGACATGGAAAAGGAGAACGAGAAGGAAGTGGGTTGAAACCTAAATAAATACGGATAACTAATCCTGCCACTAAAACTTTGGGAAGGTATTGAATAAAAGAAAACTGGGGAGACCTCCTGGACTAGTTTTTACTCAAAAGGTAACTAAGATGGTTCATAGATGATATAAGTTGCACTTCAATGTTTAATGACTCATTTACAAGGAAATTTTTAACAAATAAAAGGCCCCACATTGTAATACTTGGGGCTGATTTGTAGGCATTGCTTTTTTTCCTTTTTTGTGTAGCTTTGTCCACATCAGGAAAAATTCACAGTTCAGATCTAATAAAAATATTGTAATTAGATTGTTCCAGAATTGCCATTAAATTCAGTTTATAAAAAATAGCTGAGGTACTCAACTTTCCCTCTTCCTATCCCTTTTTCTAAAGGTGTTGGGGTAGGTGGGAGGGGGGAGATTGATGGGAATATTGATTAGAATATGCTGGAATTTGGTGGAAGAGCTTCTGGTGAAATTTTTAATATTTCAAAAAAATGGATATGATTTAACTTAAATTATCAATATGAAGAAAACGTTACCATAAAAAATCATAGACATTATCAGTAGAATGAGCAAAAGTAATGAGTGATGTAAAGTATATTATGACAAATTACAGACTAATCCGTGAAGATAACTGAAGTGGAACGTACGTATTACAAACTACTGTCCTGACCTATAATTAGCTTGTGTCTGATGTTATGTTGACCTAGAACATGTATTTGTTGTTGTAGAGACCTAGGTTATGAATACTGACCTATAATATAAATATAATTTTTATGATTTTCTTTTGGATCGACAGTATATAAAATGCCTAAATAAATAAATAAATAAATAAAATAAAATAAAGTATCTTTTAAACATATTCATAGTCAAAATAGTCACAGCGCCTGGAAAGTGATGGAGGCATATTATGTCACCTCACAATATTTTTCAATTTTATTCACCAAGTGCAAATTATCCTTAACCAAACAACCTTTGCCTTCTTGGAACAACTCAGTTTTAGCCTCCAAAGTGTCCAGGTGGGGTGCCTTTTACAATCCACAGAGTCTGCATTTTAATCTATGAATTTAGCTGTGATTTCCTGTATTTAATCAGATAAAAAAGATCTGTCCAAAGAGGAACTTACACACTCCTGTGATGGCTTTCCATATTTCTTCCAAATTAAAGGCTTTAGGCCTATCATGTGCACATTTGGAAGGGTTCTTAAGGGACCCTAACCCTGAAACATTCCAAGCCTGTAGCTCCATTCTCCATTCCAGAGCTAGCAAATGAGGCAGCCATGGTTTTCAGTATGCCACCAGTTGTTTTTTCCTGTAGTCTTGACTGGAGCCCATTGTAAGGTTCATTGAATAGCAGTGACTCTGGTGAACCCCTTGCAGCAGCTGCCAACATCTCAACATCTTTAGTTAGAGCCAGAGCAATGGGGCCTTCAGCAAAGCTCTCCCCCTCCCCCCCCCCCATGTCTGGGTAAATCAGCAGGATCCATATCTCCATGCTTAAGGGTAACTGAAAAAAAAACAGGGAAGCTGATGGCTTTTTTTCCCCCACTGAGTCCCTAACGGCACCAGTCCAGAAATAGAAGAGGTTTCAGTAGCTACTTGGCAGCTGCAATGGAAGGTTCAGGTTCTGAGAGACTTTCTATTTAACCTGATGGTTAAATAGAAAGCTGCAATGGAAGGTTCAGGTTCTGAGAGACTTTCTATTTAACCTGATGGTTAAATAGAAAGTCTTCCCTTTCTATTTAACCATCAGGTGAGCAGCAAAATAACATGATAACAGAAGAAATACTAAGATTTATGTAGCCTACAGATAGAGCAAATGCAGAGCCCTACCATTTTCTGTCCACCATCTTGGATTCTCATACTCCCAGTTATTGAATTGCTTTTTTATTGTTTAATGTTGAATCGTAAGTAAGGAATACAATTGGAAATGGATAGAATTTAGAAAAAAAAAGTTTTACTTTCTCATTAATAATTATTCTGCAAAAGGCTGGCATTGTTTTGTTTTTATTGTCTCTTACCTAATATAATAGTACAACAATGAAGGAATATTCAATTCACCAACACTTTTAATTCCTTCTTACATTAATCATGACCATCTAATGTGGCCTCATATTAGGCACTCCTGGTATTTTATCACCTTCATTGCCTTATAACCTGTGTCCATTTAAAAAAAAAAAAAAAAAAAGTTCCTTTATCAAATAAAACGACTTATCGCTTGTGGTCTGAAAGAGATCTTACACAATGCAGTAAGAACTGTAACTCAGATCTAACAGTGCTTAGTATCTGATTCTAGTCAATCTGCCTATTTCTGAAAATTTCCTATGTGTTTGGTGGCAGGAATTTCACATTGTGTGTAAAAATAGTATTTTCAATAACAGTATTGCATTAATGTTGCTTGTAATATTGTAGTATTAGTTTGCTATTTTGAGAATTCTGATTATAAAACCAATTTTATTTCATTATTTGCAGGAGTTAACAGCACCAAATAATCACCTAATCATTAGAGTGATTGCCAGGTTCTTGTGGCCTGGTTTGGCCTCTGTTGGAAACAGGATGCTGGGCTTGATGGACCCTTGGTCTGACCCAGTATGGCAATTTCTTATGTTCTTAGAGTGCAAATGGCCTAATAACACGAAGTGGTTTCAGTATTTCTAAGTGTATGGGACGATTGTAATCCTTTCTACCTATGTGACTCATGCATCAGTGTAACAAATTTTTACAGATTGATAAAGGTAGTTCTTGATTCTCAGTTTACAACATACATATATAGAAACATAGAAGTGACGGCAGAAGAAGACCAAACAGCCCATCCAGTCTGCCCAGCAAGCTTCCACACCTATTTGTTTTCATAATCTGTTACTCTGACCGCTGAGGTCAGGGCCCTTATTGGTAACTTTAGGTAGGTATTTCTCTTCATTTGACCATTGTAGCTTCAAGACAAGGTAGAAGTGTGTACAAATAACATATATTCAATAAAGAAAAATACATGTAGCATCAAAATGACATTTTGTGATCTATGTTTAAATAGTCTCTGCACCATTACAAGTGAAGGAAAAGTACCTTTGAGGAATATTATGCATCATCTGATGAGTATTCTTTATTAACTAAAATTTTGACATTTGATATTGTAGTTCTACATCACCTAATTAATATTCTCCTTTTTCTCATGTCAGAACTATTTTTGAGGCAAGAGATCTGTAGTTCTTGTAATTTAAGAACAGATTCAATCCAGTAGTGCTCACTTTGACCTTATGTACCCTTCAGATGCATAGTGAATTTTGTCTGAATGAAATAGTTTCTTTTATGTTTTTTGCTGAAGTCTTGAAAATATTAATGGTTACCTGGTAAGAGCCCTCTTGTGGTTATAAGCATGAAAAAATATGAATTTTTATTACAATTATCTTTTAGAATTTAAACAGTCATGTGCAAATGTGGAAATATTACCAAGTAGTTGAAAAACTATTTTAATCTACCAAAGTTATATGTAAAAGCAAGGAAGAATAAAAACTTGTGTAGTTTTTCAATTGTTTAAAAAAATATGATACAAAAGCAAACTGCTTAATACATATGTTAAAGAAAAATGTAGGTATTTCCAAACAGTTTATGCCACAAACATGAATGTAATTTTTAGGTCTGATGTACAAGCGACCTACAGACTGAAATTCAATGCAAATTTTCTGTACTTTGCATCTACTCTTGGATTTCCAGTACCAATACAGCACTTGTACTACCCATTAAAACATAAACCAGTTTGGCTTCAACCTTTAGTAGATTTTTTCACCATAGGTGCAAAATAGCAAGAAATACTTTGAAAATATGGTTTTCAGATTTGAATTCATTCAAGGAAATTCTGCATCTGAAGGATTGGCATTATGGGGAAATGTATTTATTATATTTTCATATTTGTTAATTACTCCACCATGGCGTGATGTACAGACTATAACATATTTTAAATAGTTCTAAATATACCTAGATATATCATATAAGAACTATAAATACAACTAAAATTAAACATCATGTATGTACAAAAATAACATTAAATTACTACCTCATCGATAAATACATCAGCAGATACCACATACCACAGAAAGTCAATTCCTATTATAATAAAGTAAAATTCCTTTAATCAAATACCCAATACTTGCATTCAGATCCTACAGAGCAAGAATGCAGTTACTCAGACTTCTTCTTTTGCTCTGTAATTCCTACTAATATGTTACTAGTAGGCCTGGCAGAATAGTCAGGCCTTCTCCTTACGCCTGAAATCTTGATATTCCCTAATTTGTCTAATACCTTTGGCCACCTAATATCTTTGGGCATCTCATTCCATACTCAAAGCACTTATGGAGGAAGACTTTTTCTGATAATCTGAGTACTCAAGCAATCTACTCGATTAGATACCACTTTCTTTGTTTTCTGAACCAACATCTATAGGGATTTTTTCCTATGCAGAGCATTTCTGTCTTGTCTGGATTAAGTTTAAGCTTATTGTCTGTCAACCACCAAGATATTGTTTTCAGGCATTGATTAACATTCTGAACTTTCTCTTCTGTTCCTCCCTAATGAAAAATACAATTGAATATCATCTGCAAGTAGATGATGCCCAATCCTGTACTGTCCAATAAACTCACACAGTAAATATTGAACAGTATGGGTGACAGTACTGACCCTGGAGTAGACCACCTGAAATCAGCCATTGATCTGACTGTGCCCTATCCACAATCATCCTTTGCACTCTTCCTTATAAGAAGAAACTAAGACCTGGATTTTCCAATCTCGCAGAGAATGGAGAATCCCGGTGGTAATGGGGGCGGGGGGCTGAAGGGGATGGGCAGGCCTGTGAAAGCCGGCAGTGATCGCACCACCGCGGTGTTATCGCTGCCGGCTTTCAGACCCAGTAGCACCACTGTGAAAGGTGGTGCTATTGGGCGCGCTACTGGTGGCGATAACGGGTCTTACCTTATCGCTGCCAGCAAAGTTACCGCCGCATCTGCCTCCTCGCCGCCCCGACTCCTTCCCTCCCTGCCCCGACTTCGCCCCCGGCAACCTATCGCACGCGAAAAGTCCCTTTTCGCGTGCGATAGGCTTACAAAATAACCCCCTAAGCCATTCTAAGACCTCTCCTATCACTCCCAAGTCACTCAAACATTGAACCAGCAAATTTTTATTTACAAAATCAAATGCAGAGGAAAGATCCGAAAGGATAGCCTCAACATTAACACTTTTGTCTACATCCCATCTCAGGCTATCTAGCAATGCCACCAAGAGTGTCTCCATAATTTGCCTAGACTAACAGACAGATTAATACATATTCAAAACTGTCACTCATCTAGAAAGTCTAGTAACTTATTTTTTATGCTTTATTGTATATTTTATGTAGTAGTATTCATTATATTTTGTGTTGCTAATTCTTGTAAAGGTCTTCGATCTTAGTTTGTGGATTAGCAGGTTATAAATATGATAAATAAATAAAATAAAATGTACATAAATAGCCCTTTCAATAATCTAAATAGGGTAAATTGGACACAACCCTAAAACTCTTCATTGAAAGGTGAATTTTAATAGCCAGATGTGTGCCAGAACTGGGAGATGGGCGCGCAACTAGTACATGCACTTATCCACCCGATTTTATAAGCCGCCCATATATGTGCAAAAGTACCGATGAGTAAATATCTCAAATCGGGGGGGGGGGGGGGGGGAAAGGGCAGAATGTGGGTGGGACATGAGCATCCCTGGGTGGGGCCAAGACATATGAGTGCATGTACCTATGCGCCTGGGCATGTGTCCAGGTCCATTGCAGTGCAACTTTAATTCTGCTTTAGATGAGGTGTAAATCAGAATAAAATAATTTCTAGCCATATATGAAGCACTTGAGGGGTCTGGATTAACTGGGTAGAGTGCAGGCTAAAGAACCAGGGGGGTCTTGAAGACCTAGCTATAGACTGGGTAAACTGGTAGCTGAACTGATGAAACTGGTCATGGCCTGGACACATGCCTGTTATAAAATTCCCTCACTTGCTTGCCTCAAAGATGACATGCCCCTATTGTACATGTACACTCTTAAAATTAGGAGCACACATACATGTGCCTGGCCTATTTTGTAACAAGCATGCGTACTTGTGTGCATGATATAAAATTTTGGTGCATCTAGCAGTGCTTCCATATACACATATACAGATATGTATACACGTATATATGGGTACCTGCTTTCTCATTTTAAAGTTACCATCATAGTTGATATCCAAGGATTTGTTTTCAATAGCAGCCTAATCAACACTTGTTCAGCAGGTCCAGCATACAGCCTTCCTGCAGTGATGCATTAACCAACTGAATTATTCAGTTAAAGTTGCCAGATGGCTCCAGATTTTCAGGACAGACTGATCCAATTCTGGCTTTACCTCACCCCACTGCCTGCATGAACTTTCAGTCTTGCTTTTCTTAGGTAAATCAATAGGGACACCCAATCTCCAGACCATACTGACAGTGGGGTAAAACCAGGACTAGATCAGCCTGTCCTGAAAATATGGAGCCAGTTGGCAACCTTATATTCAATCTAACAATTTTATTCCTGCACTTTTAATCATCTGTGAAAGACATGGGTATAGGCTGCAAACTGTAGGCCTATCCTTTTTCATTACATTCTCTAGTTGGATGGTAGCCAAGGGGCAAAGCAGTGGCATAGCCATAAATGGGCCTGGGTGAGCTGTGGTCCACCTACTATAGGCTCAGGCCCACCCAAACAGCATTGCCCAGCAGCTCAAGAAGAGAGGACCTGTTGCAGGGCTGCAGCAGACAGTCCCAGCAATGATAGCTGAGACGACTGAGGGGGGATATGATAGAGATGTTTAAAATCATGAGAGGTCTAGAACGGGTAGATGTGAATCGGTTATTTACTCTTTCGGATAGTAGAAAGACTAGGGGGCACTCCATGAAGTTAGCATGGGGCATATTTAAAACTAATCGGAGAAAGTTCTTTTTTACTCAACGCACAATTAAACTCTGGAATTTGTTGCCAGAGAATGTGATTAGTGCAGTTAGTATAGCTGTGTTTAAAAAGGATTGGATAAGTTCTTGGAGGAGAAGTCCATTACCTGCTATTAAGTTCACTTAGAGAATAGCCACTGCCATTAGCAATGGTAACATGGAACAGACTTAGTTTTTGGGTACTTGCCAGGTTCTTATGGCCTGGATTGGCCACTGTTGGAAACAGGATGCTGGGCTTGATGGACCCTTGGTCTGACCCAGTATGGCATGTTCTTATGTTCTTATGTTCTAAGAGATCAGTAGCAGAGGAAAGGAGGAGGCCCGTGAGGCAGCAGGTGGCCAAGAAGAGGCGACGGCTTGAGAAGCCGTCAGTGAAAATCTATTCCTCTAGCAGATGAAGGAAGAAGAGGCCCGGGATGCCGCTGGTGGATCTCATCTCACCACTGGTCGAAGGGCCTGGTATAATGTTTACCTTGCTTACTTTTCTTAAATAAGTTTGCTGCTGTTTGAGTCCTGAGATTTACTGCTGTTATTGTATGGTATAGCAATGTCCTAGGTGTTTTTTTCCTGTATGGGTTTCGGTTACTTCACAATGTGTTTGGAATTAGAGAGAGTTTGTTTTGCTGTCATTGAGGTGATGCCAGAATTCGAATATATTTTCTTGCATGTCTTGGTTCTGGTTTGCACCCGTTGCATATCTTATGATTAGGGATGTGAATTGTGTGCCTGATCGTTTTAACGATCGGGTTCAGCTGGGGGGGGGGGGGGGGGGAAATCTGATTGTTAGAGATGTGAATTGGAATCGGTTCCGATTCCAATTCACATCACTAATTTTTTTTAGTGAGGCCCGTGCCGATAAAAAAAAACCCACCCCAACCTTTTAAAATTACCCCCTTAGTCTCCCCCACTCTCCCGACCCCCCCCTCCAAACTTTTTACACATACCTGGTGGTCCAGGGGGGCCGCGGGGAACGATCTCCTGTTCCCGGGCCATCAGCTGCGTTAATAAAAATGGCGCCGAGGCCCTTTGCCCTTACCATGTGACAGGGCAAAGGTAGCGCCGGCACCATTTTGAATATTGGCAATACGGCCTGAGTGCAGGAGATCGCTGCCAGACCCCGCTGGACCCCCAGGGACTTTTGGCCAGCTTGGGGGGGCCTCCTGACCCCCACAAGATTTGCCAAAAGTCCAGTGGGGGTCCAGGAGCGACCTCCTGCACTCGGGCCGTATTGCCAGTAGTCAAAATGGTGCCGGCGCTACCTTTGCCCTCACTATGTCAAGGGGCCGACCGTCGGCCGACCGTCGGCCCCTATGACATAGTGAGGGCAAAGGTAGCGCCGGCGCCATTTTGAATATTGGCAATACGGCCATCCAGTGCCCCTACCATGTGACAGGGGCCGGCCAATGGCACGGATACCCTGTCACATGGTAAGGGCAAAGGGCCATTGGCACCATCTTTATGAGTGGCAGCCGATGGCCCGAGAGCGGGAGATCACTCCCCGCGCCCCCCCTGGACCACCAGGTAATTTTAAAAGGTTTTTTTTTTTTTGGGGGGGGGTCGGGAGGGTGGGAGAGGCTAAGGGGGTCGGTTTAAAGGTTCGGGTGGGTTTTTTTTTTATCGGGCCATCGGCGCCATTTATATTAGTGGCAGCCAAAATGGCACAGATGGCCCGAGAGTGGGAGATCGCGCCGGGCCCCCCCCCCACTGGATCACCAGGTATTTTAACATTTTTGGGGGGTTCTGGAGGCTGGGGGAGGGTAAGGGATTGGTTTTAAAGGGTCGGGGTGGGTTTAGGGGTTGTTTTGGTGTGCCGGTTTTCCCACCCTCCCCCCAAATAATTCCCGTGCCCGATTTAATGATTTTTGACGATAAATCGGGGGAATTTGTATTGTATCGCGACTCTAATGATTTTTGATGATTTAAAAAATATCTGACAATTTTTTTAAATCGTTAAAAAACGATTCACATCCCTACTTATGATTATTATGATTATTCATTTTTTATGATCCTGGAAGAGCATTTCCTCCATGCTGGTTCAGCACAGCCCCGCTCCCTTGATGTCATCTCCCATGAGGCTGATAGAGACGGGAAGGGCTCCTTTGTTGTATACATGAAGGAGCACAAAGAAGCTTGCCATTTTGTACGCCTCTTTGTGTGTACCTGAGGCACTGAGCCATCCACCTGATCCTATTTTGACCACATCATGACTCACCTGAACTAAAAAGTTGGAAACAATATCGCAACCATCCTGGACAAGGCATATACAGCTCTCAAGCCCTCCCATCATACAGGAACGTTTGTCCTTCAGGATCATGTATTGTTAATGTACCTCTTTCCCTAGCCAATTTGTTGTCACTATCCATTGCTTTTTCGATTTTTTTGATAAATGCACAATCCATATATGTAAGAAAATCACAGTAATCTATGATATCATTCAATATGAAAAAAACAAGACTGCTTTTGGATTACTGAAACTTGGCTTACCAGTCATGACACTGTCCTATTGAAGCATTGTTGTCCACCAGGCTAACATTTTATTTCCCGAAAAAGATTACGGCACAGAGGAGGAAGATGACTAGCTATTTTCAAGGAATCTTTAAATTTTACTGAAGTTCCACCCACTAACCCTGCTGCTTACAAGATTTTACTTCTAATGTCAAGCAATATTAATATCTGTTTAGGCTACTTTCCTCCTGGTTTAATGGCTCATAATATGACTCAATTGTTGGAAATATTTGCATGCATGAATGTAAGCCTTGTCAAAATTGTGGTCTTAAGTGATTTCAATATCTATGTCGATCAATCTCCACTATTGACAGCATGTGAAAACTTCCTAGATGCTATAGCAGAGTTAGAACGGGATTAGATAATTATTCATCCCGCTCATATCAGCTAACATTGAAATGTTAGCGTGCATTAACGGGGAGTTAGTCCGCGCTAACCCTGAATTTCGGGGCGGCTGAAAAAAAAGTCCCGAACCGCCGGAAAACGAAATTTCCTGCGACAGGCCGATAATAAAGGCCGAACCGAAAAGTTCGGCCGAATCACATCCCTAGTCACTACATGCTTTCTACAGGTTCACTGTAAAAAGTTCCCTTTTCCAATCCTCCCATTTGGACCAGTAGAAATCTCACAGGTGAAGCACAACTTTTATGTGTCTTCACTCCTGGTACTTGCAGATCAGGTGTGGGCTGTTAGTAATGGGTCAGCCAGGATGTCAGGCAGTTTGTCGTGCCCAATACACAGGAAAGTAGAAGCAGCAGCTGGTGCATTTTTGGGCCTAGCATATTCCCTGTGTCAGGGCAGAAAAATTTGTATCTATGGAGGACATACTGCAGAGCAGCCAGGGATGAGCTCATTCAGACCACAAAGTAGGACAGGTGTGGCACCTCTCTGATGTACTGCTTTAGAGTTTGATGACGTCTATGAACGAGTAGCCTTAGCTTAGTTGTGAGGGGCTGGCACACATTTGGTGGAATCCCCAGATGCAGTTTATTAGTCTGGAAGATGTAACTAAGATTCAGCTAATGCTATACTTGTCATATATAGTGTTCCAGAAAAAGGTGGCGTGCATCAAGATGTAACTAAGATTCAGCTAATGCTATACTTGTCATATATAGTGTTCCAGAAAAAGGTGGCGTGCACATAGGCTTTTAAGGCTGAGTCTAAGCTATAGGCTAGCTTCTACTGTCTTACAGCATGCTGTGCTTTGGCAGCAAGATGTCAAAGTGACTGTGGTGTGATTGATGCCCTCATTCTGTCTTTGCCGCAGGAGATTTGGGATACTGTTGCAGGACCTGCTTTATCACCCTCATTGCTATTCCCACCACACCTGCAGAGACGAGGTACAACGAGGCCTTATGTTCTACTTGCTGTGTCATAGAATGCTCCTTTGGAATTCTCAAAAGTAGATTTGGCTGTCTGGACAAAATGGGTAAAACTTTAATGTATGCCCTACCCAAAGTAGGAGATATAGTTCTGCTCTATTGTGTATTCCATAATCTCACACTATGCCATGGCATATGGAGATACTTCCGGATCTAACCTTGGATCCCTCATGTGTTCCTGCACAAGCCAAGGACACCTCACAGAGTGGCAGCCAGCTTTGGCAAAGCCTCATAGATTGCTACTTTGCCTGTTAGACCTCAACTACCTCTTCCCCTTCTATGATAGTGGGGCCCGTAGAGTGTTTGCAGCTTTCTTTCACTGCTCCTCTGTCTGGGTCAGTGTGTGTAACAGAAAACACATATGCCTACTTAGGCTTTCTTCTCAACAATGGAGCAGTAGACTTTACCTGAAAGACTGTAGTCAAATTAAAGATAACACCAAATACATATGGCTGGCCTAATGTTTTCTGACTGACAGTGAGTCTAAAAGAGGCATGTGTTGCAAGACAGTTTGTGTACTACTGCCAACTTGGCCTAGCTTGCAGAGTTTGGCTTGGTGGGCCTCCCCCTAGGACATTGTTGTAGCCCTTACAAGTGGGTGAGATAGTGGCATAGGTGTGATGGGACTCCAGCTGGGCCTTGAACATGGAGAGCAACAGTTCTAGAAATCCTATAAATCACAAATAGCTCAGAAGCTTAAAGGCATAGCCTAAAGCTTCAGGTAGACAGTGTAAGGTATCAATCACAGAGTTCCCATTTTACAGCCTCATACTATAGCTGACAAATGTCTGCATGCAGAGTTATGCTTCTGTATTTGAACTGCGTTTTGTCACATGGACTTGCAAAGTCACTGCTGATAGCACTGCCTCAGCTGTTTCAGAGCCACTATTGACATCAGAGTGCTCACCTAGCAGGCCTTCACTTACAGCCTTTGATAAAGCACCTGTGCAATATTGTGGCATTCCCACAATGCTCACAAATCCTTACAAGCTAGCATATCTCTTTGTGGTTGCATGCATCCATACATAGTTTCTCCATGCTACAACCTACCTAGGCAAATTGTCAACTATCATTTTCAGATGGTGAGGGCCTTGGCCATTGGGATGTCATGTTGGTGAGGCAAGCTTCTCGGGGAGATGACACAAAGATGCTGGTCAGACTGTGTGAAAGCAGGATTGGGAATCAAATGGTGTCAAGCCTTTACTTGTATTTGCAAGTCAACCTCAGAAAAGTTAATGTCACAGTATAGTTTCTAATGACTCTAAGAGCACCCACATGTCTCCTAAGAAAAGGTTCATGTCATTGAATACAACGCAAAGGTATGTTAGAAGCTATTTGCCTCACCTGGCCCATCATAGGTAGCCTTAGTTAGATATAGAGATGTCACTGTGCTGCAAGGCCCTTGGCCAGTCAAGTCCAAGGCAAGTCATGTGGTGCTGCTGTATGTATATATACACCTAGAAAATATGCTGAGTTCTTTGCTTGTTGTGATAAGGAGTATCAGTTACTGCTCTTATGCTATCTATGACCACCCTTTAAGCACATAGGCTGAGGACTCCTGAGGTGAACAGATTGCAGAATTGTCCATTTCCAAGGTCAATCATCACCGTTCAGGGGTTTTATGGTTGTAGGCCCTTGCTGATCCACATGGCTGGCAGGACTTGTGGACAAGGTGGAAAAGCTGCTATCCTATAAGCTGCGCCTCATGTGTTTGTCACTTTTACAGTTAGTGGTGAGCAGGGCAGGTGTGCTTATAGTCTCTCAGTCATCAGCTCTGTCTATAGCATGCAGAAGCTGTTGTCAGCTGATGGCCTCAGGGGCCTACAACCTGCCTCATTGGGAAACCTGTCACTGTGTTGAATGTATGGGGCAACTGCTCCCAGAGGTGTCATGTGGTTGGCATGATGGCTTATGCACTTTCTGAGTTGGTCTCTTTCAAGACAAGCATTTCCTGCCCTCTGAGGGCTCGAGGGGCCCATTTCAGAACCTGTGACAATGTTCTCACAGATGTCTGTCATGCTGCGCAGGTAACCCTCATGCTTATTAGTTTCCCAGATCATAAAAGTCAGGGTCCACGGTTGCTGTTTGAATCCAATGTACCTTAACCCTTGCCATGAAAGCAGAAAGCAATATTGAAGCTGCATAAAAAATATGAAGCTTAGTGATTAAGGGTAGTAAAAGCTACATCAGCAAGATACCCCCATGATTATTTGTTTCCCAAACCATAAAAGTCAGGGCCCTCATTGGTTTTTGTCTGAATCCAATTTCCCCTTTCCCACTGCCATTGAGGCAGAGAGCAATGATAGAGTTGCATCAACAGCATCAAGACTTATTTGTTAAGGGTAGCAACTGCCACACCAGCAAGTTACCTCCAGTTACCCCCATGTACTTTTTTCTTTATCTATCCTCTAGCCTTTAGGGATCCACAGTGTTTATCCCATGTCCCTTTGAATTCCTTCACTGTTTTTATCTTTACCACCTCCTCCAGAAGGGCATTCTAGGGATTCACCACATTCTCCATGAAGAAATATTTCCTGACATTGGTTCTGAGTCATCCTCCCTGGTGTTTCATTTCATAACCCCTAGTTCTATTGATTTCTTTGCAGTAGTTACTGGCATACGATAAGTTTGCTGGGCAGACTGGGTGGACCATTTGGTCCTTTTCTGCCATCATTTCTATAGGTGTACTTGAAATTCTGTGCATACTTTTCACTCTGACTCCCTCATTATCATGTAGAGACCAGGCAGCCAGAGAATTCACTGTTGGATTACAGACATGCCAAGAACATAGTCATTGGCCATGTGTAGGTGCACAAACTGCTGGAGGTGGTCTGTCCCCAAAAAAGAGCCAACACATATGTGTGACTGTGTGCGTCAGGATGAGTGATGTGCTGTGTTAGCCTTGGTCTACATCTGTGTCTGCAGGTGAAATTTGCCTCTTTGTTCCCTCCATTACCACACCTATGCATACTCCAGAGCAGGCAGTGTATGTGCATCCATTTTGCACAGACTATCTTTTAACACAAGTGATCCTGTGCTTCCACTGTTTACAACGCCTGCCTCAGAGATACAATTGTGTCGTTAGATGAGAAAATGGGCTTATGCTTACTCAAAGACCATTCCACCTATGGCACATACACTGTTTAGATATTTCTTAATTTGTTATATATCAGTTAAAATGTGAAACGAACACTTTTCCCCCCGAATTCTCATGAAAATCGTTTTTCAGGTTAGCGCGCACTAACACCTGTTAATGCACGCTAACAAAAAAATGTTTATTTTTGTTATTTTTTACTTTTTGTTATTTTTTGTTAGTGCGCGCTAAGCCAAAAAATGATTTTTTACTAAAAAATAAAATGCCAATCTGCGGGAAAACGAGATTTTCCCGCAGCCACACAAACCCGAAAGCGCAAACAATCGGGCACCTGATGCACATCCCTACTGTTTATTCCTTGTGTTGAGAGTGGGAGAGATGTGAAACTTGACAGCATCAGACCTCAGATATGGTGTGTCACATTTCTGAATGAGTAGATATCTGCCCGTAGTGTATCCATTCCACCCCCTGAACCCTGATGCTCTTCCATCTAGTATTTGAAGTGGGTCTAATTGTCCTGTTATTTGGGGGTGTGCATGATTCCAAGAGCTTTAGCTGCCAGGGAAGGTTTGTTTTTTTATTTTTTTATTTTTTTTTTTGGGGGGGGGGGGGGAGTTGCTTGAGGCCTGCTAGCACTCCTATTAGTGGTTCCCTTTTTCTAGACCTTGGCCTAATTACCTACTTCTCTGCAGAGCAGATCCTGGTTACTCCACATAGAGGCTGCCTTACCAGGCTGCACCTTTTGCACCGTACTCTGCCAGATGTATAAGCTGGCAGCTTACACCTACAAAATTGCTGCCATATGTAGCGCGCTATGTTTTGTGTGCATACATAGAAGTGGTGGCACATTTCTGTAGTTGATTTTAGGGGACAAGGTTAGCAGCCAATTTGTCCTTTTGCCAGCATTACCTGTGCACTAAATATCAGCCTTAGCTAATAGGTATTATACAGATCCACATGCTAGGCCAGTACAGGGGAGACAGTCAGTCTGGGAAGGCCTGCTTGCTCCCAAGTAACAGCATGTGTCCTAGCTGTCTGCTCTTGGGTTGTGGGATTAGTCTAACCTATACAACTCCCTCACATAGCTGTCACACAGCTGCTGAGACAGTGTTAGAGCAGCCAGCAAATAGAAGATATTTTGTTTAGTGTGGAACCTAAAAAGGAGTTTGTCCAGATTGCCTTTTTGATAAATGAGGACCCAAGTAAGGGTTCCAATGTAGAGCATTGTGGGGTGATTAGTGTAACTTGCCCTTAATATCACACAGGATTTACATTTACATTATTTACTCTCTATCCTGGACACCTGCAGCTGCACATTTCTGCTCCCTAGAGATAAAACATAACTAGGGATTTATGTCATTTTCAAGTAGCTCTCCTTCTGAAGACTTATGTCATGATAGCATTTGGTGCCAGAGCCATTGCTTGGTCAGAGATGATATTTCTTCACAATGTTACAGGCTAATGGTTTGTAATAGGTGCCCTATGACCTTAACATAACTAGACAATTGATGGTCCCCAAAGAGTGAAGACATAACTTCTGCACCTCTAGCCAAACACTTCTGCACCTATTCCACAAGACTGCGTATGGAGGTGAACACATGCTAACTAGTGGCCATCTCACATACATGACCATGTACCCGATAATTAGCTAAGAATATGCTCTCTGGAGAAGGCAACTGGAGCCAATACTGAAGCTCCATTGTAGGGATCTTCCTGTTTAGCTCTTGCTGTCTTCCTTGGGAGCATATAATGAGCTTTTGGTTGCATGCCATACACCATATGGCCTTGCCTACCAGAAATGTGCCTGCTTGGAATGGCCACTGGCACTCTAGCATGCAAGATCATGTGGATCCCAAACCTTTCACCTAGTGAACCCTTAAGAGAAAAAGCACACAATGAAAACAGGCAAGCAGAAAGTGTTCTTTTAAACTTGTGACCACTTTATCACACAACAAAAGTCAACAGATCGAAAGCAAGTCAAAATCTTTGGTAATCACATTCTGCAGGGACAAGATATGTAATTTCACATGACATTGTAACTGAAATGAATAGCACATTGAGTGTAGACCTCTACATACATTGTTTCAAATGGCAACATTACATATACTGTCTTACTATTTTATTTTTTACACAATCATGATTACAGCAAAGAACATAGAAAGTGGAAGTGGTGACCCAATAGCTACAGTACAGCCAGATTGTTAGAGCTGATAGCTGCACAACTATGTGATGTTAACCAGAAGGCCCCAGTCAGCCTATGTTGAAAGAGTGCTCTCAAAGAGGGGACAGCCTAAGGGCCAAGGCAGCAGAGTTCAAGTGAAGGCCCCAGACAGTCCATGTTGAAAGAGTGCTGTCAAAGGGAGACAGCCTATGGGCCAAGGCAGCAAAGGTTAAGTAGCAGGCAGCAGCACCAGAACTGGAGAGCTTAGTATGGAGGTCGAGGACCAGGCGAAGACACCATAGGATGGAGGCAGGTGCACCAGAAGACACAGCAGCATGAAGGCAGGAGCACCAGAAGAAGACACCGCAGCATGGAATTATCAGCCCCAGGAGAAGATCTAGCAGCTTAGAGGTAGCATTCCCAGGAGAAGACACAGCAGCATGAAGGTAGTAGTAGCAGCATGAGATGAGATGAGACACAGCAGTATGGAGGTAGCAGCAGCATGAGATGAGATGAGAAAGCAACATAGAGGTAGCAGCAGCATGAGATGAGATGAGACACAGAAGCATGGAGGTAGCAGCAGCTTGAGTGAGATGAGACCCAGCAGCATGGTAGTAGCAGCAGCATGAGATGAAACACCAGTACAGAGGCAGCATCAGGATGAGCTGAAATGAGATGAGACACTAGCATGGAGGCAGCAGCAAGATGAAATGATATGAGACAGACATCAGCATCAGAAGCAGAAGGTGAGACATGATGAGAAGAGGCAGCATCTGGACCGTAACTGGAGACTGCATCAAGGAGGCTGGAGTATGGGCTGAGCATCAAGAACAGCTTTAGAACTAGGCAGCAGGGCAACAGTGTGAGACAGTAGACCATCCCCTTCAGCAAGTTGGCACAAGAACTCTGTAATGAGGATGGGCCCAGCAGTCTTTTTCCATCTAGCTGGCACAAGAACTATGTAGTGAGGATGGGTTCAGCAGTCTTCTTCCATCTAGCCAGCACAGGAACTCTCTCCAAAAGCCCAGTCAGGCTTGTTCAACAAGTCTTGTTTCTAGGCATTACAGGGCATCACTTGTGAACATTCATGGCCCTTTGCCACTCTCTGGCTTGCCACTTGGGGGTGGCATGTTTTTGGGGGACCTACCCTGGGTAGTCTGTTAGGCCAGGAACTGATAAGTGACGTAGAGTCTTGGGATGCTGGGGAAGGCACTGGTGGAGGCTCCTATGTTCTTTGGAGAATCTGGGTGAGGACCCTGGTGAGGTTATTTATAGACATTGCTACTGTGATGAGCACTTGTGTGTGGGTTGCCATCTAGTCATACAGGGCCTGGGTCTACCCTTTGACAGCCTTCCAAGGGCTCACTAGCTCTGCCTGTATGTGGTAGAGGTGGACCATGACTCCTATCCAGCCGGTCTAGCTGTTCATGCATTGAGGACTCATTTGGTGCCGGTGGTGGAGCTGGTTCTGGTGCTGGTGCTGATGCTGTGCTGGACATGAAGGGACTGGTGGGCTGCTCTATCTCAGTGTGTGCTGCCTCGTGCTGGCCATGTGGCATGCTGGAGCAAGGTTGCACTGGCTCTATTGTGTGCCACAGCAGGCTGGGTTCCTCCATGAAGCTGGAAAGATTTAGGCTCACATTCAGTGGGCTTGCTGAGCCAAGGGCTTGCAGGATCTGTCTGTGCTCAGGAATCTGCTGCTGCTCCTGCTCCTCCTCCTCGCTGAACTGCATCTGAGCATCCATAAGCAATTGGGCACGGAAAAGTGCCACTACACGGCTGGTCCCTGGGACTTCACTGCTGGTCCCTGGGGCTGCACGGCTGGGACTGGCAAAGTACTGGGCGAGAGCTGTGGAAACAAAGAAGAAAATATAAGTATCAAAGCTAAGAGGTACACACATGTACCATTTGACATGAGATGCACACTTTACATGTCAATCAATGTGAGCATCTTATGCCAAATGATGTGCACAACTGTAGCAGCCTTGCCATTTACAGGTGAGATGAACTTACCAGCTCCAGCCACTATCTATTTATTTATTATATTTCTATACTGTCACTGTGTATTCAATCGTGATGGTTTACAAGTATAAAAACAAAATTAAAAAACAATCATATAGTCATGTATAGTTTTAATCTAAAGAAATGCATTAAAATAATTAAAAAATAAAAGAAAAAAATAAAAGAAAGCTTTAAACACATCTAAAATGAAAACAATAGTAAAACCTACATCATTTTCTGTATTGATGTTGCCATAATCTGTGAACCTTAAACCACTTTCACTGTACACCTCTCACATGCAAGCTCAAACAGTCTGATGTTTAAGTTCTTTTTAAAAATGAGGAAGTCTTTTTTGTAATCTTAAGTTGATGGGGAGAGAATTCCACAGTTTAGGGCCAGCAATTGAGATGGCTCTTTCTCTCACTTCAGTCAAGTGTGCGGATCGGACAGAAGGAACAGTTAACAAGACTTTATTTGCTGACCTCAGGGATATACAAGTGTAATGAGGCATTTAGCCATTCTATTTTATCACCATGGATTGATTTATATAATAAACATAAAATGTTATAGTCAATTCTAAACTTAACCGGGAGCCAATATAAGGCCATCAAAGTAGGTGTGATGTGATCAAATTTACTTCCACCAGTTACAACTCTGGCAGTCGCATTCTGTAATAACTGTAATGTTCTTAAAGAGCTAGCAGGTAAACCAAGGAAAAGTGTTTCACTAAGCCATACCCTCGAACACATCCAGTCCCAGCCGTTGGTTGAGGCGCTCCTCCATGGGTGTCAGCACAATTGGACAAGGGACTCCTCCACCGGTCTGCCGGATATACCTGTTGAGGTACGTCACCTTGGTCTTTAACTGGGCCTTTATTTTCTGGTACCTGTGGGCTACCTGCTCCCTATTGCATCTCATGCTGCTGTGCCTTGAAATTGCTTGGGTGAGGGTGCACCAGATCTGGCCCTTGGCTGCCCTTGATGTCTTGGCTGCACGGTTGCATAGCATAATTTTCCAGGAACCCAGCTATGACCATCTCGTTGTCCTCTGGGTTGAACTTCAATGCCCTGAGATGAATGCACCCTACTGCCTGGCTACCTGAAGGGGGTGCCATATCCGCTTCCGGAGAGGTGTCCACCCTTTCCTCTCTCTTGCTCCCAATCCTCTCTCCCCCCTCCCTTCCTCCCTGCCCCATGCACCTGCTCTACTAATTCTCCTCCCCTCTGCCTTCTCTGTTTATTCCTAGCCTGTTGTCTTTCTCCATCCGGACTTGCCTGTGTATGCATTTACCCCTCCCACCTCCTCCTATCCCTTGCCCCCTCTCTATTTCTAGTCCTGTCTTTGTTCCTATTCCTCCTTCTTTCCCTAACACTCCTGCCCTTGCCCTTCCACCTCCTCTCCTCCCACCTCCTCCTGCTCTCCTTATACATCTACTCTCCTCTCTCCTCTTGCCTTCATGCTTCATCTTTTCCACTCCTCAACACCACCACCACACCTTACCATTCCTCCTCTGCCTCACCACCATGCCTGATCACCACTCCTCCTCTGCCTCACCACCATGTCTCACCACTCCTCCTCACCACCACGCCTCACCCAAACACAAGGATAGGCAAACAAGACAAACTAACAAAAATTTTCACACACACACAGATCAAGACAATAGACAAAAGGAATGGGAAACAGATGAGAAACGAGCCACAGGACACCTCACTCAGAACTCGCTAAATACCTGCAACCAAATATCAACTACCACCAATTCAAGTACTCTCCTCTCCTCTCTCCAAATGTCTGACACACCCTCAAGAAGCCAGTATATATAAAGTAGAAAAATAGCACGCCTTGCATAAATCAAAGCTCGCTGTGTAAAATGATGCGTGAAGTGCTGATGCAATGCACTGCGCACTGATGGAACACACGATGTGATAATGTAATGTGCCACACTTAAATTGCTTTTGCAATGTGGTAGGCAGGAAAGCCTAACCACATCCTTTTTATTGCAGGAGCTATTTCGGCTATATTTATAGCACTTTGATGAATCTAGGCCTCTATCTTCTATCTTTTCTGCAATGTCATTCACATAGATATTGTACAGAGCTGGTACCAATATTGATCCTTGTAGCACTCCACTTAACATCATTTTCTCTTCAGAATAGGTTCCATTTACAGTCTCCTGTCAGTCAACCAGTTTGTAATCCATTCCATCACCTTGGTGCTGACTCCAAAGCTTCTCTATTCTTCTATTCACAAGCCTCCTATGTGGGACTGTATCAAAAGCTTTGCTGAAATCCAAATAAATCACATCAAGCACTCTTCCTCAGTCCAGTTCTCTAGCCATCCAATCAAAAAAATCAATTAGATTTGTTTGATAGGAATTTCCCCTTGTAAATCCATGCTGCCTTGGATCCAGCAACTTACTAGATTATAGATAGTTCATTATTCTGTGTTACAGCAGAATCTCCATTAATTTTCCCACCACCGAGGTGAGGCTATTCAGTCTGTAGTTTCCAGCCTCCTCTCTGGTACCATTCTTGTGAAGAGGGACCACAACTGCTCTTCTCCACTCTCATGGTATCACTCCAGTTTCCAGGGATCTATTGACCAGGTCTTTCAGTGGACCCACCAAAACATCTCTGAGTTCCCTTAATATCCTGGGATGTACCTCATTAGGCCCCACAGCATTGTCCATTTTCAGTTTGCCTAACTCTTTCCATATATTTTCTTCTGTAAAGGAGTTGTGTCTTCTTCATTCCCATCTACAATCTTGTCAAACAGCAACTATTCTTCTCCAGGGTCTTCTTTAGTGAATACAGAATTGAAGCTTTTGTTTAATATTTCCACCATTTCTTCGTCGCTTTCCACACATTGCTCCTTGTCACCTTTCAGTTTCACTGTACCACTACAGGCCTTCCTTCTTTCTCTGATATATCTGAAAAATGTTTTGTCACCTCTCTTTACCTATTTGGTAATCCTTTCTTCCATGTGACGTTTTGCTTTCCTGATTTCTTTTTTCATCTCCCTCAGTTTCACCAGGTATTCTTCCCTGTGTTTCTCTTTTTGGGATCCTTTATACTTCCCGAAAGCTGTTCTTTTGCCTTTATTTTTTCAGCCATCTCCTTTGAGAACCAAATTAGTTTCTTTTTCTTATATATTTGTTTACTTTTCTAACATATAGATTTGTTGCCTTTGTAAGAGCTGATTTTAGTTTGGCTCACTGTTGTTCCACCTTGCCCATTTTCTCCCAGTCTTCTAGTTCATCCTCAGGTACTGTTATACTCATGGACCCTTGGGCCGGTTGGGACAGAAGATGGTGTGAGGTGTGCTTTGCAGCAAGTGTCTCAACCAGGAGGTGGTTCAGAAGACCGGAGTGCTTTGAGAACCTGGACCAAGGAGGAGTCCTATGTGACCAAGAACTCTGTACCCACTGGAAGGAAGGCAGGCGTTGGACCCCGGAAGTCGAAGATTCTTCACCCTGGAGACTGGTACTCCCCCGGGAGGAGCCCTTAGGAGTCCAGCCGCTGGGACTTGTGGAGATTCACCCTGGAAGCCAAAGTCCCCCCAGGAGGGGCCCGTAGGGACATGGCTGCTGGGACTTAGGCGACTCCCCGACGGTGGAAGATGGTCCGGATGCAGGCGCCTCCTGCAGGTCATGGGTTCCGGATGACTGGCACCTCCAGCAGGTCGTAGGTTATCCAGAAGTCGGTCCAGGAGTCGGAATCCAAAGAATGGTCCGCAGCCAGTCCAGGGGTCGGTGTCCAGAGAGCGGTCCAAAGCCAATCCAGGGGTCGAAGTCCAGTGAGCGGTCCAAAGCCAATCCAGGGGTCGAAGTCCAAAAGAAGCAATCCAGCAAGGAGGGCAAGGCAGAAGCAGGACGAAGAGAAGAACCAGGAACACAGCTACAGCAGGCCGAAGACCAGGAACCTTGTTGCAAGGCACAGAAGAGAGCTAGTTGCAGGGTACTTGTACCTTGAGGGCGTCTGACGTAATTCCCGGCTCAGCTGAGGTATTTCCCGCGCTGGCCCCTTTAAATGGGGCTCCTCCCCGCGCGCACGCGTCAGGGGGCGGGGCCAGCCGTGTCGGAGCGTCGACATCTCTCCCGAGGAGGGAGAGATGCGCTGGAAGGCCTGCAGGCCCGGGGCCTGCTGCAAACACCCCGGGGAAGGCTCGAAATGGCCCGGGCCGCCCCCGAGGTAGGTGGAGGGACCGGGGCACGGCCTGGGACCGCAACAGGTACATTCCCATTTTGTCAAACTCTGTATTTTTGAAATTCAGATCTCATGTCTTCATTTGACTTCTCTGTTTCTTATTTGCAATATGAAACCATACAGTCTGATGATAACTGGTGCTCAGGTGGGCACCTGTATGAACATTAGAAACAATATCCCCATTAGTGAGCACTAGATCGAGTATCACACCTCCCTTTAATGTTCCATTAACATTTGTTTGAGCAGAGCAGATGGCAACCCGGCGCGGCAGCATCGGGGGAAGCTGCAGAAGCTCGTTGTCTGTCATCCCCACGTGTCGGCGCAGCCCTCCGCAGTGGACGCTGGGCTGGGAGCCGTCCCTGCTCCTCCCTCGTGGCTTCGGGCAGCTTTTACTCCGCGGCCGAAATCCAAAATGGCTGCCGCCATCTTATGTGCGAGGCCGCGCCTCCTCACCAGATTTAAAGGGACCTCGTCCCTTTAATTGCATACATCTGTTTCCAATGGGCCAGAGCAGAGGATGTATATAAGGAGACTTCCTCTGCTCATTCCTTGACTTGGCAACAGCTTCCAGCGTTGTTCGAGTCTGCTTGCTTCAGTGAGTCTTCTTGTGCTTCGGATCCTTGCTTCCTGGTTCCTGTCTCGTCTCAGTGATTCTTGGTTCCTGACTTCGGATTGGCAAGCGGTGATTCCTGGTGTGTGACTTTGGACTGGCAAGTGGTGATTCCTGGTGTGTGACTTCAGATTGGCATGCGGCGATCCCTTGGTGTGTGACCTCAGACTGGTAAGTGACGACCCTCTGGCACTTGACCTTGGACTTCTTCTGGACCATCATCTCCAAGGGCCCACCTAAGTCTCAGCGGCCTGGGTCCCTACGGGCTCCTCCCGGGGGACCGCGGGGTTCCAGGGGTGAAGCTCCAGTTGGCCCTTGCACCGACCTCATGACTCCTTGACCTCTCAAAGGTCCACCTAAGTCCCAGCGGCCCGGGTCCCTATGGCTCCTCCCGGGGGGACTGCAGGCTTCCAGTGGCGAAGACACAGTTGGCTTCTTCGACGTCACGACTCTTCCTCTGCCTCCACGGTCACCTCAGTCTCCAGTGCCGAGGGTCAGCCGGTCACATCTTCTGTTCCGCCTCGCCACCCGATGGGAGAACCTAAGGATCCACATCCTAAGGTATATCATCCTCCTGTCGGCCCAAGGGTTCACAAACCTGAGCATAACAGGTTGCCAAGTCCATGAACCCGGCGGAGGCATCTGCTGCCAGGCCATTCCGGGAATGGCCCAGCATTTGATGGACCAGCAAAAGACCCTGGATGCCCTTGTCTCTGCATAGGAGAGCCTGAACCAATGCTTCGAGGCATTAGGGCCCATGAACCCCACTCTGCCGTCCCCACCTGTGGCTTCCGGGGGCCGCTCAATAATCCACCTGCCTACACCGCCACATTTCTCTGGGGAACCCCGGGCCTGCAGGGGTTTCATTAACCAGTGCAATATGCACTTCCTCTTGCAGTCAACCCTTTTTCCCGATGACGCTACCAAGACCACCTTCATTCTCACTCTCCTCGAAGGGAAGGCCCTGTGGGAATGGGATGATCCCATTCTAAGTAATTTAAGAGACTTGTGGGAGCTCTTCTGGATGAGTTGCTTCAGCTACGCCAAGGTTCAAGGACATTGGCCGAATTCTCCATTGATTTCCAGACCCTTTCTTCGGAGCTCGGCTGGGGCCCTGACTGCCTTCGTACCATCTTCCTTCAGAGGCTTAGCCCCCAAATCAAGGACGAGCTTGCGGGCCGGGAACTACCTAGGTCCTTGAACGCCCTTATCGAACAGGCAGGGCGTATTGATAGGCGCCATCAAGAACGCTGCCAAGAGGCCCAGACCACCACAAAAGCCTCGATCCCTTCGAGATGCCCTCGACGCTTGCCTTCTCCCAAGGGTGAATCGGGAGCCTCCCGAACACTGGCTGAAGAGCCCATGCAATTGGGTCATGAGAGACTTTCCACACAAGAGCGCTGGCGGCGAATCCGAGAAGGACTCTCTTTTTACTGTGGCGCGGCGGGCCATCAAATAGCTGCATGCCCGGCAAGGCCGGGAAACTCCCAGGCCTAGGACCTGAAGGAGGTCTCTTCCAGGGCCTAACCTTACCTGCACCTCCACTAACCCTAACAGTGGCGCCAACATCTGTGGACAGTGAGTTCCACACGTTAGCTCTGGTAGACTCCGGTGCCGGCAACAATTTCATTATGAAAAGTCTGGTGAAGCACTTGAAGATTCCACAGGTCTGTGTTCCAGCTCCATTGGTCATCTCATCGATCCAAAGTAAACCCCTCCTGGGATGTGTGACACACATCACAGAACCCGTCCAGTTGAGGGTTGGACTCCTTCATTGTGAGTGGTTGCCCTTCCATATCTTGGAGCATTCCATACACCCTGTCATCTTGGGTCTTCCCTGGCTTTAAAAACACGGTCCCCAGTTCGACTGGAAAACCTTGCAGTTATCCCACTGGGGGCCGAATTGTCACAACAATTGCCTCCAACTGGTAACTCCAGTCTCATGCTCCACCGCCCTCCCTAGTCTTCAGGGCCTGATGGCCTCCTATGCCTCGTACCCAGATGTCTTCTCCAAGCAAAAGGCCGAAAGACTCCCGCCTCACCGACCATTCGACTGCGCCATCAACCTTCTCCCTGGCACTGAGCCTCCTCGGGTGCGCACCTATGCCCTTTCGCCTGTGGAGACACAATCCATGACTCAATACATCAAAGAGAATCTGGAAAGGGGCTTCATTCGCAAGTCAACGTCCCCAGCGGGGGCTGGGTTCTTCTTCGTTGGGAAGAAGGACGGGACCCTTTGCCCTTGCATTGACTACCGGGGCCTGAATGCAATAACGGTCAAGGACCAGTACCCCTTGCCCCTCATCTCCGAGCTTTTCGATTGTCTGCAAGGTGCGAGGATCTTCACCAAGTTGAATCTCCGAGGGGCCTATAATCTGATTCACATCAAGGAGGGAGACGAATGGAAAACGGTCTTCAACACCCAAGACGGCCACTATGAGTACCTAGTGATGCCATTTGGGCTCTGTAATGCTCCAGTGGTGTTTCAGAACACCATGAACGAGATACTTTGCGATCTCTTGTATCAGTGTGTGGTCGTGTACCTTGACGACATTTTGATTTTCTCGGATTCCCTGACCATGCACCATCAGCACGTCGTCCAGGTACTACAAAGTTTAAGAGAAAACAGACTTTATGCAAAACTAGAAAAGTACCTTTTTGAGCGGGAGTCCCTTCCCTTCCTGGGGTATATTGTCTCCAGTGAGGGATTCCGTATGGACCCCCAGAAACTAAAAGCCATTTGGGAATGGCCGCAACCGTCCGGACTGAAGGCACTCCAACGGTTTTTGGGTTTCACCAACTATTACGGGTCCTTTATTCTCCATTATGCGTCCATTGTAGCCCCGATGACAGCATGGGGCTACAATGGACAGGATTGGAGGCCGCCTTCCTCCGACTCAAAGAGGCGTTCCTGCAACAGCCGTGCCTTCACCATCTGGATCCGTAACGGCCGTTCGTCATTGAAGTTGACGCATCCTCAGAAGACATTGGGGCCATTCTGAACCAAGCTTCGAAACACCACAAGCTACACCTGTGTGCCTTCCTCTCTCGCCAGTTCTCCCCGGCAGAGCGGAACTATGCCATTGGTGATAAAGAGCTCCTAGCCATTAAGGTGGCCTTAGAAGAATGGCGTCCTTGGCTGGAGGGGGCACAACATCAGTTCATTGTCTGCATGGACCATAAAAATCTTGAGTACCTGCATCGAGCACAGCGACTCAATCCTTGACCGGCATGTTGGGCGTTATTCTTCACCCGCTTCAACTTCGTCCTATGCTATAGACCAGCCAAGTAGAATCTCAAGGCCGATGCCTTGTCTTGTGTCTTCGAGACCGCAGAGACTTCTGATGACCCCCAGTTTATCATCGAGCCATCACGGGTCCTGCTGTCCACCACCATGACCATCTCTCCCAGGAAAACCCTTGTTCTGCCACATCTGCGGAAGCAAGTTCTGGCATGGTCTCATGACTCTCATTGCTCCAGTCATCCGGGACAACATTGGACCTTACAGACCCTTCGCCGTTACTATTGGTGGCCTAAGGTCAATAAGGATGTCCGGTCCTATGTAGAGTCCTGCCAGTCATGTGCACGTCATAAGAGGATTCCAGATTCAACCCTATGCTTGCTTCAGCCATTACCAGCTCCCTCGGAACCCTGGACCCATCTTGTAATGGACTTCATGGTCAATCTGCCTCCATCCAGTGGGAACACTGTCATATGGGTGGTCATCGATCGATTTAGTAAAATGGCACACTTTGTGCCCCTTCCAGGGTTGCTGTCCACACCACAGTTGGCCCAGCTGTTCGTCCAGCACATTTTTAGACTACAAGGTCTCCCAAGAAGCATTCTCTTGGACCGAGGCCCTCAATTCACTGCCAGATTCTGGAGGGCCCTCTGCCAGAAGTTTGACGTCACTCTGGACTATACATCTGCTTGCCACCCTCAGACCAACGGTCTAGCAGAGAGGACGAACCAAACCCTAAAGCAGTTTCTCCGCATCTATGTGAATGAGAAACAGGACGACTGGGCAAGTCTGCTTCCTTGGGCGGAATTTGCACTCAATTTTGACCTTTCTAGGGCTACCGGATCCTCTCCATTCCAGATAGTCTATGGGAAGCAGCCACGCCCGCCGCTGCCAGTTCCCATTTCTGTCACATCTCCGGTAGCCCAACTCTCAGCGAACGAACTGCATCACCTTTGGGTCTCCACACGGCGCGCACTGATTAAAGCCAGTCAGCTGGCAAAAAGGTATACTGATCAGCGACGGAGACCTCATGACTCCTTGACTTCTCAAAGGTCCACCTAAGTCCCAGCGGCCCGGGTCCCTACGGGCTCCTCCCGGGGGGATCGCGGGCTTCCAGTGGCGAAGACACAGTTGGCTTCTTCGACGTCATGACTCTTCCTCTGCTTCCATGGTCACCTCAGTCTCCAGTGCCAAGGGTCAGCCGATCACATCTTCTGTTCCTCCTCGCCACCCTTCGGGAGAACCTAAGGATCCACCTCCAAAGGTATACCATCCTCCTGTTGGCCCAAGGGTTCACAAGCCTGAGCATAACAAAGTGTCCTTTGTTTACTTTTTACATGATATTGTGTATTTATAAACTTCAATAAATATAACATATTTAATACAAATGAATAAGATATTATTAATGTTGGTAAGTGTTTGAAATAATAGAATAAAAATATTTTAAAACATCAATCATGATGCAGACTTCTTAGAATTCCATTGTCAGGTGCATTCTAAGGCATTATTCATCAATAAGAGTACAACTAGTTGGACCTAGACCTATATGTCTGTTGCCCAACCTTATTAACCTTGGTTGCTGCAAAAATTCAGTTCTGGCTATGCAACTGGGTTTTACATCTATGGTGTCTAGAAACTTAATCTATGGTGTCATCTATGGTGTCTAGAAACTTAATCTCACTGACATGTCCTAATTAGATATTCACACAATCAATGTTGGGGTAACTGAAATCTGATAACATAAAGAGTCAATAATTATCCACTGTGATCCATATTATCAGCAACAGAAGTGGAACAAAATTATATTTAGAGATAATGGCTAAAGAAGGCGTCAGCAAGCCTGACATTGTGTGTATTCTTACAGAGACACCAACCGGTCTTTTCAATCATTCGCCTTCTTTTAAATTTATTTACTTTCAAAATAATTTTTGTTCAAGAATTTTTTTTTCTTTTTTCTTAAAATGTCCTCCGTCAGTCATAGACTCTTAAAACATAAATGCTTAACTTCAATACGGCCCTACACGGCCCGTGTTTCACCCGAAAGCTTCCTCAGGGGCATATGAACAACATATATTTATTTATTTATTTATTTATTTATTTATTTATTATTTTTGTTATACCGAGTTTCATGACAGATATCACATCAACCCGGTTTACAATTAACAATGTGTGTAAAGCATAGCGTAACGTATATTCCCAATAAACTGTGAAACTTTAAATACAGTGTATCAATACCGTGTGTGAGAAAGTTACAATAAAACAGGGAAAATTAACTTGGAGCTGGAATAGGGGGAAAAATTGAACAATGCAATATATACATTTCTTCCAATTAATGAAATAGTATAGTAGAGTAAATAAATAAGCCTATGTGGATACATGTGATGGTATATAAATAAGAGACGGTAAAATAAGTGATCAAGGGAATAAATAAGACACAGTAGTGCATGGAAAGATATGATAATAAAATGAAACGGTAGTTTCATTTTATATAGACAAGAGTCTGCATCCAATTCATCCGGACATCACGTCTCAAACCGGGAAAATGGAGGGAGTCCTCCCTCCATTTTCCCGGTTTGAGATACAAACAGTCTAACTTCAGTTAGTCAGCCTGAGTGACTCACTGCTCCCTTGATTAACAAATGTTGTTCCCTATTCAAACCCAATCACACTACCTCAACACCTTTCCAAGGTGAGTAACTGAGCTGAACTATTCAACTTTTTTACTTTGGTATATACTGCTCCTAGCTTATTTCTAGCTTCTGGCTACTTTTTGTGGGTTTTTTTTTTTTGTTTTTTGTGGTTTTTTATTTTTCAATACAAGCACTCAGTTAGTATTAAATAAATACACTCAGCTCTTTAAAAGTCTGGAGAACACTCAGTTCTGCAGACTTTAAAAAATAAACACACTACCTACTGCTACCTTATTGACTGACTAAAAATACAAACAGTCTAACTTGTTTATTCACTGCCTTTCTGACTATTAAAGGCACAAACACACAAACACACTAAATAATATTCCCAAATAGTTAACTTTGCCCCAATACTTTTTAAAAAAGACAATGTCCCAAGCAAAAACTTACTGATTCCTTTCAGCCACCAGCAAGGTGATCCTCTCCTCTCATTGTTTCCAGCTAGAAGCCATAGACAACGAAAGTACCAGTTCGATTATAAGAGTTGTAATGAATATAGGTTTTGAAAAGGAGTGGTCCACAGGGTTCATGGTCCAACCATCTATGAGCAAGACAGCATAGCATTACTGTAGGAAGTGTAGAGGGTTAAGCCTACAGCTATGGTGTTCTATATTAATCTATGCCACAGAAAATAAACACATAATAAAGTAATGACAGTAGTTATAAATAAGATTGGCCCCAATAAATTTTGGCCAAGGCCTCCAAGATATTCAAGAACAGCCCTGTCAAAGTGCTTATCAGTTAATCCAGTAAACATTAGGTCAGGGCTTCCCAAACCTTTAGTCAATGTAACTCCATTTTAGCATTTGAACATTCTCATGACCTCAGAGGACAACTAATCTTAATTAGTGAAGGTATGGTTCACCTCTAACAATCCTTCCACTCTCACCCTTCTTGCAGTTCAGCTGATCCCCTCTCTTAACCCCACCCATTATCTCAACCTTAATTCCCTTCCAGAGGACCTCCACTCTCGACCTCTGTCTCTCCAGCTGATTCCCTTCTTACATCCCCTCTCACAGCTCCTCTCACCTTTCCAGCCCATCTTTCTTACATCCCCTCTCACAGCTCCTCTCACCTTTCCAGCCCATCTGCTCTCTCACCCTCTCCAGCCCTTTTCACATCCACCCCGTTGAACCTCTCTCACCACCAAGCCATTTTTATTACCCCCATTGATCATCTGTCATCATCTTCCTCTCACCCCTTTCCTCATTCCCTCTCTCACCTCCAACTCTTCTCTCACATCCCAGCCCCCAGTTGATACCCTCTCACCCCCACCTCCTCTCTTGCATCCAGCAAGATCTTTTGTCATTCCTTTTTTCACCTTCCACAGCCAATCTCTCTCCCACTGATCCAAACCTCAAACCCTTTCTGCAGTGATGTGCAGTCAGGGCCTTCAAGGGAGTCAGTGAATCCCCGGCCTTAACTGGTTTTCTTTATTTACTTATTTTGTTTTTGTTTTTTTGCATTTTTTTTTTCAAGTCAGGCAGGGATAAACCAAAGCCCTGCCAAGCCAATGCTGCATGCAACCACACAAAACACTTCATTGACCCCCAGCTGGCAGGAGGAGTCATGTTTAAGTGAATGTAATCTGCTGCCACTGGGTTGATCTCGCAGCTCTTATCGCAAGATCGGCCCTGCAGCAACAGCAGATGATGTTGCATCAAAGCAACTCCTGCTACAGTCCATGATAGAAAAAGAACCCATGATGCAACAGGCCACCTAGGAGCCCATCCTGTTGGTGGCTGAAGATGAATCTTGGCAGGGCACTGCAGAGCCCATACCACCACAGCTGAAAAAGAAAGGACAAGTGACCCAGAAGCATGACAAAGAGGTGGAGAAGAGAGGGAGACCCTGAGCCTATGTAAATGTGTAAGAGCGTGTGTGTGTATGTGTGTGTATGTGTGAGGGGGAGCAGGCCACTAAATGAGAGTGCTTGAATATATATGTGTGAGAGGAAGAGAGAGCCACTTAGTATGTTTGTGTGCAGAGAGCCACTGAGTGTGAGAGAATGACTGTGTGTGAGGGTATGTTGTAGGAGGAAGGATTGAAGTTTTTGCCTTATATATTCTGGATCACACATACACACCTGACTATGGCTTACATGAAATTATGAAAAGCTATATTTCACTATTATATACTGTATGCACAAACCTCCACTTATAAGAATGTCTGTGACAATAACAAACAAAACAGATTATACAAGCACAAATATGCAGAGTAAATAATCTTTCCTCCAGCTAGGGAAATAATTATACAAATGGCCTAGCAAGAAGCTGTCACTTTCCTGTAAGAGTGCCCCCTCTCTCTTCAAACATGTGACAGCTAGAGGATCTCTTTTGTGGGCTGGCATGGTATTGGAAACTCCTAGTCTTTGTAGAGATGGTTGTGCTAACCTCTCTTGGTTCAGCTTTCAGCAGAATCTGCCCCCTTCTCTCGGGTGTTAGGGTCTTTTGTCTTTGGGTGGCACATGTGCTGTGCTGTTTCTTGGTTTAGTAGCTCTCCTTGAAGTAATACCAAACTAATTGATAGGAAAAAACTACTGCATGTTTCAGAATTACTCTGAAATGGTGGATTTATTGTATTTTATTCACTACTTCTAATTGCCATTTTGTATATCATTCTCTCACACATGGGACCACTAGCCCTGCACATTCTCTAAATGTAACAAATTCCGTTAGTCACCCAGAATCATAAAATCTGCATCAATAGAATCAGTGTCATGTAAATAAAAGTAGTCATATAAAAGTCAATATTCTGCCATGGAGCTATCCAGCTAACTTAATGGGGATATTCAGCAGCATGGCCTCCTGCTGAATATCCCTGGCATAACTTATGCAGCTAACTCTGGCTCACCCTGAAACACCTCCCACCCACCCCTGGACTGCACCAAACCTATGCTGCTAAATTCTAGCAGCATAAGTCAGTATGCACTAACACAGTTCTCCTAGGTTTTGACAAAGGTCAATCCTACATCCTAGCGATGTCTCCTCAGCCTTTGACACCATCAGCCACAAGATTCTAACTGACAGACTAAGAGAAATCGGCTTAAATGGTAATGCTCTTCGCTGGTTTGAATCATTCCTTCAAAACAGATGCTACAAAATCAAAATTGGCAACAGTGAATGCGACCCCATCAATCTCACTCAAGGCATACCATAAGGCTCCTCCCTATTCTCCACTCTCTTCAACATATATATGCTCCCCATATGCAAACTACTAACCGACCTAGGCCTCACACACTTCATCTATGCCGATGACGTGCAAATCCTAATCCTCATCACTGAATCCATATCCAAATCACTCCAACTATGGGAATCACACCTAACTACCATCAACCAACTACTCACGCCAATGAAATTGGCGCTAAATATTAGCAAAACCAAGCTCCTAATACTGTGTCACAAACTAAATGAGAAAATCCTAGCAGACATAACCTCCATTCAAGCTAAACACCCCATTACTCAAGATGTAAGAAACCTGGGAGTCATCCTATATAGCGAACTAAGCCTTAAAAAATTCATAAACACAACTATTACAAATTACACATCCTTAAAAAAACTAAGACCCCTCCTCCACCACAGTGATTTCAGAACAGTTCTCCAAGCACTAATCTCCAGACTACTGCAACTCCATATTACTAGGACTCCCTGCAGCATCTCTCAAACCTCTGCAAATGTTACAAAATGCCACAGCCAGAATCCTTACAAATACCCGCAAAAATGAACACATTACCCCTATCCTAAAAGACTTCCACTGGCTGCTGATCCAATTTGGAATACACTATAGAGTCTAACTCTCATACACAAGACTCTGCAAAGCAAAGACATACACTGGTTCAACTCCGCCTTCCATTTCCAAAGCCGACAAAGAAACACCAGATCAGCCCATAACGGAATCTTACCTATTGCCACACTCAAACTGACTCACCGCCCCGCAACAAGTGAACGAGCTCTAACTTTTTCCGGCCCCTCTCTATGGAACACCATGCCACAAGAACTAAGGCTAGAACCAAACACTCAAAACTTCAAAAAGAAACTGAAAACCTGGCTGTTCAAACAAGCCTTCACATGACCACTGCATACCCCTACATGCACGCATTCAAGCCCCCGCATACACTCTTAAGCCCCTGCATTAATTATGTGCCCCTGTCCTTACCATACTTACAACTTTCAGACCTACGTTTACGTATCCCTTCGATGCCAGACCATACTTGTTAGAACTATTGTTACTGTTACTATTATGTTACTCTACACCCTCCAAAATTACTGTCAATATGTTCCTATTATCTGCCTACCCTCAATCTCCACCCTTCCTCTATGACTTTCCTTATCTCATCGGCCATGTAATACCGATAAGTTGTTTAAGAAATTTGTTCAGATGTAACGTTCCTTTCAGTTTCCACTTGTTATACAGTAAACCGAGATGATGTGAAAACAAATGTTGGTATATAAAACCAAATAAATAAAAAAAAATAATAAAATGAGCCTAGAATTTACAACATATGGCTTTAAATACAGCTGGCTAGCCATTTAGCTGGATATAGCAGTTTCAAATGTGATTGTATTATGTTGCCAAGAATAGCATTTTTTATAGACCAACTGATTGAAAGGTTTTTAATGATCATGGTATACAAATATTAATCCACATAGGAGTTACAGCCTAAACAAAACTGGATGGACTTGGTATTACTTGAGTGACACAATGTTTTATGAATATACTGATGTTTCCAGAACTGCAGCACTAATAAAGATATTTCATAGATAGACCGAGCCGAACTATTATTACACACCATCCCTCATACAAACATAAGCCCCTGATGCAGCCCTAGTGTCGGGCGAAACTCTGGCTGACTGGCCCGACTCTGGCCGGGAATTATATGTTTTCAAATGTAACATCATTGTGTCTCCATAATAAAATATTTAACAACTTAGATGACAGGTCTATGTTTGTCTGGTCAGCTTCTTAACTTTTCGGTTATCCTTCTATATGTCTTTTGAATATCAAACTTATAACTATTATTTCAGAAGCAAACACTACTGTAATACTAATACCAAGATAGATAAGAATGTGAGTGCCCCAAGAGCTAAAAGCGCACTCGTATCCATAGGGACTGTAAATCATGTGTGAAGTTTATACTGTGACTATAAACTAAATCTGGGCAAATGCCAGGTGTTTCCCAGTTTTCAGATTCAGTAGAGCTGCATGTACTATGCTTCAAGTACAAGATTTTAACTCCCTAATTGCCAGCTGGTTTGCTTTCACACATAAGTACTGTTCTTTTTTACTGACTAGGTCTTGCCTCTATCTTGTATTTTGTATTTCACTGTCTGTGACCTTGAAATGATACATTTTTGCATATAACATTGAGAACTGATAGATGACTGTTAATGTGTGCGCCATATCCTGATATTGCTTGTAACCCATTGTGAGGCAAGAGGCAGGGGAATGAAGTTTGTGTACATAAAAAAATTCTGATACCATTTTCTTTTAGTAGTTCTATAAACTTTGGATGTATCTATTTATTTATTTAAAAGCTTTTTTAATACCGATATTAGTAGCTACATCATATCGGTTTATGTATGATATTACTTTCACAGTTTTTTGTTTTTCCATTTTTTTTTTTATTTGATTCACGGTGTATGCTTATAATTTTTTTTTAGTTTGTACTAACATATTTACAGTGTTTACTTTTTATAGGTAAGCTGGTTACTGTTTGAGTGCTGGCAGTTAGTGCTGTTTTGTATGGAAATTTTACTATACTCTAATTGTTTATTTATGGCTTTCTGAGGGCCAAGCCTAACCCAATACATGTTATAAAATGCCTAATGCCATATGGGCTCCAACTATCTTTTGTATGTTGGGGAGAGGGGACAGAAGGGGTGAGACTGATGAACACATGGGGGGGGGGGAGAGATTGGGAGGGGAGAGAGAGCTGAGGGAGTGAGACTGAATCCCATACTATAAATGTTACCACATGCCACTGCTTTCTTGCATTTAATCCTTCTCTTCAAACAATGCTTCCTCCAAACATCCCCTTGATTGGATCAGCAGCAACATTTTTCTTTGGGCCCCAGACCAAAGGTGAATGACAACTAGTGGGAAGAGAGGGCAGGCTGATGACAGGGGCAACATTTTTCTCTTAGGTAGATTCAGGGCTGGATTTTCTAATGCCGCAAGGCATAGTGAATTCGGCGATAACGGGGGCGGGGGGCAAAACGGGGGGGGGGGGGGATCCTGCAATAACCGGCAGCGATCTCACCTCCACAGTGCATTGCTGCCAGCATCATGCCAAATAACCACATCATAAAAGGTGTAGTTATTTGGAGCAAAACTGGCAGCGAAAAAGAAGCGTACCTTTCGCTGTTGATGAAGTCTTCGCGACGTCAGCCCCGGTGCCGCCCCAACTCCTCCTCTTCCGGGGCTGTTGCCACCCTGACTCCGCCCCGATCTTGGTATCGCATACAATAAGGGACTTTTTGTGTGCGAAACTTCCCTTATCGCGTGTAATCCACATAGAAAATGACCCCCCTCAGTAGTGGGTGAGAAGAGAGAAGCAGTGCTAACCTCTCCAGGCCTGTGCATTCTTGGCCCATCCTTCCCCATTTGCTGGTCCAAAGCCAGATGGTGATCTGCAAGTGGCATCAGCATTAGTAATGAAAATCAGCACAGAATCTGTGAGACAGTACAAGCTCACAGGCCCTGCAGAGGCCCCAATCACTCCTCACACACAGCTTCCTGTTATGACAGAAACTCGTGCAAGGGCGGGACCACTGCATGACCTGTAAGTGCATGGTGGCTCACAGGCCCTATGCTGACTTCTACTACTACTGCTGCTGGTAGTGTCTGAAGAGCACTGCTCTTTGAGCCACTTGTCACTCCAGCTGGAGGTTTTGTGATCCTATTTGGTGTCCTGACCCATAGTTTGGGAAGCCCTGTGTTAGATTTGCCCTCATTGCTGCTTATTGTAGAAAAAAGGTCAATGATTAAGATTTCTGGAATCATTACAAATTTTTTGTCCATATTAAATATGAAACCTCTTCCCTTAAGAACATAATAAGTTGCCTTACTGGGTCAGACCGAGGGTCCATCAAGTTCCATCAGGTTATAAATACCTGACAAGTACCCAAACATTAAATAGATCCCATGCTACTGATGTCGGTAATAAGCAGCAGTGACTATTCCCTAAGTCACCACAATTAATAGCAGTTTATGGACTTCTCCTCCAGGAACTTATCCAAACCTCTTTTAATCCCAGCTATACTAACTGCCTTAACCACATCCTCTGGCATTGAATTCCAGAGATTAATTGTGCATTGTGTGTAAAATAATTTTCTCCAATTTATTTAAAATGTGCTACTTGCTAACTTTATGGAGTGCCCTCTAGACCTTGTATTATCTGAAAGAGTAAATAATCAATTCACATTTAACCATTCATGATCTTATTGACCTTTATCATATCCCCTTTATCTGTCTCTTCTCCAAGCTAAACAGCCCTAACCTCTTTAGCCTTTCCTCATAGGGAAGCCTTGTACTCTACATTAGCTGACTATGTAGAATAAAACATGTTTGCTTTTTGTGAATGACAGTGCAGATCTGTATTCTTTTGATTTGCTTATTCCTGGTCAGTTTGGAGACTTCTTCCTCCAGTTGAATTATCTTGATGTGCAAAATGTGTGAGCCTCATAGTAGTTTGGTTTCACATAATGCCTTTCACACAAACAGGATCCTAAAGTACTTTAAAATCACTGCACTCCAGAAACTCACCTGCAGTCATCTGTATCCCAGCCAGTAATTATGGGAGAATGACAAATGTCAAAGTTTCAGAATTAAAAAGTTGAATAAGCTGTATCTGTACAAATCCAAGAAAACTACCAATGGTATAGAAGACATTACTCATAAAAATAGATAGGAAAGTTCATATTCAGCCAGCATTCATTGGATAAATTTGCCTCGACAACTTTGTTTAACTTTAACTAGACATCCAGCATGAATTCACACTGGCTGAATATTTGATCTAAAGTTACCAGGGCAAAGTTGCCTGGCAGCTATTTATGTGGCATTGCCCAAATAATGTTTTCTGGCTGCACTGAACATCAGCACTGGGAAAACCCCTAGTACTGCTTCTTTTGTCTCAGTAAATTTTGTCTGGGCAAAGATTTGTTCAGAAAAATTGTAGCCAGCCAGTAGGGGGGGTTTTGGACTTTGTCTGGCTAATTCCAAAAGTTAGTGGGACAAATCCTTTCAATATAAACCTCATAGCATTTAAAAACAATAATTTGCTGATTCAGTAATTGATCACATGATAGACATCAAGAATATTCTTTTTCGTTTTTCTTAGTATCTCTCCAAAAGCTGGAACCAGAGAAGACAATCTGATCATTTAATAGCACAGTTTTCTGGATGTCATTTTTTCCAGATGGAAGGCTATCTATCTTCCTTGATGATCTGGAGAAGGAAGAATGCTTTTTCAGGAAGAAGCAGGAGCTATAGAACTGCTTTGCTCTTGTTAGGCTCTGATTGAGTAGTCAGGAGCTATTTCCACTGCTGAAAGGTTTGGGTCAGATAAAAGCCCAAGATGTTATTAGTCAATGACATCATGAGGGATTCAGCAAAAATCCTTTCTGTAGCTTTGTGGAGGAGGAATTAAAATTTCATAGTAAGAGAACATAAACAGTAGAAGACAAAATTAAATAAACATAGAATCCAGAAACATTTTTTCTGGCGCTATTTTATGAAGGTACAATCATAGGGTAAGCATTTTATTTTACTTTTCTTGCGTCAGTTAACTGAGAGGACAATTAAGATGTGTCCTATTGTCAAAATCATATTTGTATGTTTTATTACATGCTCTAGCATGGGCACCACTTTAGTTAAATGGTATGTTGGATGATGATGGTACAAATTTATAGCTAAAGGTTTACTTTACCGAGAGCTGGAATGAAGAAGAATAAATTAATTTAAAGTGCTACAAAAGTGCTCCCTATAGTATATGGTGCTTATGTGTTCTGGGCTAATAATTTGTAAAAGCATGTCTTCTATAATCCTGATCGAAAGTCTTGAAAGCAGCTGGTTTAAATGCAGTCACATGACAAATTATTTTTATTAATACTCTGAAGTCTGATTAGGGTGGGCACCATGGTCATTACAATTAAATGGCTTTCATTTAAGACCCATGAGCTATGAAGCCTGCACAAAGTACGAAGGCACTGGTAACAGTAATACCACAACAGACATTATGTAATTGGAGTTGTAATGGAGGTTTTTGTATACTTTAAACTGAACTCCTTAGGGTTGCAACAGCCTATTATTAATTTGTTTAATGTTCCTTCTTGTTGATGTTCACCAAGTTGAGTATACTCTTATATAGTGAAGAAAGATGTAGGAAGAGAATCAGCCCACAGAATGCTGACTCAGCAGTTCATTTTGTCTCTCCTTCCATTCTAAAGAAATTGACTATGTATACACAGCTACTGTGTATAAAGCTATGCTTATGCAGCATGTAGTATTGTTTACTCATGAAAGAAAAAAATATGCTATATGTAAAAATATAAAACTTTTTGGTTAAATATACTGGTTTCTTTCTGCTTTGGCTATTATTGCTTCACATTGACCTCTGGTATGTACAAATAAAATGGCAGAATAGTAAAACCTATAAATATAGTTAAATTGATGGTCCTTGGCTGGTTTGATTCTCTGTTTGTCTGCTGGGGCGGGGTGGGGGAAGAAGAATTGAATTCAGACAACAACCAACATGGGCCCTGACCTTCATGGTCTGAGGTACTGATACACAGACATATGGAACAAAGCAGAGCATTGTTTCTAGGGCTGCCAAGTCCATAAGCAAAGCACATCAAGCAGCACTGTCTGAATGTTCAAGAAGGCTCATCACCGAGTAAAAATGTTGCTAGCAGTAAATTTTTTATGGGTTATCATAAGGCTTGGGGATAACTGCACGGCATGGCAGATACTACCATAAGAAGCTTGCTGGGCAGACTGGATGGACCATTTGGTCTTTTTCTGCCATCATTACTATGTTATGTAAATAGAGTGATGGTATTTGGCTGGTGACCTTGCACCGGGGATCCTTTTAGAATCCTTCAGTTCTGAACTTTGTCAGATTCCTGGCCTAGAAATTGAACCTGAATCCTCTTCATAGCAGTATTCAGCACTAGAGATGTGCATGGTTTTCCAAATCGTTTTGGGCTTTGTTTTCGGGGCTCCCGCGGGAAATTTAGTTTTTCCCGTGGTTCAGGGTTTTTTTTTCGGGGCCCCCGATTTTTGGCTTAGTGCACGCTAACTCCTGATAGTGCACACTAATGGGTTACAGTTAGTGCCCGCTAACCCCTGTTAGAGCGCACTAACCTGAAAAATGAATTTTTCTGAAATTTCAGAAATATTCCATTCATTTTTCGGTTCCCCTGAACCATGCCAAATTAGTCAATTTCATTGAAATTACCTAATTCGGGGAAAAACAAATGCACATCTCTATTCAGCACTGCCAATGAGCCAGTCCCAATATATTTGTAGAATAAGGAAAGACACTTCATGAAACTAACTGATAGCATATTTAAAATAAATTTAAGAATTTTTTGTTTCAGTCAGTGCACAAGCTATGAAATTTGTTCCAGAGTATGAGGTCAAAGTTAATAGCATAGTTGCATTTAAAAAAGAGTTTGATGAGTTTCTGGAGGGCAGGTCCATGAATAATTATTAGTTAGGCATCCATGGAGATCACTGCCCCTTACAACTGGCAATGAGCAACAGGGAAGGGATCTTTCGTGTATATCCAAGTGACCTGAACTGGTCACTGTTGGAGATGGTATGCTGGGCTTTATGGACCTTTGGTCAAATCCAATATGGCACTTCTTATATTCTTAAGGACTGGTCACAATTGTTTTTATTATTATTATTATTATTATTATTATTATTATTAATAATAATAAATGTGGATATGTCTTTCTCTTCTCCTGATTGGTTTATCTGAAATTTCAGCTTACAGGACCTGATTTGCTGCTTCCCTCTCCTACACTAATTCAAACAAAGAGGCTGAGAAAAGAGAAAGTAAGGAACCAATTACAGGAGAGGTTCAGAAGAGCTAAGATAGAAAGAGAGATGGAAACACTCATGATATCCCTACTATGGATTTTATAAGGGTGCAATTGCAAATAGATTTTAAAATAATGCCATTAGATCCCCTACACCATGGATAACTATTTAAGGACTAATATTTATTATTATTATTATTATTATTATTATTTTTATATACCATAGGGATGTGCAGAGGGACGCCATACGTTGCATTCGGGATTCGGATTCGTTGGGGGGCGGATACATTGCATTCGGCCGTATGGCACCCTGATTTGTAAATACGTCCATTTTGATTCGTTCCCTCGCTAAAATTAAATTAACTACAACCACCACCCTCCTGCCCCCCCCCCCCCAAGACTTACCAAAACTCCCTGGTGGTCCAGCGGGGGGTCCAGGAGCCATCTCCTGCATTCACACCCTTGGAGCCAGTTTCAAAATGGCACTGATAGCCTTTGACCTACTATGTCACAAGGGCTACTGGTGCCATTGGTCAGCCCCTGTCACATGGTAGGAGCACAAGATGGTGCCGATGGCCATGTGACAGGGACTGACCAATGCCGGTAGCCCCTGTGACATAGTATGGGCAAAGGCTATTGGCGCCATTTTGAGGACTGGCATCCGACGGCTGGAGTGCAGGAGGTCGCTCCCGGACCCCCGCTGGACTACCAGAGACTTTTGGCAAGTCTTGGGGGACCCCCCTGACCCTCACAAGACTTGCCAAAAGTCCAGCGGGGGTCCGGGAGCGACCTCCTGCACTCCGGCCGTCGGATGCCAGTACTCAAAATGGCGCCGATAGCCTTTGCCCATACTATGTCACAGGGGCTACCGGTGCCATTGGTCAGCCCCTGTCACATGGCCATCGGCACCATCTTGTGCTCCTACCATGTGACAGGGGCTGACCAATGGCGCCGATAGCCTTTGCCCATACTATGTCACAGGGGCTACCGGTGCCATTGGTCAGCCCCTGTCACATGGTAGGAGCACAAGATGGTGCCGATGGCCATGTGACAGGGGCTGACCAATGGCACCGGTAGCCCCTGTGACATAGTATGGGCAAAGGCTATCGGCGCCATTTTGAGTACTGGCATCTGACGGCCGGAGTGCAGGAGGTCGCTCCCGGACCCCCGCTGGACTTTTGGCAAGTCTTGTGGGGGGTCAGAGGGATCCCCCAAGACTTGCCAAAAGTCTCTGGTAGTCCAGCGGGGTCTGGGAGCGACCTCCTGCACTCCGGCCGTCGGATGCCAGTAATCAAAATGGCGCCGATAGCCTTTGCCCATACTATGTCACAGGGGCTACCGGTACCATTGGTCAGTCCCTGTCACATGGCCACCAGCACCATCTTGTTCTCCTACGATGTGACAGGGGCTGACCAATGGCACTAGTAGCCCCTGTGACATAGTAGGTCAAAGGCTATCGGTGCCATTTTGAAACTGGCTCCGAGGGTGTGAGTGCAGGAGATGGCTCCCAGACCCCCTGCTGGACCACCAGAGAGTTTTGGTAAGTCTTGGGGGGGGGGGGGAGTTTGTTTAAATTTGTTTCTTTAGTCGGCCAAATAATTCGGCAAAGATTAATGTATTCGTGGGGAATCGCAATACATTTCGCTTCCCCACGAATACAATCACATCCGTTGTAGATTGCCAATACGTAGGGACCAAATGATCTGAGATATCACATCAGTTTACATTCAGGTACTATAGGTATTTCCCTATCCCCACAGGGTTTACAATTTAAGTTTTGTACCTGAGGCAATAGAGGGTAAAGTGACTTGCCCAAGGTCACAAGGAATGACAGTGGGACTTTAACGCTGCTTTCCTGGTTTGTAGCCTACTGCTCTAACCACTAGGCTATTCTTCCTCTCTCATGAAGGGGAAGAGGGAGGGACCTTTACAAAAACATTTTTGCTCATTTAGTTGGTGGGGGGCAGGGCTGGTAATAAAGTTTCAGTTCCCTGGTAGAGTGCTATTGTAAAAAAACAAAAAGAAAAATAAAGTAATAGAAATGAATAAAAATCTGTTTCCAGCAATGAAAAAAAACAAAACTCCTGAAAAAACCCACAAACTGCTGCACACTCCTAGTAGAAAATAACATTTATTTTACAATGATAGCAGATGAATAGAAAATGGCTTGCCATTATTAGGGAAACAAATATCTACAATAAAGATATGCGTGACTACTTCCAAGCAGAAATTTGCACATGTGTATGTGCTATTTACTCAACTAATTGGTTATATGACACAGCAAGTATTACTATGGGTTTTGTGTGATTGCAGTGGCTAAAGGGCAAATACTCTAACTATTGTCTGAATCAAATTAACTAGAGCCTGATCTGAGATATCAGAGAGCTAGATTCTATGTTTGCAGGAATTTGGACTCCTGAAATATTTATGGTCTGAAACCTTCTGAAATGAGAATTGTAGCAGTAGCTGCAAGATAATTCCATGGTCTGATGAAAAGGCCACTTTTCCTGAACATGTCTAATGCAAGATGTCTGAAGTTCTATTATAGAGCTAAATGTTGCAAAAAAAAAAAAAGATTTTAAAAAAATGGGAGGAATATATTAACTACAATTTAAAATAAAAAAAACTACAAAACCTGCAAACTTACGATTCAAAAATATTTTCAAAAATGATAAAATTAGATAACATCATAAATTATTTATTTTTTTATTCACTCTTATATTCTGCTTCTTCCCAACTTATGTTCAGAGTGGATTACATGAAATATAACACTATATTTTACTCAAAATATTCTAATTTAAGTTGAATTATAAGCTTTCCAACTTGACTATGTTTCAAGCCAAAGCTGATTCAAGGGGCTGCTACTGAGCATTCTTTATCTCATAAGAGCTGTTAAATGTCTTGTCCAGAACTAAAGTTTCTGGACAAGACATTCATTTTACCAATGGTCCACATACGTGCATATATCTGCCTTCTCAAATAATATACGCATGAAAAATGTGGGCGTGTTAGAGGCACATCAGGGAATGGTTAGCACATATGAGTGGCTATTTTATAAGCAGTTTACGCTATGAACGACATTGACTCTGCACAAGTAGGTTTACTACAGCTATTGTGTGTGCCAAGTTCAAACTTTCATTGTGTTTTTGACGGTGTTTGGTGGGTTGGCTTCTCCAGGTTAGTGGCCACCACAGAAGGCTAGGGGGTGGGAGTGAGTGTGACTGGGACATACTGGGCCATACTGGTGTGGGAGAGTGAGTGGTGGAGAATAAAATGTAAAAATGACTAATAGACTTATGAATACTCATGGCACAATGGTTGAGGAGGAAGAGAGGAGGAGACAGAGAGGAGGTACCCTTTACAGCAGTGGTTCCCAACCCTGTCCTGGGGACCCCCCAGCCAGTTGGGTTTTTCAGGATATCCACAATGAATATGCATGAGAGAAAATTTGCATGCAATATTCATTGTGGATATCCTGAGACCCAATTGCTGGGGGGGTCCCCAGGACAGGGTTGGGAACCACTGCCTTTACAGCAAGTATTCAGGATTAGGACACATGTTTTGGATCTGTCAGAGAAGCAAGTCTTGTGCAAGTAAAGATTTAACAAGGAAATCATACTGTACCTATGCCAGCAGTGTAGAGCAGTACACCTCAAGGACACAACTGCCTTGTATTTTTGGCCACTGGTGCCTTCCAGATACCTCTAGGGATCATGGCTGATCAATCAGTTGCCTCCATGTATCAAGCTCTGAGTGCCATCTGTATGACAAAGGTTTCACTAGACTTTGCATGTCTGTTGTCAGCATATTGTCATTGTGCTAGAAGGAACAGCACGCTCCATTAGGAGGGGTGTTAGTAAGCATGAAAACAATAGCTGCCAAGGATGTGAGGCAAAAGCAAAGAGTGTAATATAAGTGTTATCCTCCATGGACCTCTGCGATGCGCCCGACTACTGAATGCCACTATGCTGCGGTAGAGACATGCTGCCACGGGTCCTCCCAGGTGCGCGCACGCGTAGTAGTCCTTTGTTAAGGCCCACGGCGGGAATTCTCAGCAGCATAGGTGAAGGACATCATCACGCTGCCCCTATTTAAAGGCAGCTTGACCTATCAATGCCTCAGCTACAGGTCCCCTGTCTGGACACATTTTCCTGCTGTTTGCCTGTTACCCTTGTTGGACTGTACCTTGGATTCTTCTCTCTTGCCGCCTGCCCTGACTCGGACTGTGCCTTGGGTTTCTTCTTTGTTTGCTACCTGGCCCTGGATTTGGACTGTACCTTGGATTCTTCTTGCTGGCCGCCGGCTTATTTCGGACTGTGTCTGTCAGGCCTTGTACAAGCCCCGGGTCCTTGAAAGGGTGTTCGCCTGCTGATGGAAGATATCTTGGGGCACCTCCATTGGCCCCCTTCATCTTGTTGCTGCCCAAGGGTCCACATAAGTAACGTTAGCTGAGGCCATGGACTCGCGGACCTTTTGGGACTTCAAGCCATACCAGGGCTAGCACAGAAAATACAACAGCAGCAACAGTGACTGGAATTCCTGGCAAACTCCTTGGATCGCCTCAGCGCTCGACTGAATGCTACTGCTACTCAGGCATCTAAACTCCCTCCTGAGACATCTACAATGGCTGCTGCCACACCCGCCATTCGCCTGCCTGTACTGTCATGATATACAGGAGATTCTGCGCTGTGTCGAGGATACCTCAATCAGTGCTTATGCACTTCACCCTTCAGCTGGGACATTTTTCTACAGACTCCGTAAAGACTACCTTCATCTTGTCCCTCCTCGATGGGAAGGCCATGGGCTTGGGCCTCCCCCTTTGGGAGTGAGGAGACCCTCTCCTTTGAAATTTGCAAGAATTTGTAAAGACTTTCAAGCAAGTCTTTGATGAGCCAGGAAGACTCACTATCGCAGGTCTGATTTTCTACATCTCGCCCTTGGAGCTCGCCCACTTATGGATTATGCCATAGAATTCTGAAATTTGGCCACAGAACCAAATTGGAGGGAAGATAACCTCCAATACATCTTTTGGAGGGATTGCTATCTAGGAGAAAAGACGAATTGGCGGCTCGGGATTTACTGACTCCTTGAGGGAACTTATCAATCTCGCTGGACGGATCAACCAACGCCTTCAACAGTGCTCTCGGGAATTGAGATCCCGCCGACCGGTACTTCTCGCCCTGGTCTTTTCTCATTCTCGGATTGAATCAATTTCAGCACCTCTTAGCCCTCCAAGTACCACTGGAGTCGAGGAACCAATGCAAACGCCATAACCAAAAGAGACTGTTATCCTCTACCCCTCATCACGGAGTTGTTTGATCGACTACAAGGAGCCTGAATTTTCACCAAACTGGATCTCCAAGGTGCCTACAATCTAGTTTGTATATGACATGGAGATGAATGGAAGATGGCTTTTAACACTCGAGATGGACATTATGAGTATTTAGTGATGCTTTTCAGGCTATGCAACACCCCTGCAGTATTCAAAAAATCTCATGAATGACATCTTCTGAGATCTGTTATATCATTGTGTCAAAATTTATTTGGATGACCTCTTGGTCTTCTCCAAGGACCTCCCCTTGCATCGTCACCATGTTTGCCTAGTCCTACAGCGACTCCGGGAAAATAGACTGTTTGCCAAACTGGAAAAATGCAGTTTTGAACAGGAAAGTCTTCCCTTTCTTGGATATATAGTGTTGAGCCAGGGCTTTAATATGGATTGGAGAAGATTTGCAGTATTCTGGAAGGGCCACAACTCTCCGGGCTCTGAGCCTTACAGAGATTTCTGGGATTTGCCAATTATTACAGGAACTTCATTCCCAACTTCTCTCTGATCACCACCGCCCTCACTGCTCTCACTCATAAAAGAGCTAATACGAAAGATTGTTCACCAGAAGCAGTCAAGGCATTCCAGGACCTAAAAAAGGCTTTCCTCCAAGAATCATGCCTCCATCACCCGGAACCCTCCCACCCCTTTATTTTGGAAGTAGATGCCTCTGGTTACGGGGTGGGTGCCGTACTCAGTCAGCATTCTAGCTCTGGAACTCTTCACCCTTGTTCGTTTTTTTTATCGAAAATTCATACCTTCCGAACACAATTATAGCATTGGAGATAAGGAACTTTTGGCCATTAAACTGGCCCTTGAAGAATGGCATCAATGGCTAGAGGGAGCTCAACACCTAATTACCATCTACACGGAACATAAGAATTTAGAGCATCTGCATCAGGCACAGCATTTAAATGCTTGTCAGGCCCGATAGGCCTTGTTCTTATCTCACTTTCATTTCGAGATATGCTACTGCCCTGCTTCTAAGACTCCCCGGGCAGACGCATTATCTCGATCCTTTGAGTTCAAAGAAATAAGCGGACCCCCCCCCCCCCCCCCGACACATAATAGACCCTGCCTGTATTCTCTTAGCATCTTCAGCAACTGTTTCTCCTGGTAAAATGGTTGTGTCTCGCCGTCTCTGACCTAAGGTCTTAAAATGGGCCTATGATTTGTGAATTGCTGGACACCCTGGACAAAAGAGAACATTGGAGCTTCTCCGGCGTTACTATTGTAGTCTTATATAAATGCCTATTTGGAATCCTGCCCCACTTGTGCCCAGCAAAAGCTGTTTATGGGGAAGCCTTGGGGACTGTTGCAACCCATACCTCCTCCGAAGGAGCCATGGACACATATATCCACTGACTTTATTGTAGATCTTCCCCCGTCTGAGGGCAATTCGGTAATTTGGTTGTTATCGACATGTTCTCTAAGATGGTCCACTTCACTCCTCTTCCAGGCCTGCTTTCAGCTCGAGAATTTGCCCGATTGTTCGTCTCTCATATATTCCAATTACATGAACTTCCTAAACATATTATTTCTGATAGAGGCATGCAATTCACCACCAAGTACTGGCGCACCCTGTGTAGTAAATTTGAAATTACATGAATCACACTACTGCTTATCATCCTCAGACTAATGGTCAGGCAGAGAGAACCAATAGAATGTTAAAGATCTTTCTAAGAGCTTATGTCAACCAATGCCAGAATGACTGGTCTATCCTTTTACCATGGGCAGAGTTTTCGCATAATTCACATGTTAGTCATGCTACCAAGACCTCTCCTTTCCAGATCATGTTTGGAAAACAACCATTATCTCCATTACCCTTACCTCTATTGGTATCTTCGCCTGCAGCCCAATCCACCACTCAGGAGTTGGGAGAGCTATGGATTTGTACCAAGGAAATGCTAAAATGAGTGTCACAGAAAGCCAAGGCTTCTGTAGACCTACATCGTAACCTGCTCCCCAATTTAAGCCTGGAGACAAGGTATGGCTAAGTACCCGACATCTTCGACTCTGCCTACCATCCATGAGATTGGCACCTCTATGTAGGGCCATTCCCCGTCCTCCGACAAATTAGTCCTGTCACCAACCAACTACGACTACCCATTTCCATGGGCATACATAAAGTTTTTCACATGTCGTGTGCATGTTATAAAATGCCAGGTCAGCATGCGAAAGGGGGGTACAGATATGCAATTACGCACGGGAATGCATTGGGGCCTTCCCCAGTGCACTCCCAGTCCTCTACAATTAAGGAGCAGACTCCCTAGCCTAACTCCCTTCCCCTTCCCCTATCCTCCCTCCCTCCCCTATCCCTATCCTAAATTCCCCCAATTTTATTATCTTATCTGCTTCTGAGCAGGAGCAAGTTGCGCGCGCCGGCAAGGTGCTGGCGTGCAATACCCCAGCACAGCAGCAAATGTTAGGAATGCAAGGTATGTGTGCATGATGAAGTCAATATCAGAAACCTGGATGTTTTATATTTTTTTGCCTTGGGTTTTATTCTTATACCTGTTTTTTTCCCATAAGGTACAAAACCTTCATTCTTCAACAAATTAACTCATTGGACATTGTATGTGTCCTGTGTATTATCATGTATCAGGCATTTAGTTTTGAGTGCTTCTCCATAGCTTCATGTACCATACTGTTACGTGGGCCGCCAGCTCCAACCTCGGTTCCCTTCCAGCACCTCCGGCCCTGCCATGCTACCCAGTGTTGCCAGCCAAGATGTCCCTGTTCGTTGGGCCTCTCCGCGTGGCCTGCGGAGAGACGCTGCCATCGGCGCCGCACCCCTTCCTTGGCACGCGTACGCGCATCAGTAATTCTTTTAAAGGGCTCGCGGTGGGAACGTGGCCACGAACCTGGATGCTGGATGCTGGATGCTCAGGCCTCGCTCCTTAGCGTTGCCTTTGCAACAGGTCTCCTCGTATTCCGAGTACTCATTGCTGATCCAAGATTCATCTTTTCACTGTGTCCTGTTTCCTGTGGTTCCCGGTTCCTGATCTCCTTGTTCCTGTTTCGTCTATGTGTTGGACTGACTCTTTGGATTTGACCTCCGCTATGCCTGACTACTCTTCAGCTTCTCTCCAGCCCCAGACCTCCACTACGCCTGACCACTCTTCAGCTTCTCTCCAGCCCCGGTCCTCTGCTATGCCTGACTACTCTTCAGCTTCTCTCCAGCCCCGGACCTCCACTACACCTGACCACTCTTCAGCTTCTCTCCAGCCCCAGACCTCTGCTATGCCTGACCATGCCTGCCTTCTCCGTGCCCTGACCATTGCCTTGATTGACCACACCTGCCTTCTCCGTGCCCTGACCATTGCCTTGATTGACCATGCCTGCCTTCTCCATGCCCTGACCCTTGCTTTGAACCACTTCGCTACAGACTATCCTGTGTCCAGAGTTCCACGTTGCTCACCACAGCTTCCAGTTGCTGCCCGCTCTGATCCTTGCTTGTCAGTGACACCACCTCTCGCCTATCCTCTGGATATGGACTTACAAGGCTCAGGCCTTCTTTTGCTTCAGCACGTCCAGTTACTTATTGTTCCTTTGGCACCCAAGTCCTCGTACCAAATCCAGTCCAGGGTAGGACTATGCCATCTACCAGATGCTGTCTCTGGGCTGAATCACCTTCCACCTCTAGCTAACCTCGAGTCCCACCTAAGTCCTGCCAGCCCTGGCTCCCAAAGGCTCAACCTGAGGGGAATGAGGGCTGGTATAGGTGAAGCTCCAGCGGCTTCAGCCCACTCCACCTGCTGACAGTGGGTCACCCGTATGACATAGTGAGGGCAAAGGTAGCGCCGGTGCCATTTTGAATATTGGCAATACGGCCCGCGTGCAGGAGGTCGCTCCTGGACCCCCGCTGGACTTTTGGCAAGTCTTGTGGGGGTCAGGAGGCCCCCCAAGCTGGCCAAAAGTCCCTGGGGGTCCAGCGGGGGTCCGGGAGTGATCTCCTGCATGTGTGACGTCGGGAGCCAGGACCAAAATGGCGCCGGCGCTACCTTTGCCCTGTCACATGATAAGGGCAAAGGGCCACTGGCGCCATTTCTCTTAATGCAGCCGTGGCCAGAGAGCGGGAGATCGCGCCGGGACCCCCCCACTGGACCCCAGGTAATTTAAAACATTTTGGGGGGCTCAGGAGGGTGGGGGATTTGTTTTAAAGGGTCGGGGTGGGTTTTAGGGTTGTTTTGGTGTGCTGGTTTTCCCGCCCTCCCCCCTCCCCCGATTTACGATTTTTTGACGATAAATCGGGAAAATTGTTATTGTATCGCGGCTCTAACGATTTTTGACGATTTAAAATATATCTGACGATTGTTTTAAATTGTCAAAAAACGATTCACATCCCTAATATTTATTTAGTTCAATAAATGAAGCTAACCAAAATAAACATTAAATGAAACAAAACCCAATTTTTATAAATCCCTAAAATGAAAAAAACAAAATTACATTTTTTCCCCTGCACATTCCTTGAAAGTGCTTGCTCAAATTTGTACTTGTTTTTTGTGTGGTACCACTTATGTAAATGCCACCCTAACTGAATCCTACCTCAAGAATGCCTTAAAAAATATACAGTTAAAGGTGCCCATGTTGCTGACGTTCATGGGTACTTTCATCTGAGCAGAGGGAAAGCAGTAATTAAAAAGCACATTTCTGCAAGTAAAACAGCATTTTACATCAGACAGGGCTTTGATTATTGCTGTCCCAGTTTGAATTTGCTTTCATTACAAAAGACCCTAAAGATGCAAATTTCATTTCAAACGTTGCTTTGTGTAAAAAGTAAGAGAGCAGTTTATAAAGGCATTTATCCACATAAAATGGCCTGACTGAAAACTGTCCTCCTCAAATGCAGCTAAAAGTACATGCGACTTTCATCATGTGCCTACTTTAAGCCTCAGTAACAAGAGATGTTCCTGTGAGCATGTTTAGGTCAATAGAGTAAAATATTGCACAGGCAGATGATTTAACTGCACATGGTGCTATGGTGCCACTCAGCTATTCACACACATAGCAGGTGTAAATTATGCAGAATATTTAAATGTGCATACTTTGTGGCTGCTAATTTTCAAAGGGAAACAACATAAGTCGTTTTCCTTTGAAAATCTGCAGTAAGTGCACGCGTTAAAAGTGCGCAACTACATGAGACATTTGAAAGAACTTAAGACCATAAAAAGTGCTATATGGCATCAAATCAATGGCCAGTTGAGCCCCAGATCCTCCTTCTGACAGTGACACTTGGAAGTACCCAGCACTCCCTTTTGTTCATTCCCAAAAGTAAGAGGCAGTGATCTTTAAGCCTACCTAGATGATATTTATGTAATGGACTTGTCATCCAGAAACTTGTACAAATCATTTTTTTAAATTATCTGTACTACTAGCCTTGACCACATTCTCTGGCAGTAAATTTCACAGTTTAATCATGCTGTCAGGGACTAACTGAGACATAGGTGGTCACGGGGCAATACCACATATGGTAAGTAGTAAAATCTAGGGTCAGGCTAGTTTCCCAACAGAGCTTTAACTGACCAAACATAATACACACACACACACACCCACACACCATGAACCCAGCATGGGGGACAGTAACCAATTGCATGAATGAAAGGGAGGACATAGATAAAAAGTTTGTTCATCCCTAGTTTACATTAGTTTAATACAAAGCAGTTTACAATAAAAATATAAAACTGAAACTATGAGCTCTTTGAGCAGTCAGTGACCATTTTGTTCAGACATTCCTCTACTGGATCTCAGAAAAGGAATCAGAAATTATCAAGCTCCTTGCTACAAAACATAGAGTGCAAGAAAAGATATGAAAAATAATTTTATTTACAGAAGAAAGCCAATAGTGCTTTTTGAGTCACTGACTGTGTTTGGCTGTAGTTTGGGTGCCTTCTATCTAGCAGCAGGAGAAAATCTGTGATCTCTGTGAAAGGATTACAGTATATATCATCAACTTCAGCTGATACTGTTTCAGCCTCTGCAGGAAAGATAAAGAGATTGTCTATTTCTTGCAGCCTATGAAGTCTTTGTGCACTGCAATAACTTAGAGTCAACTTCCTGCTTCCTGCTATATCATGCACGTAAAAATACACGCACATCCATCTGTTCTGGGCACGTGATGCAATATTCTAATGAGCTGCCATGCTCAAAAGGATGCACTAAGGATACATTGTGCGTTCCTAGTGCTCAAAAGACATGGTTGTAGGCGGGTTAAGAAAACAAACACAGTACGAGTGTTCATTTTATTATGATGCAGATAATTTACCAGTATATATTATATACACACACACATACATGAAGGTTATTCACCAGGAAGCCATACTGCCGAGGAGTGGCTCAAAGCCCACATTTTGCTTCTCTTCAGGCTGCTGAAAGGGTAAGTTCACACATACACACACCCACACCCACACTGACAAACAGAGAAAGATTCTCTGTACCCAGACACAGAGAGAAACAGATTCCTCAGACTCAGACACCCCACACTCAGACCCACACAGAGTGAAACACATATCCAGACATAGGCAGAGACAGAGACCCAACCCATATAGTTACCCCATATCTAGACAGGCACAGAGAGAGACATACATCCCATATGCAGACATGCCACACAGAGACACAGAAACTCAACACCTAGACAGGCACAGGGACAGACATATCACACCACGCAGAAAAACACAAACACACCACCCCCAATTAGAAGACACACTGCAGACAGACAAAGACAGAGGCATAGACAGAACACACCCAGCAGGTAAACATAGGCAGATATACCATACCCAGACACAGAGTCACAAGCAGACAGACCACACAAGAGACCAAAGCACACCAGACAAATACATAGATGCACACTCCACACTATACCCAGGTGCACAAGTCACATACTGCAATGCTGAGGCCTGGAGAAATTTTCAGGAAATTTAGTTGCCAGCCAAAATCTTTAGGAGCTGAGAAACTCCAGCCTACCCTTCCTACCTTTTTTTGTTGTTGTTGTTTTGCTTTTCTTTTACTGTTTTAACTAAGCTTTCCTATTTTTCTCTCTATTTTGTTTATTTCTTAATTCATGTTTTTATTTTCTCATATTTTGATTTGCTTATTTAACTTTTTTACACTTTTCCCTTTTATTCTTCCTTCTCCAACTCCTCTATCTCACCCCTCCCCTCCCCTCCACTTCCTTATTCTCTTTGCTCATTCCTTTCCCCAAACTCACCTTTTCCCCTGGCAGACAACAGCTGTGATCTCTCTCCCTAGGGAGGTACCTGGAAGCAGCAGGAAATCCTCCTGGGCTGAGGCCTGAGGGTGGCAGTTATTCCTGGGTTGTGAAACACTGTAGTGGCAGTTCCCCTGACCAGTTCTGCCACATAAACAGCTCCCCACTTGGGATCACCATAGCAGAAGCAGCCTCTTGCCAAGGTCCACCAAAATGCGTGGTTAAGCCATGGCATGCTTACAATGATCACATAGAAAAGGAAATTTCCAAAAAATAGATCAACAACTGTCATGCAGATGCAGCAAGCCTGACAACGTGCCTCTTATTTCAAAGGCCATCCGGACAGCTCAATCATTTGCGGTATCAGTCAGCCTTTTTTATACATTTTTTCTGCATTTCAAAACAATCCACTTTTTGACCGTGGCTCACGGTCATTGCATTCAAAAAAGTGGACTGCTTCTATGGTCAAGTCCAAAAGCAAAACCCATTCAAGCAGCATTGACTGAATTTTCAAGAAGGCTGCTAACTCCATAAAATTATTGCTAGCAGTAATTTTATGGGTTTGACAGTTGCTTGGTTTTGATTGTAAATATTACTACCCTTAACATAAGGCTTGGGGGTAACCTGCACAAAGCAGTATTATTATCATAAGAAACTTGCTGGACAGACTGGATGGACCATTTGGTCTTTTTCTGCCATTATTACTATGTTACTCTGCTACTATTATGCACACATGCTATTGTTCCCAGTCACTTTAGATAGGCCCTTACACTAGCTATGATTATAAAAGGGAACTTTTGGGCAACGCCCACCTTCTCCTAACTTTATTTAATTATACTTGTATGCAAAATTATATGCAGATGAGTATAATTCATTCTTCTGCAGGCTCTATAAACTTAAGAATATTAGCACCTTCTTCAGTTTACTTTTTCTGCCAGTTCGTGTCCATTCAGAATTTTGACTGGACCTTTAGTGACATGATTACCCTCAAGCAATGAATGATCTGGTAAATATCAATGCAATTAAAACATATTAAAAGATGTATATTCTCTGAGATCTGCCACTATTCAGTTAGAGAACAATGCATCCTGAAGCACCAGGAAGGCATTAACACTTCATCATTACCCAGAACACAGGAAAAAAAAATCCTACTAAGCAGATATTTTGCAAGTTGACCTGACTGGGCAAGGAAATACACAGGAGAGGTTGAAAGGGAGACAGAAATTGAACTGAGGCAGGCAGATGGGGGATGGGATTGAGGGGAAGAGAGGAGAAAGAGGAGAAATAAGAGGAAGGGGAATTGGCTGAACAAGAGTGAAAAAAAATAGAATAATATAGAAGGGGAGAAAAATAAGTGACTGGTTGAGGAGAGAAACAATGGAGAGAAAGGCGGTGGGAATGATCAACTGTTAGAAAGCCTGGAATGACAGGAGAACAGCATAAGAAAACTAGACGTCAGGGAAATCATTTAAAGCCATATTGATTCCCTTTAGAGGTGAGAAAAAGCAGATGCACTCAGCTGCCATGCAATGGTTTCTACAGGAGATATAGCCTCTTGATGTTGTTTTTTAATGACTTTCATTTCTGTGAAAGAGCACAAAGTAAAACAAGGCTGCCTGTACCCCTGGCTGGTTTTTCTTTAGTAACAGGAGATGCAATCAAAGCTTGCTCAAAAAAAAGGAAGTGCATTGAGAAAGCCAACCATAGCCTCAGGCAAGTTAGGAAAAAAAAGAGAGCACAATTCTGAGAGGGGGGGAGGGAAGAGAGGGGAGGGAGAGGTGGAATCAATGGCTGAAAAACAGCAGTGATTTTCCAGCCATTGTTGCTTTAATTAGAGATGACAAAATGCTCACAGTACAAAATAAAAAAAATATGATCCACGTTGCAAATGAATGGCTTTGTACTAATATTCTTAACTTGCTCATTAAACCATTAACATACCAACAAAGGTAGAATGAGGTTTTATTAAACCTTGTCAACCTTCTGCCTTTGACTTGGTCTTTATCTATTAAAATAATACTATTGGTATGGGAAGAACAGTCACTTTAAATGTGTGTGCTAGTAGAGAAAATGAATGTGCATTTTTAGATTTTAATATTTGAAATCTTCTCACTAATAGTTGTAAAGTTAGCCTTTTTTGGGATCTCACTATCACTGACCTGAAGACTAACCTCATGGGAGAGGGGAGTGATTTAGGTTCATAATTTACTCATTCCTGAGTTTCTTCTCTTTGCAGGTATTCCCAGTTAATTTAAACATGAAAACATAACAAATGATGACATAAAGACCATGGGGCCCATTCAGTCTGCCTATCTTATCCATGTCTTTTGCTCAACTTCATACTCCCCTCCTTTCCTTCAGAGATACTTTGTGCTTGTCCTATATTTTCTTGAATTCTGTTACTATCCTTATCTCTCCACTATTTCCACACGGAGGCTATTCCATGCATCCAGCACCCTTTCTGTAAAGAAATACTTCCCTGGATTATTCCTGAGTTAATCCCTTTTCACCCTCATCCCATAAATCCTCATTCCAGAGCCCCCTTTCTGTTGAAAGAGGCCCACCTCCTGTGCCTTTATTCCTTTGAGGTATTTAAATGTCTCTATCATATCTCCACTTTTCCTCCTATCCTCCAGGATATAATGTTTAGCTCTTAACTCTGTCCCCATATGCTTTATGATGAAGACCGTTGACCATTTAGTAGCTGCCCTCTGGACTGACCCTATTCAGTGTATATACTTTTGAAGATGTGTTCTCCAGAATTGCACACAGTAATGTAAATGAGATCTCACAATAGACTTACACAGAGGCAATATCACCTCTTTTTTCCTGCTGGCTATTCCTCTCCCTATGTACCTAAGCATACTTTTGGCTTTTGCTGTCACCTTATCTACCTTTGGCCATCTTAAAATCATCAAAAATGATCACCCCTAGATCCTGCTCATGTTTTGTGCACAAATGAATTTCCCTCTATATTAAACAGTTCCCTTGGAATTTTGCAGCCCAATGCATAAACTGCATTTGTTTAGCATTAAATCTTAGCTGACAGGCTCTGGATCATTCATCAAGTTTCATTAGATCCTTCCTTATGTTTTCCACATTTTCCAGGTTGTCTGCCTTGTTGCAGATTTTGGTATCATCTGCAAAAAAGACAAGCCTTTTCCAACAGCCCTTTCGGAAGTATTGCCTATGAAAATGTTAATATGTCATTCAAAGCTTTCACATTTACGTTTTCATATTTCTTCAAAAACATCAGAAATTGCATTAACCTTTTTTAAGCAATGCCAGAACAATATCAAGATTATCTAACAAGACTATTCATAACACCCATATGTCTTTTGGAATCACTTCTGTTTTCAAGATGTCATGGGTCATATTTAATCATGCGTCATGCATAGATGGTCCACCTTACTCTTTCTGAAACAATTTTAACTATTGCACTTAAAACACTTTGCACTATTTGATTCTTAAAGAAGAAAAAAAAGGGGTTACACTTCCCTCTGTTTGTTCATTCAATGCCATGCAGCTTTGAAAAGAGCAACGATATAGAAGCCCGACATAGCACCATGTTTCTTTCGTTGCTGCTTCAGGGGAGTCTGGCTAGAAGCTATCACTCTTTCCAGTATTCACTATAAACAAAAGAAAGATACAAATCTATTTATACAGGAGAAACACCTGTATAAAAAGATTTTTTTCTATGCAATTCTTTTTGCTGTAATTACCTATGCTGAGATACCTACTTTATGTGATCCAAGCGCACATCTACAGAGACTGCCGGCAGCTTTATTAATGGCTGACGCTGTTCTTAAACGTCACTATGATGTGTTACCAATGACGGTGAAATGATCACATGACTCTTGTTATTCACAATACAGACAACATCCTATGTGCCATTAGGAACAAACATCCTCATTGAAACTAATGCCATTCTATCTCTAATTTAAGCACTCCTGGGTGAATCGTATTGAGGCAAAAATCCAAAGTTGTTCCCTTTGACTGAGAATCCTCACCCTATCCCCTCCCTGCCAATCTGCACATATGTGATCTAGTATAATCCACTTCAAAGACATGATTTTTTCCAGGCAATGAGGAACTATAGGGGCAGTCAGCCGTGCCTTATTCAAACAGCTCCTGTGTTCAATAAGTCTAGTCTTTAATTTTCTTTTTGTCTTGCCCACATACCATAAATTGCAAGGACACACAATCAAGTAAACCACAAAGGTAGCCTGACAAGGATATTCATGAAGGACCTTTGTCCAATAGATGATGACACATATTTCTTTTTCTTGACATGATATTTTTAATTCGTATTCCTTATGTGCTAAAGATGGTAAACTAGAATGGATTATTTTATCTTTAATACTACATCCTTTTGAAAATGTGAACAATGGTCCTTTCCCTAGCCCAGGATGACCACATAAAACTGGCCAGTGATTCCTAATAATGGAAAATATTTTTGAAGATAAAACCAAATGTTTTAATATACAAATTTATTGGTCAGGGGTAGTCCTTGCTGATAATGTCAACAACAATTCTCTATTGCTGTACAGAGCTTGACGAAATGCCTGCTTTACACAGGAGAGGGGATGTCCTCTTTCCAAAAAATTATGAGCCTTGACTGTTGCTTGGCATTTGAAATCTTGTGTATCTGAACATAATTTATAGTTTTCAGATTCCTTCTTACTTCAACTTTTATGAAGAGGAACCTCCTTTGTCTTTCTCCAGTCCTTTGGAACCACTCCTGATTCTAGAAATGCATTGAAAAAAATAGGACAGCATTGCTGCCATTACTTCCCTTAATACTCTCAGATGAATTCTGTACGGCCCCATTGTTTTATCTGCTTTTAGTTTTATTAGCTCCTAGCAATTGTTTGAGGTCTACTTCACTTCCATTTCTATTTGTGGCAGTATGCTGTGGTCCTACTCCAAGCTCTTCCTCAGTAAACATTGTACATAAATATTTGTTAAGCAAATCTGCTTTCTTCTCATCAGCCACTACATATGTCCACCTTTCACCTTTGAGTTTTATACATCTCAAATAGAGCTATTCATCTAGCTAAGTCATAGTTAGGATCCTGCCTGCGGGCTGAGCCGCAGGCAGTCCCCTTCCTTCTGCGGCCAGTCGGGCTGCCCCTGCTGTTTCCTCGCAGCAGGCCGTGCCGCTGTGTCCCGGCTCCCCCGCAGTCCTAGAACCACAGTCAGGAACTTTCCTCTGCGGCTGAAGCCACTACTGCTGCTCCTGCTCCATCGCGGACGGTGCTGCTTCAGCCCTATAAAAGGGCCTTGCTGTCATTCCTCAGTGCCTTCGGATCGGGTTTGCACAGCATCTGTGATCTTCCTTCCGATCCAGGTTTTCCGTGGTCTCCTGTGACTTTATGCATCTTTGGTCCGTGTTCTTCGTGTTCCTGAACTTCGTCTCCTTGATGTTCCTGGTCTCGTCCCTTGTCAGAGCTCCCTCGTCACCTGTCTTCTGTTCCTGACGTTTCATATCCAGATGTCCTGGTGTCCCAAGTCCTGAGGTGCCATGTTTCATGTTCCTGATGTCTGATGTTCCTGTCTTGACTTCGTTCATCTCATCTTCAGCTCTTCATCCAGTTCCCAGGTCCCTCGTCTGTCCACCTCTCTTGGCGTGCCATGTCGTGGTCCATGACCAGCCTACGGGAAGGCTGTGTAGGGCACATTGTGGTACAAGGCCTTCTCATCTGCAGCGCAAGCCTCCGGGAGACTTCTGTTTTTAATGACTTGCTTCTGAGTATCCTGAGTCTTGAATTTTGTTCTGGTCACGGAGTTCCCTTGTGCCTGCTTCTGTCCATTCCTAAGTCTCTGCCAGAACCTGCTCCGCTTCAGCATGGTCTGCGACCAGCCACAGACGACTGTGTAGGGCGCGCCCCGGTGCAGGCCTCTACTGAATCTTCGTCATGTTCCGGTCTCAAGTTCCACGTCTTCGCCTGGAATCTGCTTTGTTTTCAGTGTGGTCCGTGACCAGCCATGGGCGGCTGTGTAGGGCATTATGTGATGCAGTTCTCACCCAGTACTTTCGCCTGGCTCTTGAATCCGTGCCTGAAACTTCCGAGCAACCTGAATCCTTGTCCGAGTCTTCTGAGTATCCTGAATCCTTGTCTGAGTCTTCTGAGTATCCTGAGTCCTTGTCCTGAGTATCCAAGACTTCGTCTAAGTATCCAAGTCTACGTCTGAATCCTCTGAGTATCCTGAGTCTTCATCCAAGTCTTCATGTTCCTACCCTCAGCCTCCATCTGGCCCTTGCACTCGTCATTCCCAAGCAGCGGGTCCGGAAGGGCTATCGAGTGGCCGGAGGGCTACTCTCGAGATCAGCATTGCGTTGCTGGATCTCATTGGTGCGTGTAGGTCCAGTGGAGGTCTAAGGCTGCCTAGTTCCTGTTCCGGATAATCCCTGACTTGTCTTCAGTCCAGCCTTGCTCCTGCTCCACTCGTACTTGTACCTGTTCACCTCTAGCGGTGTGTCTTTGGGCTCCTCCCTGAGCCGCACTGTGACCCAAGGGCTCACATCCTACTTCAGATGGGAAAGCGCCTCCATGCTCCTAACAGGGCCTGAGGGTGCACCTCCACAACAGTCACACTGGATAAGTTTCAAACAGAGATACTTACCTGGTTACATAAGACAGATTGAGTCTCAAATAGAGCTACTTATCTGGATAAGTAGCACTATTTATCTGGCTATCTGACTTAACTGGATCTATTTGAGACTTATCCAGCTTACTTAGCCAGATAAGTAGTACTTTTCAGACTTATCCAGCTATCTGACTTAGCTGGATAAATAGTGCCTTTAAGACATCCAGTTAAGTAGCTGCAAAGTCGCTACTTAGCCAGATAAGTTGGAACTTGCTGGATAAGTACATATATATTTGCATGCTTTTTACATACAATCGCAGGTTGCTGAGTACATTTGCACATATTTTAGAACCCGCACATACCATATAAACGCAAGTTGTAAAATTTCCGCACACCTGCCGAGCCACAGGCATTCCCCTACCTTCTGCAGCCAGCCGGGCTGCCGACGCTGTTTCCTTGCAGCAGGCCGTGCCGCTGTGCCCCAGATCCCCCGTGATTCTAGTGCCGCCATCAGGAGCTTTCCTCTGCGGCTGAAGCTGCTGCTGCTGCTCCTGCTCCGTCGCGGCTGGTGCCACTGCTGGGGTCTTTGATCTTGGTTCTGTTACCAGATGCTGGAACAGTTTCTCCTGCAAACAATCCAGGACATCTAGATGATGCTGCAGCCATGGTATCCAGTGGAGGTCTGAGCAGAATGAAAATACAAACAAAAAACAAACTTTGAAATGTTTGTATGCTAATGCCAGAACTCTAAGAAGTAAGATGGGAGAATTAGAATGTATAGCAGTGAATGATGACATAGACTTAATTGGCATCTCAGAGACATGGTGGAAAGAGGATAATCAATGGGACAGTGCTATACCGGGGTACAAATTATATCGCAATGACAGAGAGGAGCACCCGGGAGTAGGTGTGGCGCTTTATGTCTGGGATGGCATAGAGTCCAACAGGATAAACATCCTGCATGAGACTAAATACAAAATTGAATCTTTATGGGTAGAAATCCCTTGTGTGTCGGGGAAGACTATAGTGATAGGGGTATACTACCGTCCACCTGGTCAAGATAGTGAGACGGACAGTGAAATGCTAAGAGAAATTAGGGAAGCTAACCAAATTGGTAGTGCAGCAATAATGGAGACTTCAATTACCCCAATATTGACTGGGTAAATGTATCATCGGGACACGCTAAAGAGATAACATTCCTGGATGGAATAAATGATAGCTTTATGGAGCAATTGGTTCAGGAACCGACGAGAGAGGGAGCAATTTTAAATCTAATTCTCAGTGGAGCACAGGATTTGGTGAGAGAGGTAATGGTGGTGGGGCCGCTTGGCAATAGTGATAATATGATCAAATTTGATTTAATGACTGGAAGAGGAACAGTGTGCAAATCCAAGGCTCTCGTGCTAAACTTTCAAAAGGGAAACTTTGATAAATGAGAAAAATTGTTAGAAAAAAAACAGAAAGGAGCAGCTACAAAAGTAAAAAATGTCCAAGAGGCATGGTCATTGTTAAAAAATACCATTCTAGAAGCACAGTCTAGATGTATTCCACACATTAAGAAAGGTGGAAAGAAGGCAAACGATTACCTTCATGGTTAAAAGGGAAGGTGAAAGAAGCTATTTTAGCCAAAAGATCTTCATTCAAAAATTGGAAGAAGGATCCAACAGAAGAAAATAGGATAAAGCATAAATGTTGGCAAGTTAAATGTAAGACATTGATAAGATAGGCTAAGAGAGAATTTGAAAAGAAGTTGGCTGTAGAGGCAAAAACTCACAGAAAATCTTTTTAAAATATATCCGAAGAAGAAAGCCTGTGAGGGAGTCAGTTGGACCGTTAGATGATCGAGGGGTTAAAGGGGCACTTAGAGAAGATAAGACCATCGCAGAAAGATTAAATGATTTCTTTGCTTCAGTGTTTATTGAAGAGGATGTTGGAGGGGAGGTACCCGTAATGGAGAAGGTTTTCATGGGTAATGATTCAGATGGACTGAATCAAATCATGGTGAACCTAGAAGATGTGGTAGGCCTGATTGACAAACTTAAGAGTAGTAAATCACCTGGACCGGATGGTATACACCCCAGAGTTCTGAAGGAACTAAAAAATGAAATTTCAGACCTATTAGTAAAAATTTGTAACCTATCATTAAAATCATCCATTGTACCTGAAGACTGGAGGTTAACAAATGTAACCCCAATATTTAAAAAGGGCTCCAGGGCGATCCGGGAAACTACAGACCGGTTAGCCTGAATTCAATGCCAGGAAAAATAGTGGAACATGTTCTAAACATCAAAATCACAGAACATATAGAAAGACATGGTTTAATGGAACAAAGTCTGCATGGCTTTACCCAGGGCAAGTCTTGCCTCACAATCTGCTTCACTTTTTTGAAGGAGTTAATAAACACGTGGATAAAGGTGAATCGGTAGATGTAGTATACTTGGATTTTCAGAAGGCGTTTGATAAAGTTCCTCATGAGAGGCTTCTAGGAAAAGTAAAAAGTCATGGGATAGGTGGCTATGTCCTTTTGTGGATTGCAAACTGGCTAAAACACAGGAAACAGAGAGTAGGATTAAATGGACAATTTTCTCAGTGGAAGAGAGTGGACAGTGGAGTGCCTCAGGATCTGTATTGGGACCCTTACTTTTTAATATATTTATAAATGATCTGGAAGAAATACGATGAGTGAGATAATCAAATTTGCAGATGACACAAAATTGTTCAGAGTAGTTAAATCACAAGCAGATTGTGATAAATTGCAGGAAGACCTTGTGAGACTGGAAAATTGGGCATCCAAATGGCAGATGAAATTTAATGTGGATAAGTACAAGGTGATGCATATAGGGAAAAATAACCCATGCTATAATTACACAATGTTGGGTTCCATATTAGGTGCTACAACCCAAGAAAGAGATCTAGGCATCATAGTGGATAACACATTGAAATCGTCGGTTCAGTGTGCTGTAGCAGTCAAAAAAGCAAACAGAATGTTGGGAATCATTAGAAAGGGAATGGTGAATAAAACGGAAAATGTCATAATGCCTCTGTATTGCTCCATGGTGAGACCGCACCTTGAATACTGTGTACAGTTCTGGTCACCGCATCTCAAAAAAGATAAAGTTGTGATGGAGAAGGTACAGAGAAGGGCAACCAAGTGATAAAGGGGATGGAACAGCTCCCCCATGAGAAAAGACTGAAGAGGTTAGGGCTGTTCAGCTTGGAGAAGAGGCGGCTGAGGGGGGATATGATAGAGGTCTTTAAGATCATGAGAGGTCTTGAATGATTAGATGTGAATCGATTATTTACACTTTCGAATAATAGAAGGACTAGAGGGCATTCCATGAAGTTAGCAACTAGCACATTTAAGACTAATCGGAGAAAATTATTTTTCACTCAATGTACAATTAAGCTCTGGAATTTGTTGCCAGAGGATGTGGTTAGTGCAGTTAGTGTAGCTGGGTTCAAAAAGGTTTGGATAAGTTCTTGGAGGAGAAGTCCATTAACAGCTATTAATCAAGTTTACTTAGGGAATAGCCACTGCTATTAATTGCATCAGTAGCATGGGATCTTCTTAGTGTTTGGGTAATTGCCAGGTTCTTGTGGCCTGGTTTGGGCTCTGTTGGAAACAGGATGCTGGGCTTGATGAACCCTTGGTCTGACTCAGCATGGCAATTTCTTATGTTCTTATGTATCTGGGTTTAAAAAAGGTGTGGATCATTTCCTAGGAGAGAAGTCCATAAACTGCTGTAATTACGTTGCCACTGCTCATTACCAGCATCAGTAGTAAGGGATCTGTTTAATGTTTGGGTACTTGCTAGGTACTTGTAACCTAGATTGGCCACTGTTGGAAACAAGATGCTAGGCTTGTTGGACCAGCATCCCATCTGACACAGTAAGGCAACTTCTTATGTTTTTTAAAATACAAAAAATACGCGAACATAAATAAAGATGAGTGACCACAGCTAGCTTCATGAAAGACAAGTAACAATGGATTAACTTAATCTGTTAAGTCAATTTGCTTGTCAAATACAGCAAAACTAATGCACATTTATAAAAATCCATGGGAAAGCCATAACTATAAAATAGATGAGATTTGAATCA